>NC_141873.1:202602838-202911354 GCF_056163025.1 Triticum urartu
CTCAATGTGGTCAAACTTCCATTCTGGAATGGCAAGAGGTTGGAGGAGACCTGCTGGCCTTTGGTGTTCTGCCTTCACTCTTCTTCAGACATCACATTCGTTCATGAATTGAGCGATCTCGCGCTTCATTCGAGTCCACCAATAAGCTTGCTTAAGGTCCTGATACATCTTCGTACTCCCAGGGTGGAGGGAGAGGAGAGAATTGTGACCCTCGTTCATGATCACTTTACGAAGTTCACATTTGGGCACAACAATACGATCCTCGAAGAAGAGAGAGTGTCCTTGTCATCAAGGCGGTAGCACCTGTACTTGGACTGACTCTTCGCAATCCCAATCTTCACCTTTTTCACCATAGCATCAAGAAGCTGGGCTTGGCGAATCTAGTCTTCTAAGGTAGGAGAGACTTGAAGGTTGGCGAGGAAACCTTGAGGAACAACTTGCAGATTAAGTTTGCGGAAAGCTTCACAAAGCTCGGGTTGATAAGGCTTGAGAATAAGACTGTTGCAGTAAGCCTTTCTGCTCAAAGCGTCAGCAATCACATTGGCCTTGCCTGGAGTATACTCAATACTCGGATTATACTCTTGAATCATTTCGACCCATCGAGTTTGCCTGAGGTTGAGATTAGGCTGAGTGAAGATGTACTTGAGACTCTTGTGATCAGTGAAAATGTCCACTTTTCTTCCCAATAGAAGATGTCTCCAAGTCAAAAGAGCATGCACAACTGCCGCCAACTCGAGATCATGAGTGGGGTAGTTCTTCTCATTAGGCTTCAACTGGCGAGATGTATAAGCAACAACTTTCTTCTCTTGCATCAATACTGCACCAAGACCTTGGAGAGAGGCATCACAAAAGACCTCGTACGGTTTGGATTCATCAGGCGGAGTCAGAACTGGAGCAGTGATCAATTTCTCTTTCAAAGTGTTGAAAGCAATATCACACTCCGGAGACCAAACGTACTTGACGTGCTTCTGAAGAAGATTTGAGAGAGGCTTCGCGATGTTAGAAAAGTTTTAAACGAATCTTCGGCAATAGCTTGCGAGACCGAGAAAACTGCGGAGTTGCTTCATGTTCTGAGGAGGTTCCCAATTCACAATTGCAGACACCTTCTCGGGATTCACGGCAATGCCCTTGGCAGAGATGATATGACCAAGATAAAGAACATCATCAAGCCAAAATTCACACCTGGAGAACTTGGCATAGAACTGATGTTCCCTGAGCTTATCAAGAACCAAACGCAAGTGCTTGGCATGATCTTCCTTGTTCTTCGAGAAAACTAGAATGTCGTCGAGATAGACCAAAACGAAGTCATTGGTGTAGGCGTTGAAGATGAAGTTCATCATGCGAGAGAACGTCGGAGGAGCGTTGGCGAGGCCAAAAGACATGACAGTGTATTCATATGAACCAAAGCTTGTTCTGAATGCTATCTTGGGAATATCTTCTTCACGAATGCGAATCTGGTGATAACCCATACGGAGATCAAGCTTGGAGAATACTTGAGCACCTTTTAGTTGTTCGAACAGCTCATTGATGTTGGCAAGTGGGTATTTGTTCTTGATGGTCTTCTTGTTCACTGGACGGTAATCAACACAAAGTCGGTCTGTTCCATCCTTCTTCTTCACAAAAAGAACACCACAACCCCACGGAGAAGAACTAGGCCGGATAAGACCCATTCTTTCTTGCTCATCGAGTTGCTTCTTCAGCTCCTTCAACTCTTTAGGTCCGAGCTTGTAAGGACGTTTGCACACAGGTTCCATGCCAGGCTCAAGTTCAATAACGAATTCAACTGGCCGGTGCGGAGGCATTCCTGGGAGCTCTTCTGGAAAGACGTCTTGATATTCGCAAACGACTGGAATTTGAGAGATGGCATCCAATTCACCCTTCTCATTGAGAGAAAACTGACGAATGGTATTATCCCGAGCGGCAAAGGCAATTACATCCTCAGACGAATGAGTCAATTGAATCTGCCTGGCAGCACAATCAAGATGTGCCTTGTGCTTAGAAAGCCAATCCATTCCGAGAATAAGATCAATATCCGAGTTACCAAGAACAATTGGGGAAGAAAGGAACTTGTAGTCACCCAATGTGATAGTAACCTCAAGGACGCAGGTGTTAGCTGTCATCTGCTTTCCCGGTGACACAATTTGCAAGGAACTTTGTAGATACTGATAATCACACTCATACTTCGATGCAAAAGGTTTGGAAATGAAGCAATGCGATGCACCCGTGTTAAAAAGAACTTTTGTAGGAATATCATTAACAGGAAGGTTACCCATAATCACATCTGACGAGTCCTCTGCCTGAGCTGCATTCACCATATTGACCTTGGCGAACTTGGGGTTATGCTTGACCACAGCTGTACTTGCCGATCTGACAGGAAGAGGAGGAGGAAGACGCCTCTGTTTGAGACACTTGTTGGGATAGTGACCCTTCTGTTGGCACTTGTTGCACGTGACCTCTGAAAGCGGACGGTGATACGGAGCACTCGATCTTGGAGCTTGAGAGGAAGCCTTGTTCTGAAAGCCAGGGTTGGGTGGGTGGGAAGAACTACTGCCACCTTTGCTCTTCTGCTGAAACGGCTGACGGAACGGAGGAGGAGGAAGCCAGAACTTCTGCTGCTTGGCCACTTGAGTAGAGGAAGAAGGAGTAGCATCTCTGACTCGCTTCCTGGAAGCATCACACCTCAACTGAGCAGCCTCTTGCTTCAGTGCCATGTTGTAGAACTCATCGTATCTCAAGGGCTCGAAGAGAACAAGAGCGAGCTGAATATCTTCTCTGAGACCACCCCTGAACTGGTACATCATGCTCTTCTCATCAGGCACGTCCTGCTTGGCAAAGCGGGCAAGCTTCTGGAACAACTTGTTTTAGTCATAGACAGACAAAGAGCCTTGCTTCAGATTGCGGAATTCCTCACGCTTGCTTTCAACCACGCTCTGCGGAATATGATGAGCTCGGAAATCTCGACGGAAGTCATCCCAAGTGATAGCACGTCCACCTCTGGATACCTTGTACTGCTGGAACCATTCTGCAGCTTGATCTTTGAGTTGGAAGGAAGCGAACTTGACAAAGTCCTCAGGCCTGACGTTACTGCACTCGAAATGCTTACATAGATCCACAAGCCAATCGTCAGCATCGGTTGCCTCAACACAATTGCTGAAAGTCTTTGGCCCGTTAGCAAGGAACTGGTTGAGTGTAGCAAAGTGACTCTGATTGCTGCCTTGACTCCCTTGACTGCCTTGATTGCACTCTTGGAGAATTTGCATGATCAGCTGAGTGTTTGCATTGGTTGCGGCCATCACAGCTTGCCATGCCTCCGGAGGAGGTGGAGGTGGTGGCGGATCTTGATTCTGCTTCTGACTGGTGCTCTTAGCGGGAGCCATCCAGAGCGATGAGGAGACTGGGAAGTAAAAAGAATTCCTAAGCTCTCCGATATATAATTCCTAAGTGACTCAAAACATTTTTCTAGACACAACTCGGCCGCTAAAAACGATCAAGCAATGGGGCTCCTAAAGTCGGCGAAGGCTCTGATTACCAACTTGTAACACCCTCGATGCGACTATAGCTCCCACGTGTCGAGGCACGACTTAGAGACATAATCGCATTGAAGGCATATGTCGCAAGTTAGGGAATCTTCACAACATCCCATGTAATATGAATAATAAAGGGGAGAACATAGTTGTCTTACACTCGCCACATCAATCAAGAACATAATTAACATTATATCATCCAAAACACTCATGGCCCGACTACGGCGCCAAAATAGAAGAGAACCCAACATGCGACAACGGTCCCAATCACCCCCAACTGGGCACCACTACTGATCATCAGGAAAAGACACGTAGTAACGCTGAGAGTCTTCGTCGAACTCCCACTTGAGCTCGTACTCGTCACCTGGAGCGGAATCACCTGGACCTGCATCTAGAGTTATATTATCTATGTGCCACAGGGACTCAGCAATCTCGCACCCTCGCGATCAAGACTATTTAAGCTTATAGGAAGGGTAAGACAAATATATGTGGAGCTACAGCAAGCGACTAGCATATATGGTGGCTATCATATTCGCAAAAGAGAGCGAGAAGAGGAGGCAAAGCGCGAGCGAGAAACTAGAGAACAACCTGCGCAAGCATTACTCCAACACCGTGTCCACTTCCCGGACTCCGCCAAGAAGAGGCCATCACGGTAAAACACACGGTTGATTCATTTTAATTAATTAAGGTTCAAGTTATCTACAACCGGACATTAACAAATTCCCATCTGCCCATAACCGCGGGCACGGCTTTCAAAAGTTCAATCCCTGCAGGGGAGTCCCAACTTAGCCCATAACAAGCTCTCACAGTCAACGAAGGAATAGACCTCCTCCCAAGACGTTCCGATCAGACTCGGTATCTCGGTAACTCAAGACACTTCGACAGGTTAAAACAAGACCAGCAACACCGCCCGAATGTGCCGACAAATCCCGATAGGAGCTGCACATATCTCTTTCTCAGGGCACACTCAGATGAGCGCTCCATACAACTAAAACCAAACCTCGAGTTTCCCCGAGGGGGCGCTGCACAGGACTCTAGTTTGGACCAACACTCAAAGGAGCACTGGCCCGGGGGGGTTTAAATAAGATGACCCGCGGGCTCCGGAAACCCGAGGGAAAAAGAGGCTAGGTGGCAAATGGTAAGACCAAGGTTGGGCATTGCTGGAAAAGCTTTAAACAAGGCGAAATATCAAGGGGTTCCCATTATAATCCAACCGCGTAAGGAACGCAAAATCCGGGAACATAACACCGATATGACGGAAACTAGGGAGGCAAGAGTGGAACAAAACACTAGGCGAGAGGCCGAGCCTTCCACCCTTTACCAAGTATATAGATGCATTATGATAACATGGCAATATAATGATATCCCAACAAGTAAATAAAAGATGTTCCAACAAGGAACGACCTCCAATCTTCACCTGCAACTAGCAACGCTATAAGAGGGGCTGAGCAAAGCGGTAACATAGCCAATCAACGGTTTGCTAGGACAAGGTGGGTTAGAGATTTGACATGGCAATTGGGAGGCTGACAAGCAAAAGGTAGGCATCGTAGCATTGGCATAGCAAGAGCGAGAAAACTAGCATAGCAAAAGATAGTAGTGATTTCGAGGGTATGATCATCTTGCCTGCACAGTTGTCAGAGTTGACTGGATCCTCACAAGCAAACTCAACGGGCTCCTCGGTAGCGAACTCATCTCCCGGCTCTACCCAACAAGACAAACAAGCAACAAGGATGCAATCAACCACGTGCAAGACCAAGCAATAAGATGAAATGATGATATGCTATGCGGGATGCGATGCGGGATGCAAAATGCAAGATATGACGGGAAATGCATGAACCTGGCCTCAACTTGGAATTCCAAGGGTGCCACTGGAAAGATGAGATGAAATCGTTTGAAAACGATATAAAGAACGCCAGAATCGGAGCTACGGTTTGGAAATGGCGAGCATTTCAAAAATGACAACGGTCTGCGATTTACAGCAAGTAGGCATCTAAATGCAACGAAATGAACATGCTACGGCCACCAAACATGACAACAAAATACATGGCAGGGATGCACACAAGATTCTTAACAAAAGACTAGCACTGAGCCACGGCCAATTCATCCATTATGAGGTTCAAACAAGTATGGCAAAAACGCAAATGCAAAACAGATTCCAGACTTAGTGAAAACTGAGACAAATAAGAACATGGCATGGAGCTACTCAACAAGCTTAGCAAAAGTCCCTAAGTGACCTGGGGGCAAAAGGGATCACAAAATATACTAACGGGCACACGAACATAGCAAAAACATAATCAGTTTCCAGACTTAGTGAAAACTGAGACATGCTGAAATATAACTCACGAAGGCATGTAAACGAGCTCTATGCACTCACTATGGTGCAAGGCATGGCAAGGCAAGCATACATCCATTAAGAAGGCACAAAATACAAGTTAGTCATGGCAAGAACAATGGAATAGCATGCACGGATCAACTACAACAACGCCCGCAAAATCACAAACGAGTTGACGATCTGCCCAGATTCACCACGAAGCAAAAGTAGAGCTCGATTGGCTCAAGCTAGGTTGCTCCATAATTGCAAACAAAGACATGGATGGATAGAGCATAACATGATTAACAAAAATCCTTTACTGATCATCCTCAAAAGAGGCACGGATCACAAGGAAACAGCACGAACACATGGCATCATGAACTAAATAATCCCAGACTTAGTGAAAACAACTAAGTCTCTGAAAACAGATTTACCGGGTGCCTCACTTTGCAAGCTTGCACAAGTCACCACACACATCCTAAAAATGCATGGGTTGCACCTCCGGAAAGAAGACAAAATCCTTAACAAAACATATGAAGGACTCACAGGCATAGCATGCACACAATAAACATGGCAAAAACGACAAAAGTCTAAGATGAACTAGCAAATCTGACAATTAACTCACGAAGACCTCTCCTAACAGCATTTCAGGCATCAAGATGAGCTCAAATGAAAATGACGCAATTGAATGAAATGATGTACCCGTCGAGGCGAACATTTTGATATACTATATGCCCAAATCGGAGCTACGGATGCGGAGATACGGCGGGTCAAAGTAGGCATAAAAAATTAGGGTTTGGAGGGAAAAGTCAACCATGAGGAGATATTTTTCTCAGATCTGGATCTGGCACGCAATCCGAGGAACACCAGAACACTGTAGCTGGCCGGAACTTGGTCGCCGGAGTTCGTGGTTGCTAGGGAAGGAGAGGAAGAAGCCGGCCTTAGCGCGGCTCCCGAGGACGGCGGCAGGCTTGGACGGGGCGGCACCGTCGGCGAGGGGCGGCCGGGCGCGGCCGGCGTGGCGGCGAAGCGGCGCCGGCAGCGGTAGGCGGCGGCGGGCGACGCGGCAGCCAGGCGGCGGGCGGCTGGCGGCGGCGACCGGGCTCCGCGGGCCAGATCTGGGCCCGGGCGGGCCGCGGAGAGAGAGAGACGGCGGTGCGGATGAGGTGGCGGCGTGTGGTTGGCCGGGCGCGGCGGCGGTGCTGAGGTGGCGCGCTCTGATTGGTCGGAGCGATGTGGAGGGCGGACGTGTCCGGCCGGGTCGGACAATGTCCGGCCGACGCGAGGGATTTTTAGGGTTTCGGCGAGAGGGAGAGATCCGAAATTGTGGGGGTCTATTTATAGGCATAAGTGGAGCTAGGAGAGTCCAAAAGGGGTGCGGTTTTCGGCCACGCGATCGTGATCGAACGCTCCAGAGCATGGAGCAGAGTTTGGTGGGTTTTGCGCAAATTGAAGGGGTGTTGGGGTGCAACACACACGAGGCCTTTTCGGTCCCTCGGTTAACCGTTGGAGTATCAAACGAAGTCCAAATGATACGAAACTTGACAGGCGGTCTACCGGTAGTAAACCAAGGCCGCATGACAAGTCTCGGTCCAATCCGGAAATGTTTAATCCCCACACACGAAAGAAAGCTAGAAGTGGCCACCGGAGGAGAACAAAGCGCCGGAATGCAAAACGGACAACGGGGAAAAAGCTCGAATGCATGAGATGAACACATATGCAAATGCAATGCACATGATGACATGATATGAGATGCATGACAAAGAAAACAACACACGGAGACAAAGACCCGAACCCGAGAAATAAATATAAATTAACACCGGAAACGGCAAGAGTTGGAGTACAAATAGGGAAAGTTACATCCGGGGTGTTACAGTTACACAATGAAAAAGTACAAGATGTATGTCGCAATTTCATGGAACATCACAAAAAAAGGAGAGGCAGCGATGAGCCTATACAGTGTGCTATGGTAGGTCACTCCTCCATTGCAATCATCATGACATGTTATTTGTATGTCAGTTCTATTGGCCAAGTTTCTTAGGGGCAGTTATTACGAGTTATCCTAAGAAAATAAGCACCTGTGAATATAAGCTCCTGGTAATAAGCCAACTAGTTCTTTTCATTGCCTTCCTTTTCAGCTTATATTTCGTATGATCGGTGAAAAGTCTAGATTGCATTATATTTTGTCATTTTGCTGCCCATATGAAATTAATTTGACTTGCAAACATCACAAATTGAACCCAGTGTAGTAATTAATATGATAGGAAAACATACCATCACTATTTGTTCAAAATGCAAATACAAAGATACCATCTACTTGGCACAATCTACTTTGCTCAATGTCTTCCATAGAGATCCCATTGCCTAATTTAAACGAAGAATGCATGACCCACATTTAAATGAAGAACAATTATTTATTGAAATTTGTTGGTCCAAGTGGCTGGTTATTATCATATAGCAGCACCACCTGAAAGCATCATATAGCAGCAGCAACTCATAGCAACTCATCATACAGCAGTAGTGTGCAATTCATCATATACCAGCAGCAGCTCATAGCAGTTCATCATATACCAGCAACAGCTCATTGCAATTCATCTTATAGCAGCAGCAGGAGCAGCTCATAGCAATTCATCTTATAGCAGCAGCAGGAGCAGCTCATAGCAATTCATCATATAGTAGCAGCAGGAACAGCTTATAGCAACTCATCATATAGCAGCAGGAACAACTTATAGCAACTCATTATATAGCAGCAGCAACTCCTAGAAATTCATCATATAGCAGCACCTCATAGCAATTCATCACATAGCAGCAGGAGGAGCAACTCATAGCAATGCATCATACAGCAGCAGCGGAAGCAACTCATAGCAATTCATCGTATAGTGGATCAGAATGAAAATTTGGCAAAAAATCAAAGGAGATCCTCACCTTGTTGGACGAGCTCATTCTTCAACAGCACCTCAAGGCCACGACCTGGGAGGAGGGGAGGGGGAATAAGGTGCCTTCTACCGCAGTGTGGCATCAGCCGTAGTTGTGTGGCGCCTGCCGAAGTAGTGCGTTGGATGGACCACAGTGGAGCAGCTGCTAGAGACCATGAGAATGAGGGGCGGTGCTAGAGGGAGGAGCAGCCGGGGATATTTGGCCCTACCTGCCAGCCATGTAGCCTAGCTGGACAGAGCATCGTCGAGGACAAGGCCAGATGGGGACCGGTGGCGACGGCTCGCTGGAGGAACCCTAGCGCCGCAGGAAGGGAATCGAGGTAGAGGGAAAGGGGAGAGGAGATGCATGCGGGCAGGGTAATGAACGCTTGCGTGTTTGTTTTTACTTGAGGGTCAGGTGTGACGCGGGAGTGAGCAGTTGCATTTTGAGTGTAATATAGGCAGACAACAGAGTCATTTCACTATTCCCCTTCCCTTCAGTTTTTAGTGAGCTTCTACCCGAAACACCCCCTCCAAAGAGAAATAAGTTAAGCCCAAGCCCATAACTCAAACATGACTTCTTTACATCTTTTATGGCTTATTTTGACAATAAGCTCTGAAAAGGCGGAATAGAACTGGCCCTTAACCTGCAATTCAATTGTGCATGCAATGATTTATCACTCCTGCCTGCTATATTGTACATTTAGGCATCATCTTACATGGCATAACCTAATACATGTGCATACCTGATGTTTAAATGCCCCTTAAATCTTGTCAGTCAAGTGATGGTCTTTGAGCCTCCTTCTTTTCTTGATATGTAAGATCTTCTCACACATTTGTTCAATTACTTGTTTGCATCAGCCGGCCATACTAGGACGGTTTTGATGTAGGGTAGAACCCTAGTGGCCCGATCTTTCACGAAAGGAGCGGATCCCGCGACGAACACGAAGAACACGAGGAGGGAAACGAGGGAAAACACAAGGGAAACACAAGAGGAACACTCAAACTTACAAGAACAAGTTACACATGTGCTAGATCCATGAACACAAAGGAAGATACAAGATCCAAAGTCAACAACGGACGATACAAGAGGTAACGGTCTTCTCCGTGAGGAGGTCTTGATGGGGCCGCCCAAGAGAGGGTCTTGATGATCTTCTCCGCAGGGAGGTCTTGAATCCAAATGGATCTTCTCCGTAGAGGCCGCGATCTCTCTCGTGGACTAGATCCGGTGTGGATGAGCAATGCTCTATCTCTAAAATGAGCTAAACCAATGCTAACCCTAGAAAGGAGGAGGTGGAGGAGTATATATAGTGTAGGTCCACGAAGGGGGAAGTGAGGGGCGAAAGGGTACATGGGCTTCCGCCCGAGTGTCTGCGCGTAGGAAGGAGGGCCGGATGTCCGGGCATCGGGCCGGATGTCCGAGGCTTCACGGGGAGCCGGATGTCCGGGCTGGCAGGCCTGATGAGGACATTAATACCATTGTTACACCCACAGCCCCTACTACTACCTATACTAGACCAATTACTAGAGCTCGCGCACGCCAATTAAATTATCAGGTACTTCCGTTTCTTGGTAATGATTCTAATGTTCATGAGAATATGATGCTTCCTAAATTGGATACATTTGTTTTGCTTACAAATGAAGGGCCTGGCATGGATAAGAGTGATGAACATTGGAGCAAGAACAAGCATGGAGTTGATGGCATGCGCAAGGGGAGCAAGAACGGAGTTACAAGTGATGATTTCAGGACATTGAAGCCACCATAATGAGTGCATGAAGCCTTGGATGAAACATACAAGATGCCACTTCATAAACTTCGTCCAGAGGCTATTCTAGGTGCTGCGTCACCTTATTATTGGGCCAGGCCCATGTAACTTCGAAATACATAAGTATAGGCTGTTTTTAGAGTCCGCATGTGTGGGGAAAAAAGAGATAGGGTTGGTTTCGGACCCCTTCCCCAAGGGCCACGAAATTCCCCCCTCTTCCTCCATATATACAGCCCTTAGGGCACCGTTTAGACTTTTGGTTTTGTTTAGATCAAAAGTTTGCCATAGTTGCAACTTCGCGTACTTCGTTTGTGTTCAACGACCAGACGAAGGCGTCACAGAACCCCACCTTGATCAATAAAGCTTTCCTCTTATATTCGCAATATCTAGATTGCAATCTTTGTTTCTTGCTTGTTCTTCGTTTGCCTGCAGGAAACAGACCTTCGTGGACAGGTTGATCATGCTCCGGCATGGTCAATAACCTCTCGGAGTTGCTTTAGCGATTGCTAAGGCGCGACGCCCTCGCACGTTCGTAGTCGGATCGTCAAAGTCAATTTCCTCCAAAACAATAGCGACCATCTCATCAAAAGATGGGACACCTTTGCCTCTATCAAGTGTTATCAGATTTCCAGGTTGCTCGGTGAGATTTTACAGTTTTTGGTAGTTTAGATCGAGTCTGTTCTTCATACCTATAGTCCACGAAAAAGCCAAAAAAAATTAGGGTTAGTTCATCCCATCCGAACCAATCTGAGCCTTTGCATAATCTTTTCTGTATTTGCTTTGTTGAATTTGCGGTTGCATCGTTGTGTCAAGTTGCTGGTTTTAGCGTCTAGTCCTTTAGAGTTTCGAGTTCTGTTCACAAGTTGTCACGTCGCCGCTGCCATATATCACCACCGCATCATCATCATCGCTGCTGCCATATACCACATATTCACCGCCAATCCGAGTCCATATACGCCACCACATATCCGCCGCCATCACACCAATCCGAGTCCACCTGCAACATATATCCGCCACCAGTCCGAGTTCCACCAGATTCATCTCCGCCACCAGTCCGAGTTCCACCAGATTCATCTCCGCCACCAGTCCTATTCCGAGTCCAGTATTTTGTTACTCTGTTTTGGATTTCTAGATCACGCCATACTCCGAGTCGTGACAGAAAAGGACTCCCCAATTTTTGAGCCATCCGCAGAAGAAAAATAGTTCCAGTTTCAAAAAAAAATTGGACATTTGTAGACTTTTTCAAAAAAAAATTGTTACAGAGGAAAAAAAAGAGGAAAAAAAAGTAAAAAAAAAAGAGGAAAAAAATAAAAAAAATTAAGAGTGTGCTCCTCACTTGTTTACGTGCAGCGCCGTGATTTTGTTAGTGTTCTAGGCTCGCATCTCCAGTACGGTCTAGCCTAGGACCAGTACAGTACCGTCGTTAAGCGTTTATTCAACTTTGCATCTCTGAATTGATTATTGCTGACCCTTTTTGCTACCATATTATAAGCCTTCCTAGCTCCACATACATCTACATCGTGCGTTTGACTCTCCCTGGTAATAGCTCTATCCAAGCTATGAGAGTTTTTACTACATCAATTGCCGATCACCGCCTGCTGCTGGGTAAGAACTGGTAAGAATTTGAGATTTGCTTGACGGATTTGTGACACCCGCCACCACCACCACTTGTTAGTAGTATGTAGGATCATATTCTTGTGTTTTTCTATTGCTGCTAACCATGCCAGGATCACAAGCCGACGAGACTGACTGGGAGAACTTGACGAACAAGGAGCTTCATGATAAGTTTCAGCAAATGATGAGTGGACAGGTGCAAGATGTGCTAAACAGATTTGACGTGGCCATGGAGAAGATAGATGGCATGGAGAAGACGTTTGAAACAAAGCTCGATAACAAGTTTGCTGAATTGCTTTCAGGTTTTCCACCACCACCACCGGCTGCACCTGCCGCACCTCTTCAACAACAACAATAGCGACTACCTCCACATCGGGAAACATCCCTCCGTCGAGCGAGCCGTGTCCCTCTTCAGCCTAGCCAAACTGCTGGTACTGTTGTTGATACTTCTGTGGCTCCTGCTGCTGATGTGGAGGAGGATGATTATGTGGGAGATTACGAGGATGAGGTTGATCAAAATCAGAACTACGTGCAACCACCAGCACCACAACCACCAGGTCATCCACATGAAAATAATGGCAATGTTAGTGCTCCCCCTCAGGTACGAGATCATGACCATCTCCCTAAACTGAAATTGAATATTCCACCATTTGAGGGTAGATATGTTCCTGATATATATCTTACTTGGGAGTTAGAAACTGAACAACGATTTACATGTTTACAATATCCTGAGGAGAGACGTGTTCCTGCTGCTGTTTGTGCTTTCACTAGCTTTGCATGCGTTTGGTGGTCTGAACATTGTCGATTATATCCTGTTCCAGCTACTTGGGCTGCTTTGAAAACTGCCATGCGTACTCATTGGGTTCCACCATATTATCAACGTGAATTACTTCAAAAATTGCAGCGCTTAAGACAAGGAAAAAATTCGGTAGAAGAATATTATCAGGAATTACAAACTGGCTTGATTAGATGCGGTATTGTTGAGGAGAATGAAGCTATGCTTGCACGTTTTCTGGGTGGATTAAATAGAGAGATTCAGACCATTCTAGACTATAAGGATTATAATAATATCACTCATTTATTCCATCTTTCTTGTAAAGCTGAACGTGAAGTGCATGATCGACAGGCATTGGCACGGACTAACTTTTCTGCAGCTCGACCTTCATCATGGACACCACGTGCATCATCTACTTCCACACGTTCTGCTACACCGGCACCTCTGTCGGCTGCCACCTCCAACCGTGATACAATAAAGCAGGCACAATCACCACTATTTGCCAAGAGCACACCTTCTGGGCCTGCAAACAGTTCTTCTTCATCCATGGCATGAACAGGGCAAACACATTATATTATTTGTCGACGTTGCAAGGGTGGAGGTCATTATGCGAGAGAATGCCCATCTAAGCGTGTGATGATTGTTACTCAGGATGGTGGGTATGAGTCCGATAGTGACCTTGATGAGGAGACTTTGGCTCTTACTACACGTGACGAACACGGTGGAGACGATTCTGATCATGAGACGCAATACATGGCTGCTGAAGATGCTAACAGGTATGAATGTTTAGTTGCTCAACGTGTTTTGAGTGTGCAGGTTACACAAGATGAGCAAAATCAGAGGCATAATTTGTTCCATACAAAGGGAGTTGTGAAGGAACGTTCTATTCGCATCATCATAGATGGAGGGAGCTGCAACAACTTGGCTAGCATGGAGATGGTGGAGAAGCTATCTCTCACCACAAGACCACATCCACATCCTTACTACATCCAATGGTTCAACAACAGCGGCAAGGTTAAGGAAACACGTACTGTTCGTGTGCATTTTATTATCTCTACATATGCTGATTATGTTGATTGTGATGTGGTACCTATGCAAGCATGTTCCTTATTACTTGGTAGACCATGGCAATTTGATAAAAAAATTGTGCACCATGGTAGAAACAATCAGTATACTCTTGTTCATAAGGATAAAAATATTACTTTGCTTCCTATGACTCCTGATTCCATTTTGAAAGATGATACTAATAGAGCTAATAAAGCAAAACAGGAGAAAAATAAGAGTGAAAATCAGATTGTGGCAAAATAATTTGAGCAACAAATGAAGCCTAATAATAAACGATCTAATGTTGTTTCTGAAATTAAATTGAAAAGTGCATGTTTACTTGCCACCAAATCTGATATTGATGACCTAGATTTTAGCAAATCTGTTTGCTATGCTTTTGTGTGCAAAGAGGCATTATTTTCATTCGAGGACGTGCCTTCCTCTTTGCCCCCTGCTGTCACTAACATTTTGCAGGAGTTCGCTGACGTCTTTCCAAAAGACGTGCCACCGGGATTACCACCTATTCGAGGGATTGAGCATCAAATTGACTTAATTCCCGGTGCTTTGCTACCCAACCGTGCACCATACCATACCAATCAAGAGGAGACGAAGGAGATTATGCGTCAAGTACAGGAGCTGCTCGACAAAGGTTATATACGCGAATAGTCCTTGTGCTGTTCCTATTATACTAGTGCCTAAAAAGGATGGTACGTCGCGTATGTGTGTTGATTGTAGAGGCATTAATAATATTACTATTCGTTATCGTCATCCTATTCCTAGGCTTGATGATATGCTTGATGAATTGAGTGGCTCTACAATATTCTCCAAAGTTGATTTGCGTAGTGGATACCATCAAATTTGTATGAAATTGGGAGATGAATGGAAAACAGCATTTAAAACTAAGTTTGGTTTATATGAGTGGTTAGTCATGCCTTTTGGGTTAACTAATGCGCCTAGTACTTTTATGAGACTAATGAACGAAGTTTTACGTGCTTTCATTTGACGATTTGTGGTAGTCTATTTTGATGATATACTGATTTATAACAAATCTTTGGAAGAACATTTGGAACATTTACGTGCTTTTTTTATCGCTCTACGTGATGCACGTTTGTTTGGTAACCTTGGGAAGTGCACCTTTTGCACCGACCGAGTATCTTTTCTTGGCTATGTTGTTACTCCACAGGGAATTGAAGTTGATAAAGCCAAGATTGAAGCTATTGAGAGTTGGCCGCAACCCAAAACGGTCACACAAGTGAGGAGTTTCCTTGGCCTCGCTAGTTTCTATAGGTGTTTTGTGAGAGATTTCAGCACCATTGCTGCACCTCTCAACGAGCTTACAAAGAAGGATGTGCCTTTTGTTTGGGGTACCGCACAAGAAGAAGCCTTCACAGTATTGAAAGATAAGTTGACACATGCTCCTTTACTCCAACTTCCTAATTTTAATAAGACTTTTGAGCTTGAATGTGATGCTAGTAGAATTGGATTAGGAGGTGTTTTATTACAAGACGGCAAACCTGTTGCATACTTTTCTAAAAAATTGAGTGGGCCTAGTCTGAACTATTCTACTTATGATAAAGAATTATATGCTCTTGTTCGAACCTTAGAAACATGGCAACATTATTTATGGCCCAAGGAATTTGTTATACATTCTGATCATGAATCTTTGAAACACATTAAAAGTCAAGCAAAACTGAACCATAGACATGCTAAATGGGTTGAATTCATTGAGACTTTCCCTTATGTTATTAAACACAAGAAGGGTAAAGAAAATGTTATTGCTGATGCATTGTCTCGTCGTTATACTATGCTTTCACAACTTGACATTAAAATATTTGGTTTGGAGACCATCAAAGATCAATATGTTCATGATGCTGAATTTAAAGATGTATTGCAGAATTGTAAGGAAGGGAGAACTTGGAACAAGTTCGTTCTTAACGATGGATTTGTGTTTCGTGCTAACAAGCTATGCATTCCAGTTAGCTCCGTTCGTCTTTTGTTGTTGCAGGAGGCGCATGGAGGAGGATTAATGGGACACTTTGGCATCAAGAAGATGGAGGATATACTTGCTACACATTTCTTTTGGCCAAAGATGAGACGGGATGTTGAGCGTTTTGTTGCTCGCTGCACTACATGTCAAAGAGCTAAGTCACGACTCAATCCTCATGGTTTATATATGCCTTTGCCTGTACCTAGTGTTCCTTGGGAGGATATATCTATGGATTTTTTTTAGGTTTACCTCGAACAAAGAAGGGGAGGGATAGCATATTTGTTGTCGTGGATAGGTTCTCGAAAATGGCACACTTTATACCATGTCATAAAAGCGATGATGCTGTTAATGTTGCTGATTTGTTCTTTCGTGAAATTATTCGCTTGCATGGTGTGCCAAATACTATTGTTTTAGATCGTGATACTAAATTTCTTAGCCACTTTTGGAGATGTTTATGTGCTAAGTTGGGGACTAAGCTGCTTTTTAGTACTACTTGTCACCCCCAAACTAATGGACAAACTGAAGTCGTCAATAGAACATTGTCTACTATGCTTAGGGCTGTTTTGAAGAATAATAAGAAAATGTGGGAAGAATGCTTGCCTCATATTGAATTTGCTTATAATCGTTCATTGCATTCAACTACTAAGATGTGCCCTTTTGAAATTGTGTATGGTTTCCTACCTCGTGCACCTATTGATTTGTTGCCTCTTCCATCTTCGGAGAAGGTTAATTTTCATGCTAAAGAATGTGCTGAATTGATTTTAAAAATGCATGAGTTAACTAAGGAAAACATTGAGCGTATCAATGCTAAATATAAACTTGCTGGAGATAAGGGTAGAAAACATGTTGTGTTTGCACCTGGAGATCTTGTTTGGTTACATTTGCATAAGGATAGATTTCCTAATTTGCGCAAATCAATGCTAATGCCACATGCCGATGGTCCTTTTAGAGTGTTAGAGAAAATAAATGATATTGCATATAAACTTGATCTGCCTGCAGATTTTGGGGTTAGTCCCACTTTTAACATTGCAGATTTGAAGCCTTATTTGGGTGAGGACGATGAACTTTCGTCGAGGACGACTTCATTTCAAGAAGGGGAGGATGATGAGGACATCAATACCATTGTTACACCCACAGCCCCTGCTGCTATACACACTGGACCGATTACTAGAGCTCGCGCACGCCAATTGAATTATCAGGTACTTTCGTTTCTTGGTAACGATTCTAATGTTCATGAGAATATGATGCTGCCTAAATTGGATACATTTGTTTTTCTTACAAATGAAGGGCCTAGCTTGGACAAGAAAGATGAACCTTGGAGCAAGTTCAAGCATGGAGATGATGGCATGCGCAAGGGGAACAAGAACGGAGTTACAAGTGATGATTCCAGGACTCTGAAGCCACCATAATGAGTGCATGAAGCATGGGACGAAATATACAAGATGCCACTTCATAAATTTCGTCTAGAGGCTATTTTAGGTGCTGCATCACCTTATTATTGGGCCAGGCCCATGTATTTTCGAAGTACTTAAGTATAGGCTGTTTTTAGAGTCCGTATGTGTGGGGAAACAAGAGTTAGGGTTGGTTTCGGACCCCTCCACCAAGGGCCACGAAATTCCCCCTCTCTCCTCCATATATACAGCCCTTAGGGCATCGTTTAGGCTTTGGTTTTTGTTTAGATTAAAAGTTCGCCATAGCTGCAACTTCGCGTACTTCGTTTGTGTCCAACGACCAGACCAAGACGTCACAGAACCCCACCTTGATCAATAAAGCTTTCATCTTATATTCGCAATATCGAGATTGCAATCTCAGTTTGTTGCTTGTTCTTCGTTTGCTCGCAGGAAACAGACCCTCGTGGTCAGGTTGATCGTGCTCCGGCATGGTCAATAACCCCCGGAAGTTGGTTTAGCGATTGCTAAGGCGCGACGTCTCGCACGTTCGTAGTCGGATTGTCAAGGTCAACACCCACAGAAAATGATAGCCACCATCTCATCGAAACATCGGGACACCTTTGCCTCTATCACATGCCAGTTTGTAATTCCTGATAATATTCTTCTACAGAATTTTTTCCCTGTTTTAAGCGCTGCAATTTTTGAAGTAATTTACGTTGATAATATGGTGGAACCCAACGAGTACGCATAGCAGTTTTCAAAGAAGCCCAAGTAGCTGGAATAGGATATAATCTACAACGCACAAACAGCAGCAGGAACACATCTCTCCTCGGGATATTGTAAACATGTGAATCGTTGTTCAGTTTCTAAGTCCCAAGTAAGATATATATCAGGAACATATCTACCCTCAAATGGTGGAATATTCAATTTTAGTACCTGAGGGTGAGCCCTACCATTGCCATTATTTGCATGTGGACGACCTGGTGGTTGCTGTGCTGGTGGTGGCACGTAGTTCTGATTTTGATCAATCTCATCCTCATAATCTCCCACATAATCATCCTCCTCCACATCAGCAGTAGGAGCCAAAGAAGTATCAACAGCAGCACCAGCAGTTTGGCCCGGCTGAAGAGGGACACGGCTCGCTCGGCGGAGGCCTATTTCCCGACCTGGAGGTAGTCGGTGTTGTTGCTGTTGTTGCAGAGTGCGGCAGGAGCAGCCGGTGGTGGTGGTGGAAAACGCGAAAGCAATTCAGCAAACTTGTTATCGAGCTTTGTTTCAAACGTCTTCTGCATGCCATCTATCTTCTCCATGGCCTCTTCAAATCTGTTTAGCACATCTTGCACCTGTCCACTCATCATTTGCTAAAACTTATCATGAAGCTCCTTGTTCAGCAAGTTCTCCCAGTCAGTCTCATCGGCTTGTGATCCTGGCATGGTTAGGAGCAATAGAAACACACAAGAATATGATCCTACAGACTACTAACAAGTAGTGGTGGTGGCGGGTGTCACAAATCCGTAAAGCAAATCTCAAATTCTTACCAGTTCTTACCCAGCAGCAGGCGGTGATTGGCAACCGTTGTAGTCAAAACTCTCAAAAGCTTGGATAGAGCGATTGCCAAGGAGAGTCAAACGCACGACGTAGATGTATGTGGAGCTGGGAAGGCTTCTAGTATGGTAGCAAAAAAGGTCAGGAATAATCAATTCAGAGATGCAAAGTTGAATAAACGCTCAACGACGGTACTGTGCTGGTCCTAGGCTAGACCGTGCTAGAGACGCGAGCCTAGGACACTAACAAAATCATGGCGCTGCACGTAAACAAGGGAAAAGCACACTCTGGAAATTTTTTTCGCTCTTTTTTTTTGCGCTCCTTTTTTTTGCGCTCCTCTTTTTTTTGCGAAAAATCACTATAATGGAGAGTGTCTCAAAACTCTTCCCTCGTCAAACTGATAGGATGGGCACGAAAATTTTTTTTGACATTTTTTTTCCGGAAATCAGGGCAGCGTCAACGAAAAAGTGCGACAAAAAATCACTATGATGGCACGTGGCTCAAAAGACTCAGAAAAACCTAAAAAATAGGATAGGGAAAAAATATTTTTGGTCGCCGAAAATTTGGCCTAAAAACTGCCTGGGGGTCTCCAGACTCTTTTTTTGAGACCTACACAGGCAAGGAAACACGAATCGGAATTTAGATTGATCTCAAGAACAAACCTAATATGAGAAGAACTCGGATTGGTGGTGGATATATGGTTGTGGTATATGGCAGCGGTGGTGGTATATGGTAGCGGTGGTGGTATATGGATACAGATTGGTGGTGGTATATGGATACGGATTGGTGGTGGTATATGGATACGGATTCAGAGCGGTGGCGGATAAGCAATGGTGGTAGATGGGCGATGATGATGGTGCGGCGGTGACGTGACAACTTATGACCAGAACTCGAAACTCTAAAAGACTAGACTCTAAGACCAGCAACTTGACACGACGATGCAACCGCAAATTCAACAAAGCAAAAACCCTAAAAAGATTATGCAAAGGCTCAGATTGGTTCGGATATGATGAACTAACCCTAATTTTTTTGTGGCTTTTTCGTGGACTGTAGGTATGAAGAACAGACTCGATCTAATCTACGAAAAACTGTAAAATCTCACCGAGCAACCTAGAAATCTGATGCCACTTGATAGAGGCAAAGGTTTCCTGATGTTTGGATGAGATGGTGGCTATTGTTTCTGGGGGAGTCGACCTTGACGATCCGACTACGAACGTGCGAGACATCGCGCCTTAGCAATCGCTAAACAAACTTCCAAGAGGTTATTGACCACGCCGGAGCATGATCAACCTGACCACGAGGGTCTGTTTCATGCAAGCAAACGAAGAACAAGCAAGAAACTGAGATTGCAATCTGGATATTGTGAATATAAGATGAAAGCTTTATTGATCAAGGTGGGTTCTGTGACGTCTTGGTCTGGTCGTTGGACACAAACGAAGTACGAGAAGTTGCAGCTATGGCGAACTTTTAATCTAAACAAAACCCAGAGTCTAAACGACGCCCTAATGGTTGTATATATGGAGGAAGAGGGGGGGAATTTCGTGGCCATTGAGGGTGGGGTCCGAAACCAACCCTAACTCTTATTTCCCCACACATACGGACTCTAAAAATAGCCTATACTTAAGTATTTCGAAATTACATGGGCCTGGCCCATTAATAAGGTGACGCGGCACCTAGAATAGCCTATGGACGAATATTATTAAGTGGCATCTTGTATATTTCGTCCAAGGCTTCATGCACTCCTTATGGCGGCTTCAAAGTCCTGAAATCATCACTTGTAACTCCGTTCTTGATCCCCTTGCGCATGCCATCAACTCCATGCGTGTTCTTGCTCCAATGTTAATCCTTCTCCAAGCTAGGCCCTTCATTTGTAAGCAAAACAAATGTATCCAATTTAGGCAACATCATAATCTCATGAACATTAGAATCATTACCAAGAAACGAAAGTACCTGGTAATTTAATTGGCGTGCGCAAGCTCTAGTAATTGGTCCAGTATATGTAACAGTAGGGGTTGTGGGTGTAACAATGGTATTGATGTCCTCATCAATTGAATTGCAGGTTAAGGGCCAGTTCTATTCCGCCTTTTCAGAGCTTATTGTCAAAATAAGCCATAAAAGATGTAAAGAAGTCATTTTTGAGTTATGGGCTTGGGCTTAACTTATTTCGCTTTGGAGGGGCGTGTTTCGGGTAGAAGCTCACTAAAAACTGAAGGGAAGGGGAATAGTGAAATGACTCTGTTGTCTGCCTATATTACACTCAAAATGCAAGTGCTCATGCCCGCGTCACACCTGACCCTCAAGTAAAAACAAACACGCAAGCGTTCATTGCCCTGCCCGCATGCATCTCATCTCCCCTTTACCTCTACCTCGATCCCCTGCCTACAGCGCTAGGGTTCCTCCAGCAAGCCGTCGCCACCGGTCCCCATCTAGCCTTGTCCTCGACGATGCTCTGTCCAGCTAGGCTACATGGCCGGCAGGTAGGGCCAAATCTCCCGGCTGCTCCTCCCTCTAGCGCCGCCCCTCATTCTCATGGTCTCTAGCAGCTGCTCCACTGTGGTCCATCCAACGCACTACTCCGGCGGGTGCCGCACAACTAAGGCGGCCTTGAGGTGCTGTTGAAGAATGAGCTCGTCCAACAAGGTGAGGATCTCCTTTGATTTTTTGCCAAATTTTCATTCTGATCCATTATACGATGAATTGCTATGAGCTGCTTCCGCTGCTGCTATATGATGCATTGCTATAAGCTGCTCCTCCTGCTGCTATATGATGAATTGCTATGAGCTGCTGCTATATGATGAATTTCTATGAGCTTATGCTCCTATATGATGAGTTGCTATAAGCTGTTCCTACTGCTATATGATGAGTTGCTATAAGCTGTTCCTGCTGCTACTATATGATGAATTGCTATGAGCTACTCCTGCTGCTGCTATAAGATGAATTGCTATGAGCTGCTCCTGCTGCTGCTATGAGATGAATTGCTATGAGTTGTTGCTGGTATATGATGAACTGCTATGAGCTGCTGCTGGTATATGATGAATTGCACACTGCTGCTGTATGATGAGTTGCTATGAGCTGCTGCTGCTATATGATGCTTTCAGGTGGTGCTGCTATATGATAATAACCAGCCACTTGGACCAACGAATTTCAATAAATAATTGTTCTTCATTTAAATGTGGGTCATGCATTCTTCGTTTAAATTAGGCAATGGGATCTCTATCGAAGACATTGAGCAAAGTAGACTGTGCCAAGTAGATGGTATCTTTGTATTTGCATTTTGAACAAATAGTGATGGTATGTTTTCCTATCATATTAATTACTACACTGGGTTCAATTTGTCATGTTTGCAAGTCAAATTAATTTTCATATGGGCAGCAAAATGACAAAATATAATGCAATCTAAACTCTTCACCGATCATACGAAAGATAAGCTGAAAAGGAAGGCAATGAAAAGAACTAGTTGGCTTATTACTAGGAGCTTATATTCATAGGTGCTTATTTTCTTAGGATAACTCGTAATAACTGCACCTAAGAAACTTGGCTAATAGAACTGACATACAAATAACATGTCATGATGATTGCAATGGAGGAGTGACCTACCATAGCACACTGTATAGGCTCACCGCTGCCTCTCCTGTTTTTGTGATGTTCCATGAAATTGCGACATACATCTTGTACTTTTCCATTGTGTAACCCTATCTGCAAGTGGACACGGCTACTCTTAGACATCTCTACATGATAATACATTGCATATCCCTTGCGCATATTTAAACCACCAATTAATGATTGTGTGTAGCATAAACTAGCCATGACTCTGTGTGCTGGACTAGCAGGCACTCTAAGGGAGCCTAATGCAGTGCACTGGAATTCCTACATACCACCTACAATTTTTTGTAATGTACTACCTTTGTTCCTAAATATATGTCTTTGTAGAGATTCTAGTATGGACCACATACAGATGTATATAGATGCATTTTTGAGTGTAGATTCACTCATTTTGCACTGTATGTAGCCTATAGTGCAATCTCTAGAAAGACTTATATTTATGACCGGAGGTACGAGTAGTATCATGTATGACATCTACATATCTAATTTAGCAGCCAGTAGTTGAAATCATTGTCTGCACAAAGGGATTACTGGTTGAAATTCCTAGCAAAGCACGCTCGCAGGCACACAATAATACAAGAGAGAGAGACGCACTTACAAGATCATAGCAATGCCTCAGTCCAGGATCTTGGTTGGCCAAGCTGTTAGATCCAGAAGAAACAACGTCCTTGTAGTGTTTGCCAGCAGCATAACATGTAACAACGACCTATTAGTATATTTGAAGTACATCGGGCAGGTGATGTTGGATGGGTTTAAAGGTGACAAGTACCTAGGACGTGGCGGGTGCTTGGCATCTTGCTAGACGGTGGGAATCAGGTTAGAAAAGTCAAGGGTGATGACACTGCACTAGCTGTCAGGGTCCTGTAAGGAGATCTAGAACCATCGAGTAGGGTGTTTGTGGAGCGGCTCCGGTAATGTGGACTCTCGTGTGGGCGAAGCGGATCTGTGGTCGTGGACGAGGGCGTCGGTGAAGCTGCTCCGGTGGTTGGGTTTAGGATGGTGTCGATGATGCGGATCTACGGCCGTGCATGGGATGGCAGAAGCTACTCCGAAAGGTTGGATGAGGGTGCAATGAAGCGGATCTGGGGCCGTGGGCTTGCGAGTTGGCAAAGCGGCCCCGGTAGGGTTGAGAATGGTATAGGCGAAGCTATGCAGGTAGGGTTGACAATGGTGTCGGTGAAGCAGCTCCAGTAGGGTTGAGGAAGGTGTCGGCAAAGTGGATCAGAGGCCGGTGACGGGGGCGTCGGTGGGGCGGCTCCATGGGGGGTATTGGTGTAGGGTGGAACCCTAAGTGGAGATCTTTCACGAATTGGAGGGGGAATCCCCAAGAACAATGATGAGGACATCAATACCATTGTTACACCCACAACCCCTGCTACTATACATACTGGACCAATTACTAGAGCTCGCGCACGCCAATTGAATTATCAGGTACTTTCATTTCTTGGTAACGATTCTAATGTTCATGAGAATATGATGTTGCCTAAATTGGATACATTTGTTTTGCTTACAAATGAAGGGCCTAGCTTGGACAAGAAAGATGAACCTTGGAGCAAGTTCAAGCATGGAGATGATGGCATGCGCAAGGGGAACAAGAACGGAGTTACAAGTGATGATTCCAGGACTCTGAAGCCACCATAATGAGTGCATGAAGCATGGGACAAAATATACAAGATGCCACTTCATAAATTTCGCCCAGAGGCTATTCTAGGTGTTGCGTCACCTTATTATTGGGCCAGGCCCATGTATTTTCGAAGTACTTAAGTATAGGCTGTTTTTAGAATCCGTATGTGTGGGGAAACAAGAGTTAGGGTTGGTTTCGGACCCCTCCACCAAGGGCCACGAAATTCCCCCTCTCTCCATATATACAGCCCTTAGGGCATCGTTTAGACTTTGGGTTTTCTTTAGACTAAAAGTTCACCATAGCTGCAACTTCGCGTCCTTCGTTTGTGTCCAACGACCAGACCAAGACGTCACAGAACCCCACCTTCATTAATAAAGCTTTCCTATTTTATTCGCAATATCCAGATTGCAATCTCAGTTTCTTGCTTGTTCTTCTTCTTTGTTTGCTCGCAGGAAATAGACCCTCGTGGTCAGGTTGATCGTGCTCCGGCGTGGTCAATAACCCTCGGAAGTTGGTTTAGCGATTGCTAAGGCGCAACGTCTTCGCACATTCGTAGTCGGATCGTCAAAGTCGCCTCCCACAGAAAACGATATCTATCTCATCGAAACATCGGGACACCTTTGCCTCTATCAAGTGGTACCAGATTTCCAGGTTGCTCGGTGAGATTTTACAGTTTTTCATAGTTTAGATCGAGTCTGTTCTTCATACCTACAATCCACGAAAAAGCCAAAAAAAATTAGGGTTAGTTCATCCTATCCGAACCAATCTGAGCCTTTGCATAATCTTTTCTATATTTGCTGTGTTGAATTTGCGGTTGCATCGTCGTGTCTGGTTGCTGGTCTTAGTGTCTAGTCCTTTAGAGTTTTGAGTTCTGTTCACAAGTAGTCACGCCGTCGCCGCATCATCATCACCGCTGCCATATACCACCATCGTCATCACCGCTGCCATATACCACCATCGTCATCACCGCTGCCATATACCACATATCCATCGCCACCACGATAATCCGAGTCCACCTCCATCACCGATTCGCCACCAGTCCGAGTTCCACCGTCCTACAATATATCCGCAACCAGTCTGAGTTTCCACCAGATTCATCTCCACCACCAGTCCTAGTCCGAGTCCAGTATTTGTTGCTTTGTTTTCGAGTTCCAGATCACGCGATACTCCGAGTCATGATAGAATAGGACTCCTGAGATTCCGTGCTACCTGCAGAAGAAAAATAGTTCCAAACTCAAAAAAATTCAGAGCGTGCTCCTCCCTTGTTTACGTGCAGCGCCATGATTTTGTTAGTGTTCTAGTCTCGCGTCTCTAGCATGGTCTAGCCTAGGACCAGCACAGTACCGTCGTTGATCGTTTATTCAACTTTGCATCTTTGAATTGATTATTGCTGACCCTTTTTGCTACCATATTATAAGCCTTCCCAGCTCCACATACATCTACTCGTGCGTTTGACTCTCCTTGTTAATCGCTCTATCCAAGCTTTGAGAGTTTTGACTACGACGGTTGCCGATCACCGCCTGCTGCTGTGTAAGAACTGGTAAGAATTTGAGATTTGCTTGACGGATTTGTGACATCCACCACCACCTGTAACATCCCAAAATTCTAAATTTTGGAATGTTATAATAAATAGATTGATTGATTGATTGTTTGATTGATTGTCTGAAAGTGAGTGAATTCGAAACTTTTGAAAGTTAAATGAGAGGTAATAAAAGGACTTTCCCAAACTTCCATATTTGCTTTATGATCCCCGTGAATTCAAATTCTTTTCATCACAAAACCCTGGAGAGAAGATGACATGACTTCTTCCATTTATTTAAATGACAAGGGGTGTTGAAAATATTTGAATTTCATTTGATAATATTTCCAATTCTGAAACTTTATGCAACTCAATGATTTTCACGAGCGAAGATAAAATGACTTCTTCAAATTATATGAAATATGAGTTGGGAGTTTCAAAGGATCAATTTCAAAGTCCTTTTGGAATTAATTTTCAATTTGGTGTTATTTGAGTTTTGTTCAAATTATTTTTCTCCAAAAATAAAATATATGGAAAATAGTGTAACATGATTCCCTACAATAGAAAATTGGAAAAAAATTTACTTGAAATCATTTTTGTATTTTTCAAATGATTTTTATTGGATTTTATTAGACGAGTAGCACTCTTTGAATTATCTGATTTTGTGTGTATTTTATTTAATGCTAGGAAAATGTTCACGTTGTAGGAAATCTTTTTCTGAAAATCATGATATATTATATGCCTATATAATATTTTCATTTAATTTGTTTTATTATTTCAATCGCCTACTAGGCCGGCCCAGCACCCGAGCCAGGCCGCGGCCCAGCGCTCCCGCGCCCGTCCCCGACTACGGCGGAGTCCGCCACCAGCACGGAACCCGCCGCCGCCGCCCGTGTCCGTGTGGGACTCGCTCCGCCGCCTCCCCGTTGTCCCTTCCGCGCCGCCTTGCCCCTCTTCCCTTAAATACCGGGCCCCGCCTCTCCCTCCTTCCCCGCATCTCGCCGGAACCGCGCCGCACCGCCGCCTCGCCTTCTGACGCCGCCGCCGAGCTTCCTCTCCGTCGCCCGCACCTCCCCGACCACCGCAGCCACCACCCACTTCACCACCGCGCCGCGCCGCCCACCCCAG
Source organism: Triticum urartu (assembly GCF_056163025.1). Lineage (NCBI taxonomy): Eukaryota > Viridiplantae > Streptophyta > Magnoliopsida > Poales > Poaceae > Triticum > Triticum urartu. Next base: position 202,629,585 of record NC_141873.1, read on the forward strand.
CTACTCCGCCACCACCGACGTACCCCGCCGTCGCCGGAGCCACTTCGCCCGCCGCCGCCGGAGACGCGACTCGCTAGACCTCCGCTGCCCCGGTTCGCCTGAACCGCTCCCCCGACCCGCCGATCTTTTTCGTGGACCAGTATAACCAAACGCTAGATCGGTTTTCTAGTTTTCTCTGGTTTTCCATGAAACCCGTTTTTTTTATATCCAGTTATTTTGCGAACATTCACTGTTTAGATCTCCTTAGCGAACGGTTTTCGTCGGTTTAGGTTCTGTAGCGAGCGTTCGCTCGATATATTTTTTCTTTTTCTTTTTAATTTCGGCCAGGGACCCATCCGTGAATATTTTCTTTGCAGATCAGCCCCTGGTTTTCAAACGACTATAACATTTTGCTCGTTAGTCGTAATTAGACGAAACCAATGCCTACTTCTTCGTTATGATCTCCTCTATCCAGTAATACAACTCAAACATGTTTTTGAAACTTTAAAATTTGAATTAGATTAGATTTGAATTTGAACTTCGTTTGATCATAACTTGAGGTTCGTAGCTCCGTTTGAGTTGATTCTTTTTGCAAATCGAAGCTCTTGACCTAAACTTTCTAATAAGGCCAAATTTACATAATTTTGGTACTATTAGAAATCGTTTTATGTTGCAAGAGTTATTTTCTTGGTTTTGATGTTTTCCGAATTGTCTTCTTCGATCTTTCTGATCTTTTGAGTGATTGCTTATGTGTGGTTACTATTGCTTGCTTACGGTAGATTGACCGGAGTGTGACGAGTAGATCTATCAAGAGTTTTGAGTGCGAATCATCTTCATCAACATTGCAGGTAAGTTCACACTTTGATCATATCCCCTTTTCATACCCTGTTTTATTGCATTAGATCAATCCTCAAACATTGCATGATTAGGATCTAATTAAATTGTGGGATGGGAAGTAGTTGAGGTAGTACCTATTACCTGCTTATTATCAAACCCTTGGGAGTTACTTTTATGTTATGCTCACATTACCATGCTATGCTCGTAGACGTGGATTGGGTTTTGAGAGTATTTCATGACAGATGTGAGATTGTTAATTAATGGTTTACTTAAGGTGGCAACTTTAACACACATCTGGGTGGATTGAGGTACCTGGTTATTCCAGGATTGCCTGTCTAGGCACCTGGGTAGACCAGGATTGCCTTTTTTTTATGGACCGCCACCCAGTCTCAAAGGGATCATAAGATTATTCATGCTAGAAACTTCCATGTGCAGCCACAAGCTATTATTGACTCTAGCATAGTTGATTAAGTCGTGCGAACTCTTACAGGGTAGACTAGCAGATGTAGGGGAAAGTAGGTGTAACGGTCTATCCATCGTAAGGTGCTAGCGCTTCTGAAAGACTATGTCTCGGTCATCCGTTTTCTCAAACACCATGTAGTGCGAGAAACCAAACGGAGGCGATCGAGTCTTGTGGGGAAAAGTGCGCAAACCTCTGCAGAGTGTATAAACTAATCATGGTTAGCCGTGTCCCCGGTTATGGACAACTTGAGTATCTAGTACCTGGATTATCATGTGAATCTCATCACGTTACTTTAAATGAATATTGTAGTAGGGAAAAATTGGCTTTACGCAAAACTATAACCATAGAGCTTTTCCACCAGCCAAATATGCATGTAGTGATAGCCTTTATTCATCATTTTCTATGGTGCGAATTTGCCAGTACATTCAATGTACTGACCCTTTGTGGCTGCAATGTCTCATGTTGCAGGATTTTCTTACGACGATGTAAGTGATACGTTAGGGTTACGATTTCTACACTCAACTTTGCCGTTGGTGTTGATGGGAATCCACAACCTTGTTACTTCCGCTATTCGGATTTAGGTAATAGTATTTACGTTACTTTTTACATGTGATTTACCTCTATTATAAATCCTCGTGTACTGTGTGTGTCAGCATACTGATCCAGGGATGACACTTAAGCACAGAGACTTGACCGTCTGAGGTCGGGTCGCTACAAGATGGTATCAGAGCACATGTTGACTGTAGGACGTGACCCTAGAAACTGGCAAGCCCATGGCAAAGATTTTTCTCTACAACTTTCCCTTTCAAAAAGATCTTTTACCTCTTTTCTCGTCTGAGCATATTCAAATATTCCCTTTAGTGAGACCATATCCCCTGCCCTTTTGACCACCCGAAGATTTGACTGATGAGACGACTACAAGAAGTGCAAGATATCGAACAACTAAGACCACTTTGGAATGAAGAGTATTTTCCGTGCATATGAATAATGGAAACTACAACGGTTGAAGACCGAAGACTTGTAGAATTTGAAGGCTCTGACGAATTCCCAGATTTGGATAACCTAGGAAGGCTACCCTTATGGAACTTGGCAGACTATGGAAGTTGTCCATGCCCAAGATCAGGGTGTATCGGAGAAAGACCGGAGCATGGAGAGTTAAAAAACTCAAAGTTCTGTCAAGGAAAACCCTAAGGCAGGAGATATCAACTATGGAGAGATAGCTCATGGGAATGACAAGAGCAGAAACACGGTTATCCGTGATGTCATCGCCCGCTGATGCTATTGTCACCGTGCTGAGTTAAGGATGCATTTCTTCAGAATGGATTGGATGGTACAAGGCTGATAAAACACCTATCAGCAAGACGAAGTTTTAACTTTAGCTGGTGTATCGCCAGAATCTGGAGTAGTACATCAAGAAGTTTAAGGTGGAGCTCCATGAAGCTGTATTAGACAAGGAAGCATTTCGTGAAGAACTTAGGAACCAAAAGCTGAAAGTAGCCAAGCTGGAGGAGCTACAACCTCGATATACCGGAGATTCATCAGGAACTGAAGAATAGTAGGACCATGGTTCATGCCAAGGATGTTGAAACCTAGAAGTTTGAAATACAACTCCAGAATATTAAAGGAGGTCACGAGAGACTTCACGTCAATAGAGATGATCTGGCAAAAGAACTGGAAAAGGACAAGCATGATTGGAAGAAGCCATTGGAGGCATGAACAAGACTTGATGGGTTTGATGACTTTGAAGATTTATTGACCTTTAGAACACCAAACCCCTGTTATACACTTACGTTAGATGCGACGTTTGTGAGCTGTCATTTGTTTGATGTTTTTTCCCGACAGCCACAAATAAAATCTGCCTTTTCAAAACTTTTTGTTTGTATTGTGTTCATCCCTCTCTATCTCTCTTATCTCACCCCAAACCCATGGACCCAATAGAGGATGAATGAAGATGAGCTTGTATTTTCTAGACCGATGAGTCAGTTGGAGATGGACCGATGGATTCAGAACATGGAGGATCACATGAAGAATAACCCTGTAGTCAGAAAGGATATGACCCAGCATGCTCTTCAGTGCTTTGAAAGAGGTGCTGCTACTTGGTGGAGAATGTACCAAACCATCAATGGATGGCAAGGAGTAACCACTTGGAAAGAATTTAAGTTGACTTTGCCAAAGTCTCGGCCTGTGTTCCAGAAGTTGAAGCCCTATGAAAATGATATGAAGAAGCATTGTGCATGCAAGCTTTGTGGAGAAATAGGTCACAACCATAAAGAACACAAGGATGAATGCTCTAATTGTGAAGGAAGTCACCTAGTTGAAGAATGCCCAACTAGGCAGATTACTTGTTTCTTGTGTGAAGGGACTACCCACTATCCTACTCAGTGTCACATTTACCCCATGGTACGAAGAACCGTACAACAGAAGAAAGAAGTAAATAAAGGATCCCTTATGGAAATTTTAGAAGAACCCGTGATGAAGGAAGATGTGGAGGACACACCCAAAGAAGAACCAATTAAACCCTGCACCAGGTCATGCTATTCATGTGGAGAAGAAGGACACATCTCCCAAAATTGTTTGAATGGGGATCTAGTAGAATTCCCGACAGAGGAAGGAGAATATGACCCACAAGAAATAGAAGCCATGATTGGCATGGAAAGGTCCAAGAAGAGAAGCAGATTTGATTCCTGGAAGGACCTGAGTCATATCACCTGTTACAAGTGCAAGGAGTTAGGGCACTACCTCAACAATTGCCCAAAAAGGAAACCTCGATACTTGTCAGAAGTAATATGTTTTAGTTGTAATGGAGTAGGGCACTTTGCCAGAGAATGCCCCAAGGAGAAGGAAACTTGTGCTACATAGTTGAGTTTGCAACAAAAGAAATGGAGTAGTAGAAGTGAGAACATTTTCTTTTATATTGAGGTGTTGAGTTGAGACATGTAATGGAAAAGCGAGAGATTGTAATCACTTGAGAATGAATAAAGTTAGAATCGTTGGTACTGATATGGATCTTATGAGTTGTTAATCTATGAAGAAGAATTTTGGTCATTTTGAGGATATGAGAAATTTGGTCTATGGAAGATTTGTGCATTTTAAGGGTGGTAGTACCCTGTAAGAACCGTTGACCCCTGGAAAAGATAAGGATACTCCACTGAGTGGATTTCGGACAAAATGAATATGAGTTTTGTCTCGATATGTGTGATACCCCAAGAGTGTGTGGGATGAAGTTGGAGACTGTCAGTTGTTTGGACCAAATGTGATCAAGGAGTCAGAAGAGAATGTTAAGTTGATTCCAGATAGACAGAAGGTAGCTCAGTCCAGGCAGAAGAGTTATGCAGACTAAAAAACGCAAGGAGGTAGTCTATGAAATTGGAGACAGAGCATGTCTTCGTGTGTCCCCTCTGCGAGGAGTTAAACGATTTGGAGTTAAGGGAAAGTTAGCCCCGAGATTTGTAGGACCATACCGAGTTTTGGAGCGTATGGGAGAAGTGGCCAACAAGTTGGAGTCACCCGAAGGACTGTCAGGAGTTCATGATGTGTTTCAAGTTTCTCAGTTGAAGAAGTGCCATGCAGAGGTGGCCAATATTCCCCTGTAAGGACGCTTGACCCTGGAAAGGATAATGATGTTCCACGAAGTGGAATATGGACTCCATAAGTATAAGTTTTTATCTTGGTATGTGGGATATCCCACGAGGATGAAGAGATAAATTACTATTGGATATAAAGGAGGTATGATGTCGGAAATATGGATCAATGGAAACTCCATGATGAGTCTGAGTAATCATGTCCTAGTCTGGTGCCAATAGAAGGAAGGAAGACAGTACAATTGGATGGATTTAAGAATACTAGGAAGTTGGAAGTTGGAATAATGATCAGTTGCCCTATGATAAGTTCAAGGACTAAAAGTGATGAGATGGGCCATAACCCACAGGTCCCAAGACCTACCAAGAAGCAAGCACATTCTTGCTGAAGGAAGAACCCTGGAGGAAGAAACGACATTTATCGGCAGACAATTTTATAGGGGTAACGCAAAACCTGAGAGTTGTGAAGGAACGATAGATGTTTGTTTGGCTTGCAGAATCCATGGAATTATCCGAACTTAGTTCGTCGACAAGAGAAATTCTGCAATGCTTGTGAGGATGACCGAGTGTTAGAATGCGAGATTCGCTAAACCGTGTACAAAGTAATGATTTGGGTGCGGGATGGATTGATCACCATACCGACTTACTCTTATTATTCGCCTTGCTATATGGGATGGCAAATCTGAGTGACTTGGCTATAGTAGAGAGACGACAATATTAAACCTTGTTTGAACCTTAGAATGGTATAGGCATTTTTCCCTTGTACAAGGCAGCTTTGGCAACCGTAGGTTATACGGTGAGGATCAACCAGACCCATTTCCTGCAGAAGGAACCATAAATTGTTGACCACCATGAGATATCGATAGTTGTTTAGTTTTGTCGCCAGACCCGTCAGCTAAGAAGACCCAGTCTCGGAATAACCTTACCAAGATGAAAGGGCAAAAGAATTGAGGAAAAGGTTATGCCACTACCGGAAGAGCTCAGAGAAGGAATTTTCTCGAGGATCTGAGAAGACCGACACTGTCAAGAATAAGGATGGAGTATATGAGTTTTGATGGAACAGTAACCATGCTTCTAAGGGTGGTAGTACCCCAGACCCCGGTGATGATTGATGAAATTTTGAAGAGACCCCAAACCTAACGTATTTCTTTCTAGCCTCTCCAAATCTCGAGGACGAGATTCATTTTAAGGGTGGTAGGTTTGTAACATCCCAAAATTCTAAATTTTGGAATGTTATAATAAATAGATAGATTGATTGATTGGTTGATTGATTGTCTGAAAGTGAATGAATTTGAAAGTTTTGAAAGTTAAATGAGAGGGAATAAAAGGACTTTCCCAAACTTTCATATTTGCTTTATGATCCCCGTGAACTCAAATTCTTTTCATCACAAAACCCTGGAGAGAAGATGACATGACTTCATCCATTTATTTAAATGACAAGGGGTGTTTGAAAATATTTGAATTTCATTTGAGAATATTTCCAATTCTGAAACTTTATGCAACTCAATGATTTTCATGAGCGAAGAAAAAATGACTTCTTCAAATTATATGAAATATGAGTTGGGAGTTTCCAAGGATCAATTTCAAAGTCCTTTTGGAATTAATTTTCAATTTGGAGTTATTTGAGTCTTATTCAAATTATTTTTCTCCAAAACTAAAATATATGGAAAATACGGTAACATGATTCCCTACAATAGAAAATGGGAGAAAATTTTATTTGAAATCATTTTGGTATTTTTAAAATGATTTTTATTGGATTTTAATGCTAGAAAAATGTTCATGTTGTAGGAAATCTTTTTCTGAAAATTTTGATATATTATATTCCTATATAATATTTTCATTTAATTTGTTTTATTATTTCAATTGTCTGGAAAATGTTTTTTTTTAATTCCCCTCGCCGACTGGGCCGGCCCAGCACCCGAGCCAGGCCGCGGCCCAGCGCTCCCGCGCCCGTCCCCGACTCCGGCAGAGTCCGCCACCAGCACAGAACCCACCACGGCCACCCGTGTCCGTGCGGGACTCCCTCCGCCGCCTCTCCATTGCCCCTTCTGCGCCGCCTTGCTCCTCCTCCCTTAAATACCGGGCCCCGCCTCTCCCTCCTTCCCCGCATCTCGCCAGAACCGTGCCGCACCGCCGCCTCGCCTTCCGACGCCGCCGCCGAGCTTCCTCGCCGTCGCCCGCACCTCCCCGACCACCGCAGCCACCACCCACTTCACCACTGCGCCGCGCCGCCCACACCAGCTACTCCGCCGCCGCCGACGCGCCCCGCCGTCGCCGGAGCCACTTCGCCCGCTGCCGCCGGAGACGCGACTCGCCGTACCTCCGCCACCCCAGTTCGCCCGAACCGCTCCCCCGACCCGCCGATCTTTTCCGTGGACCGGTATAACCAAACCCTAGATTGGTTTTCTGGTTTTCTCTAGTTTTCCATAAAACCCGTTTTTTATATCCAGTTACTTTGCGAACGTTCACTGTTTAGATCTCCTTAGCGAACGGTTTTCGTCGGTTTAGGTTCTGTAGCGAGCGTTCGCTCATTAGATTTTTTCTTTTTCTTTTTAATTTCGGCCAGGGACCCATCCGTGAATATTTTCTTTGTAGATCAGCCCCTCGTTTTCAAACGACTATAACTTTTTGCTCGTTAGTCAGAATTAGACGAAACCAACGCCTACTTCTTCGTTATGATCTCCTCTATCCAGTAATCGAACTCAAACATTTTTTTGAAACTTTAAAATTTGAATTAGATCAGATTTGAATTTGAACTTCGTTTGATCATAACTTGAGTTTCGTAGCTCCGTTTGAGTTGATTCTTTTTGCAAATCGAAGCTCTTGACCTAAACTTTATGATAAGGCCAAATTTACATAATTTTGGTACTGTTAGAACTTGTTTTATGTTGCAAGAGTTATTTGCTTGGTTTTGATGTTTTCTGAATTGTCTTCTTCGATCTTTCTGATCTTTTGAGTGATTGCTTATGTGTGGTTGCTATTGCTTGCTTACGATAGATTGACCGGAGTGTGACGAATAGATCTATCAAGAGTTTTGAGTGCGAATCATCTTCATCAACATTGCAGGCAAGTTCACACTTTGATCATATCCCCTTTTCATACCTAGTTTTATTGCATTGGACCAATCCTCAAACATTGCATGATTAGGATCTAATTAAATTGTGGGATGGGAAGTAGTTGAGGTAGTACCTATTACCTGCTTATTATCAAACCCTTGGTAGTTACTTTTACGTTATGCTTACATTGACATGCTATGCTCGTAGACGTGGATTGGGTTTTGAGAGTATTTCATGACAGATGTGAGATTATTAATTAATGGTTTACTTAAGGTGGCAACTTTAACACACATCTGGGTGGATTGAGGTACCTGGTTATTCCAGGATTGCCTGTCTTGGCACCTGGGTAGACCAGGATTGCCTGTTTTTTATGGACCGCCACCCAGGCTCAAAGGGATCATAAGATTATTCATGCTAGAAACTTCCGTGTGCAGCCACAAGCTATTATGGGCTCTAGCATAGTTGATTAAGTCATGCAAACTCTTACAGGGTAGACTAGCAGATGTAGGGGAAAGTAGGTGTAACGGTCTATCCATCATAAGGTGCTAGCTCTTCTGAAAGACTATGTCTCGGTCATCCATCTTCTCAAATACCATGTAGTGCGAGAAACCAAATGGAGGCGATCGAGTCTTGTGGGGAAAAGTGCGCAAACCTCTGCAGAGTGTATAAACTAATCATGGTTAGCCGTGTCCCCGGTTATGGACAACTTGTGTATCTAGTACCTGGATTATCATGTGAATCTCATCACGCTACTTTAAATGAATATTGTTGGGTTTTAATGATGTTACTTAATTGGGATTGAGAATGCTGTAAACCATTCTCAATGTTCAACAACCACCATCATAGTTAATTAAAATGTATTCCTTTGTAGTAGGGAAAAATTGGCTTTACGCAAAACTATAACCATAGAGCTTTTCCACCAGCCAAATATGCATGTAGTGATAGCCTTTATTCATCATTCTCTATGGTGTGAATTTGCCGGTACATTCAATGTACTGACCCTTTGTGGCTGCAATGTCTCATGTTGGAGGATTTTCTTACGACGATGTAAGTGATACATTAGGGTTACGATTTCTACACTCAACTTTGCCATTGGTGTTGATGGGAATCCACAACCTTGTTACTTCCGCTACTCGGATTGAGGTAATAGTATTTACGTTACTTTTTACATGTGATTTACCTCTGTTATAAATCCTCGAGTACTGTGTGTGTCAGCATACCGATCCAGGGATGACACTTAAGCACAGAGACTTGACCGTCTGAGGTCGGGTCGCTACACCACCTCTTGTTAGCAGTCTATAGGATCATATTCTTGTGTGTTTCTATTGCTGCTAACCATGGCAGGATCACAAGCCGACGACACTAACTGGGAAAACATGACGAACAAAGAGTTACATGATAAGTTTCAGCAAATGATGAGTGGACAGGTGGAAGATGTGCTAAACAGATTTGAAGAGGCCATGGAGAAGATAGATGGCATTGAGAAGGCGTTCGAAACAAAGCTCGATAACAAGTTTAATGAATTGCTCGCGTGTCTTCCACCACCCGCTGCGCCTATCGCACCTCTACAACAACAACATCGTCTTCCAAATCAAGTGGGACGAGCACAACGCGTTCCCATTGAGCCTGGTCAAACTTCTGGTGCTGCTATACCTACTGTTGGTGCTTTTGTCGCTCCTACTGCTACTGCAGAGGTGGAGGACCATTACAAGGATGAGGTTGATCAAAATCAGAACTACGTGCAACCACCAGCACCACCACCACCACGTCGTCCTCATGCATATCATCGCAATGGTAGGGCTGCACCACCACCTGAGGTACATGACCATCTTCCTAAACTAAAATTGAATATTCCACCATTTGAGGGTAGATATGTTCCTGATATATATCTTACTTGGGAGTTAGAAACTGAACAACGCTTTACAGGTTTACAATATCCTGAGGAGAGACGTGTTCCTGCTGCTGTTTGTGCTTTCACTAGCTTTGCATGTGTTTGGTGGTCTGAACATTGTAGATTATATCCTATTCCAGCTACTTGGGCTGCATTGAAAACTGCTATGCGTACTCGTTAGGTTCCACCATATTATCAACATCAATTACTTCAAAAAATGCACCGCTTAAGACAAGGAAAAAATTCTGTAGAAGAATATTATCAGGAATTATAAACTGGCATGATTAGATGTGGTATTATTGAGGAGAATGAAGCTATGCTTGCATGTTTTATGGGTGGATTAAATAGAGAGATTCAGACCATTCTAGAGTATAAGGAGTATACTAATATCACTCGTTTATTCCATCTTGCTTGTAAAGCTGAACGGGAAGTGCACGATCGACAGGCATTGGCACGAACTAACTTTTCTGCAGATCGATCTTCATCATGGACACCACGTGCATCCTCTATTTCCACTCCGCCAGCACCTCCATCAGGTGCCACCTCCAGCCGTGATTCAAGAAAGCAGGCACAACCACCACTATCTACTAAGAGCACACCTGCCGGGCCTGCGCAGAGCTCTTCTTGTTCTATGGCATCAACAGCGCACACAAGTGATATTATTTGTCGTCGTTGTAAGGGAAGAGGTCATTTTGCGAGAGAATGCCAATCTCAGCGTGTGATGATTGCTACTGAGGATGGTGGGTATGAGTCCGCTAGTGACTATGATGAGGAGACATTAGCTCTTATTACACATGAAGAACACAGTGGAGATGATTCTGATCATGAGACGCAATACATGGGTCCTGAAGATGGTGACAGGTATGAATGTTTAGTTGCCCAACGTGTTTTGAGTGTGCAGGTCACACAAGCTGAGCAAAATCAGAGGCATAATTTGTTCCATACAAAGGGAGTTGTGAAGGAACGTTCTGTTCGCGTCATCATAGATGGAGGGAGCTGCAACAACTTGGCAAGCATGGAGATGGTGGAGAAGCTATCTCTCACCACAAGACCACATCCACATCCTTACTACATCCAATGGTTCAACAACAACGGCAAGGTTAAGGTAACACGTACTGTTCGTGTGCATTTTAGTGTCTCTACATATGCTGATTATGTTGATTGTGATGTGGTACCTATGCAAGCATCTTCCTTATTACTTGGTAGACCATTATAATTTGATAAAAATTCTGTACACCATGGTAGAAACAATCAGTATACTCTTGTTCATAAGGATACAAATATTACTTTGCTTCCTAAGACTCCTGATTCCATTTTGAAAGATGATATTAATAGAGCTAATAAAGCAAAATAGGAGAAAAATAAAAGTGAAAACCAGATTGTGGCAAAATATTTTGAGCAACAAATGCAGCCTAATAATAAACCATCTAGTGTTGCTTCTGAAATTAAATTGAAAAGTGCATGTTTACTTGCCACCAAATCTGAAATTGATGATTTAGATTTTAGCAAATCTGTTTGCTATTCTTTTGTGTGCAAAGAGGCATTGTTTTCATTCGAGGACGTGCCTTCCTCTTTGCCTCCTGTTGTCACTAACATTTTGCAGGTGTTCGCTGACGTCTTTCCACAAGACGTGCCACCAGGATTACCACCTATTCGAGGGATTGAGCATCAAATTGACTTAATTCCCGGTGCATCATTACCCAACCGTGCACCATACCGTACCAATCCAGAGGAGACGAAGGAGATTATGCGTCAAGTACAAGAACTGCTTGACAAAGGTTATATACGTGAATCCTTTAGTCCTTGTGCTATTCCTATCATTTTAGCGCCGAAAAAGGATGGTACGTCGCGTATGTGTGTTGATTGTAGAGGCATTAATAATATTACTATTCGTTATTGTCATCCTATTCCTAGGCTAGACGACATGCTTGATGAATTGAGTGGCTCTACAATATTCTCCAAAGTTGATTTGCGTAGTGGATACCATCAAATTCGTATGAAATTGGGAGATGAATGGAAAACGGCATTTAAAACTAAGTTTGGTTTATATGAGTGGTTAGTCATGCCTTTTGGGTTAACTAATGCACCTAGTACTTTCATGAGACTAATGAACAAAGTTTCACGTGCTTTCACTGGACAATTTGTGGTAGTCTATTTTGATGATATACTGATTTATAGCAAATCTTTGGAGGAACATTTGGAACATTTACGTGTTGTTTTTATTGCTCTACGTGATGCATGTTTGTTTGTAACCTTGGAAAGTGCACCTTTTGCACCGACCGAGTATCTTTTCTTGGCTATGTAGTTACTCCACAGGGAATTGAAGTTTATAAAGCCAATATTGAAGCTATTGAGAGTTGGGCGCAGCCCAAAACGGTCACATAAGTGAGGTGTTTCCTTGGCCTCGCTGGTTTCTATAGGCGTTTTGTGAGAGATTTCAGCACCATTGTTGCACCTCTCAACGAGCTTACAAAGAAGGATGTGCCTTTTGTTTGGGGTACCGCATAGAAAGAAGCCTTCACGGCATTGAAAGATAAGTTGACACATGCTCCTTTGCTCCAACTTCCTGATTTCAATAAGACTTTTGAGCTTGAATGTGATGCTAGGGGAATTGGATTAGGAGGTGTGTTATTACAAGATGGCAAACCTATTGCATACTTTTCTGAAAAATTGAGTGGGCCTAGTCTGAACTATTCTACTTATGATAAAGAATTATATGCTCTTGTTCGGACCTTAGAAACATGGCAACATTATTTATGGCCAAAGGAATTTGTTATACATTCTGATCATGAATCTTTGAAACACATTAAAAGTAAAGCAAAACTGAACCGTAGACATGCTAAATGGGTTGAATTCATTGAAACTTTCCCTTATGTCATTAAACATAAGAAGGGTAAAGAAAATGTTATTGCTGATGCATTGTCTCGTCGTTATACTATGCTGAATTTAAAGATGTATTGCGGAATTGTAAGGAAGGGACAACTTGGAACAAGTTCGTTCTTAACGATGGATTTGTGTTTCGTGCTAACAAGCTATGCATTCCAGCTAGATCCGTTCGTCTTTTGTTGTTGCAGGAGGCGTATGGAGGAGGATTAATGGGACACTTTGGCGTCAAGAAGACAGAGGATATACTTGCTACACATTTCTTTTGGCCAAAGTTGAGACTGGATGTTGAGCGTTTTGTTGCTCGCTGCATTACATGTCAAAAAGCTAAGTCACGACTCAATCCTCATGGTTTATATATTCCTTTGCCTGTACCTAGTGTTCCTTGGGAGGATATATCTATGGACTTTGTTTTAGGTTTACCTTGAACAAAGAAGGGGAGGGATAGCATATTTGTTGTCATGGATAGGTTCTCGAAAATGGCACACTTTATACCATGTCCTAAAAGCGATGATGCTGTTAATGTTGCTGATTTGTTCTTTCGTGAAATTATTCGCTTGCATGGTGTGCCAAATACTATTGTTTCAGATCGTGATAATAAATTTCTTAGCCACTTTTGGAGATGTTTATCGGCTAAGTTGGGGACTAATCTGCTTTTTAGTACTACTTGTCACCCCAAACTGAAGTAGTCAATAGAACATTGTCTATACTGCTTACGGCTGTTTTGAAGAATAATAAGAAAATGTGGGAAGAATGCTTGCCTCATATTGAATTTGCTTATAATCGTTCATTGCATTCTACTACTAAGATGTGCCCTTTTGAAATTATGTATGGTTTCCTACCTCGCGCATCTATTGATTTGTTGCCTCTTCCATCTTCGGAGAAGGTTAATTTTGATGCTAAAGAATGTGTTGAATTGATTTTAAAAATGCATGAGTTAACTAAGGAAAACATTGAGCGTATGAATGCTAAATATAAACTTGCTGGAGATAAGGGTAGAAAACATGTTGTGTTTGCACCTGGAGATCTTGTTTGGTTACATTTCGTAAGGATAGATTTCCTAATTTGCGCAAATCAAAGCTAATGCCACGTGTTGATGGTCCTTTTATGGTGTTAGAGAAAATAAATGATAATGCATATAAACTGATGCGGATCATCCCAAGGCCATCCCCATGGACCTACCTACATCTCCCATGACACCTCTTGGGCCCATGACAAGAACCCGTGCGAGAGCCATTGAGAACGAGGTTAACTCTCTCCTTGTTGAACTTCCCTTTTACCCACTGGAGACATGGCTACTACCTCAAACGGAGATGCTTTGTGTGCTTAGGTAACATGTAAGCAACCAAGGAGAAGTCACGATGCAAGAAGGACATCAAGAGCATGAAGAACATCATCCTAGCTTAGAAGTCCTGGAACAACCGCCCATGTACCGCCCAACTTCCGCCTGGGCGGTACAACCGGTCGGCCACCGGTCAACTACCGGTCAAGCACCTGACATCAAGCGGTGCAAGGCCGGTACATCACCGGTTTATCCCTGCAACAGCCACCAGACCGGTACAACCGCCCCGCGTAACCGCTGAGCGCATCCGGGAACGCCTCCAGGAACCAGTACCTGAACTCCCAGTGGTACAACCGCCCCATGACCGGTACAACCGCCCTGCCAACGCACAGCAACAAGGGTTTCACCCCATGTATCCCCCAACTTAACCCCCTTGGACTATATCTACTTGTCCCTTAGCTTCGTACTAGGGTTAGCAAATGTTTAGCTCAGATTTGTGAGAGAGCTTTGCTCATCCACTTGGTTACCTTCTCCTCGGAGATTTGAGCCTCCACCAGAGAAGATCCCCCAAGCGGATTCAAGCCCCCTTTACGGGAAGATCCCCTTGTGGATTCAAGACCTCCTCATGGAGAAGAACCGGCCACCGTGTATCGTCCCTAGTTGTCCGTGGGTTCGTGTATCGCCCTATGTACTCGAGGATCTAGCCCATGTGTGCCTTATTCGTGTCGGTTTAGTGATTTCCTCTTGTGTTTTCCTTCCGTTCTTCCTTGCGTTCTTCTTGATTTCCCCGAGATCCGCTCCTTTCGTGAAAGATCGGGCGATTAGGGTCTCTAACCTACATCATCTTGGTATCAGAGCCACGTTGATCACGATTTCGGAGCCTCCCCGTTGTGTTGCTAACCTTATTTTGTTGTTTTTCGTCATAAATTTGAAAATCTCCAACAAAAATAGCCCCAATTTTTTTTCTAATTTGTTGGTTTGACGAAGTTTTGTTGGATTTGATCTGTAGATTTTCTTGGTTTCAAGTGGATCTAGTATCTCCCCATTTCTCTCCACCTTCCATCCTTGAAATCACTCGAATTTCGACAACAAAATCATCCTTTTCCGTCGCAAAAAACCATCCCCGATCCAGATCTTGCGATCTTCCCGACCCCAGCAGCACTACCGCCCCCACGAGCGGAACTACTGCTAAAGCACCAACCGGTACTACCACCTTCAGAAGCGGTACTACCGCCCGACCCAGTTTCAGTTGAAACCAACTGGCATCTTTGCCCACCACTTATACACCATCACCACTTCCGCATACTACCCCCATTGTGCCTGTTTCGCACTCGACACGTGTTGCCTCTTCGAGGTTTGAGAATTTGAGTGGCGGTACCGTATCCTTTTGTGTTTCGGCTATTTAGGTACGGTTCGGCATCGACAAAACCGCCACTCATCTTCGCCACGGACGCGTCATCAACAACGACCATATTGACTACATCATGGTATTCGTGCCACCATTTGACACCATACCGGAAGCAAGACCGGTAACCTCATCTTGTTATTGGACATATCACTCTTGCCATTACATTGATAGCCATCATAGCCTTACTCCTTTGCGTCGCTTACCCATCGAGACTAGCCATTGAGTATTGCCGGCAACGAGTCCTGTGCACATTAGTGATCATACTTCCCATAGCATACATACATCATTATTGCCTATATTGGTATCATCTCTCGTGTCACAAAGTTGTCATCGCATACTCACTTGCTATCTTGGTTCGTCAAGCACTGCATGAGAAAAGTGCTCAAACATCAAAGAGCCAAACAAGCTTTTAAGCAAAGAGGAAAGATAAGCAAAGAGCTTTTAAGCAAGAACCATAGCATCATACAACATTAAGATTGTCATACTCGATCATCGTGGATCATATCATAGCAACACCTTGCATACAAAATATTTGGGATAGAAGTCATTGCATTTTTGCTAAGTAGGTTGTGCACAAGTTCCTGTATCCACCTATCGTTCAATCGTGCTAGCGTCTCTCTAGTGTTGTGCAACAAGAGCATTTTTGTGGATTCCACACTTTGGCTCACCCTTGGTTGCACAACCCCACTTATCTTTTTGCGCGTGTGTTTCCGTGTACCTTATATGCTTGGTCTACTTGTTACATTGCATCTTGCAAATCTTTTCCAACATTATTGAAGCTCACTTACAAATTGCATCAAATTTTTGTGCCACCATCCTAACCAAGCTCCACCATAAGCTTTTACTTGTGTAGGTGTGAGAAACCGACGAGAATCCATACCAATTGGGCTATTTCCTTGTCCTACATTGGAGTGATCATCGATTCACTTTCAACTTCGGTCAAGGTACATTTGGTATTCGTTTTCTCTTTCTTCCACTCACGCTTGTCTTGGAATGATGGATAGGCCAAGTACTTCTACCAACCCGCTCTTCATGGAGCAAGACGACGACATGAACTCCTTCATCACCAAGAGTCACCTCTTTGGTGCACAACGTGGTTTGCATCAAGAGCAACAAGCTATGAGTGAACGCATCGACAACCTTACCGCCGACTTGCGACTTTCCGAGCAATGTACAAGGGACTACTTCGACCAGAAGCTCGACGATCAAAAGCAAGAGAATGACGCAAGGATGGACGAGATTCGCGCTTTGTTGCTCAACCACTCTTCTTGCACTTCAAGAAGGAGGCGTTCAAGTCACCATTCCGACTTCACCCTCTCCGGCTCAAGTACACCGACATCGAACACTCTTCGTCGAGCCGCGCGCAACGAGCGTCAAGCAAACCTCAATCCACTTGGAGACACCGACTCGCAAGAACATCGATGACGTCAAGCCGAAGAAGCCTTTGAGCTAGCTCGAGAACGGCAACAACAACGCCAACATGAAGAGGAAGAACGCGCGCGTCTACACCAAAATGCACAAGATGCCAAGACTCAACGTCAAGAACAACAACTCCGTGACGCTCAAGCACTTGAGGCGCAACAATCTCTATGTGATGCGAGTCGAGCCGTTGCCGACCGAGGCCGACAAGCTCGTGAACAAGAGGAACCACTTCGCGAAGAAATTCACGAATGGCGATTTCAAGCTCGCGTGCATCGTCTAGTTTCTCCTCAAGCTCGGCGCTCCTCCACAAGCTCGCCAAGACCATCAAGTTCATCAAGAGCATGACGACAATGGGAATCCTCCACGACAAGAGCAACACGAGGTTGACAACCCTCCGCGTCAAGAGCACTACGAGTTGAACAATCATCTACAACATTAAGAGCAATGCTACGGCAAGCTCAAGTTCACCATGCCCAAGTTCAACGGAAGCAACGATCCCGAAGAATACCTTTCATGGGCATTGAAAGTTGACAAGATCTTCCGTTTGCACAATTATGAAGAGAAGAAGATCGCGATGGCATCCCTTGAATTCCAAGACTATGTCCTCATTTGGTGGGAACAAATCATAGAGCTCCGGGAGGCAAGAGGTGAACCACCGATCACTACTTGGGCACAAATGAAGGATGTCATGAGAGAATGCTTTGTGCCCACCTACTAAAACCGCGACCTCTTCAAGAAACTCCAACAACTCAAGCAAGGAACAAAGAGCGTTGAAGAATACTACAAGGAGATGGAGATTGCAATGATAAGAGCCAATGTGACGGAAGATGATGAGCAAACAATGGCACGTTTCTTGAATGGACTCAATCATCCTATCAAGAAGATCGCCGACTTCCAACCATACTGAAATCTAATCGAGCTCGTGCACCAAGCTACCAAAGCAGAACGCCAAGTGCAAGATGATTTCAAGTATGCCAAGTTCTCATCCATGTCCTACGGTTTCTCCAATAACCAAGCTTCAATGACTCCAACAACGACTACAAGACCCTCTACATCCAACATTGACAAGTCGACTTCCAAGAAAGCTTCGCCAATTACATGCAATCCTAATACGAGCAACTTCAAGCCGAGAGCTTCATCATCATCAACCCCTACCGATGAGACCATCAAGACGAGTTCCCTCAAGTGTTTCACTTGCGGCGGCCGAGGCCACAAGTCCTATGAGTGCACCAACAAGCGCACCATGATCTTCAACGATGATGGCACTTATGATTTCATGAGCGAAGGAGAAATGGAAGCCCTTGAGCAAGTCGCCATGCACCGCCAAGTGAACAATGAAGAAGAACAAGTCTTTTGCGATGAAGATTCAAGTCACACACTTGTTGTCTCCAATGTCTTGACTCTCCAACATCAACAAGAAGAAGACCAACGATGCCACATATTCCACACCAAGGCCGGCATCAATGGACGATCCGTCAAGGTCATCATCGATGGAGGGAGTTGTCACAATTTCACAAGTGAAGAACTTTGCTCCAAGCTCGAATTGCCCAAGAAAAAGCATCCACATCCATACAAAGTGCAATGGCTTAGCGAGTCCGGCACTGTCCAAGTCGAGCATCGAGTGCAAGTATCCTTCAAAATCGGCGCCTACGAAGACACCTTGGAGTGCGATGTCATCCCAATGACCGTTTGTCATCTTCTCCTTGGACGGCCATGGCAATTCGATAGAGGAGTCGTCCACAATGGGCGTACAAACCACTATAGCTTCAAGATGCAAGGAAAGGAGTTTGTGTTACGCCCTATGTCTCCAAGCCAAGTGATCGCCGATAAGCAAGCCACCCATCGTGGAGAGAATGGTGAGAGAGTGAGCCACCAAAAAGAGAGTGAGCACCACAAGCCCAAATTGAGTGCCTCCACGATGAGCGAAAACAAGAACCTAGTTCTCTTTGCCACCAAATGTGAGATGAGAGAAGTGTGTGAGAACCCATCTAGTGTCCTACACTACGTCCTCATGTGCAAGGACAATGCACCACAAACTAACACTTCTCACACTCTTCCTCTGGTGTTGTCTTCTCTTTTAAAGGAATTTCAAGATGTTTTCCTTGATGAGCTACCTCCGGGACTACCTTCACTACGAGGCATTGCGCACCGCATCGACCTCATCCCCGGAGCACCACTTCCGAACAAAGCTCCCTACCGCGTCAACCCCGAAGAAACCAAAGAAATTCAAAGGCAAGTAAAGCATCTCATAGACCATGGTCATGTGCGTGAAAGTTTAAGTCCTTGTGCCGTACTGGTCATTCTTGTGCCAAAACATGACGGTAGTTTTCGCATGTGCTCCGATTGTGGACCTATCAATGCTATCACCGTTCGTTATAGATATCCCATTCCACGCCTAGATGATATGCTAGATGAGCTTAGTGGTGCCACTATATTTCCCAAAATTGATCTTAAGAGTGGTTACTATCAAATCCGCATACAAGAGGGCGATGAATGGAAAACCGCCTTCAAAACCAAGTTTGGTTTGTATGAGTGGTTAGTCATGCCTATGGGTCTCTCGGAAGCACCGGGCACTTTTATGCGCCTTATGAATCATGTGTTTCGCCCTTACATTGGTATATTTGTTGTGGTTTACTTCGATGACATTCTTGTGTTTAGAAAATCTATCAAAGAGCATGTCACCCATGTCCGCACCGTTTTGCAAACTCTTAGGAAAGAGCGTCTCTATGCTAATATGGAGAAATGCCTTTTTGGTGTTGATAAGCTCGTTTTCTTGGGTTTTTTTGTCTCTTCTATGGGTGCTCATGTAGATGAGTCCAAGATCAATGCTATTAAGACTTGGCCGCAACCAACCAACTGCTTCAAGTGCGTAGTTTCCTTGGCCTTGCGAGTTTCTATCGTCGCTTTGTGAAGGATTTTAGCACCATTGCTTAGCCTTTGCATGCTTTGAGCAAGAAGAATGTGCCTTTTGTTTGGGGACCATCCCAAGATACCGCATTCAATGAGCTTAAGAATTTGCTTACTCATGCTCCCGTGCTTGCTTTACCAAACTTCGACAAGCCTTTTGAAATTCATTGCGATGCTAGTGGTAATGGCATAGGAGGTGTGTTAACGCAAGAGAAGCGCCCCATATCTTAATTTAGTGAGAAACTTTCCGGAGCGCAACTCAATTATCCCATCTATGACAAAGAGCTATATGCTTTAGTCCACGTTTTGCATGAATGGGAACACTACCTTCGTCCCCATGAGTTTATCCTTCATACCGATCATGAGACTCACAAGTATCTTAAGGGTCAAACTAAGTTGAACAAGCGTCATGCTAAATGGAGTGAATTCATTGAGTCTTTTCCCTATGTCATCAAGTACATCAAGGGTAAAGAAAACATCCTAGCAGATGCTCTTTCCCGCATATGCATGCTAGTCACACAACTTGAGTTAGATGTCATTGGCTTCGAGCATATCAAACAATTGTATGAGCATGATGAAATTTTGCCACTCCATAGACCATGATGAAACAAGTGTCCAACGACCAGACCAAGACGTCACAGAACCCCACCTTCATTAATAAAGCTTTCCTCTTTTATTCGCAATATCCAGATTGCAATCTCAGTTTCTTGCTTGTTCTTCGTTTGCTCGCAGGAAATAGACCCTCGTGGTCAGGTTGATCGTGCTCCGGCATGGTCAATAACCCTCGGAAGTTGGTTTAGCGATTGCTAAGGCGCGACGTCTTCGCACGTTCGTAGTCGGATCGTCAAAGTCGCCTCCCAGAGAAAACGATATCTATCTCATCGAAACATCGGGACACCTTTGCCTCTATCAAACAAGATGAACACAAGAGGGAAAACAAGAGGAACACTCAAGAACAAGTCCAATCACACATCCACTAGACAATCAAACACACAAGATCCACAAGGTACATGAACAATCAAAGGGAAATAAGATACATGGTAGAGTTCATCCCAAATCCTATGAAGGAGATGAGGGCTTGATGATCTAGATAGATCCTTCCCTCAAGAGGGTTCTTTATCCACTAGGGATCTTCTCCAATGGAGGCCTTGAACTCCAATGGAGTGTCTCTCTCTCAAGAGGAATCCCACAAGGGGAGATACATGAGCTAAGCTCTACTGTTTAGATCTATTCTTAGCTAAGTCTAAATGAACGAGATGAAGGAGTATATATAGCCTAGGCAAAGAGAGGGATAAGTGGGGGTGAAATGGTAAAACAACAACAAAGCCCGCAACATCACACAGGGGGCCCCGTGTGCATGGGGTAAGTGGAGCCCGTGTGCACGAGGTATCCAGAGACCTGACGCATGGGACCGTGCGCACGAGGTCCGTGAGGCCCGTGGGCACGGGGGTCCCGTGGGCACAGTACACGCCCGTGCGCACGGGGTCTTCAGGACCGCCATCCTGGGAGGCCCATGGCCTTGCGGGTTTCTATCGTCGCTTTGTAAAGGATTTTAGCACCATTGCTTCGCCTTTTCATGCTTTGAGCAAGAAGAATGCGCCTTTTGTCTGGGGACCATCCCAAGATACCGCATTCAATGAGCTTAAGAATTTGCTTACTCATGCTCCCGTGCTTGCTTTACCCAACATCGACAAGCCTTTTGAAATTCATTGCGATGCTAGTGGTAATGGCATAGGAGGTGTGTTAACGCAAGAGAAGCGCCCCGTAGCTTACTTTAGTGAGAAATTTTCCGGAGCGCAACTCAATTATCCCATCCATGAGAAAGAGCTATATGCTTTAGTCCGCGTTTTGCATGAATGGAAACACTACCTTCGTCCCCATGAGTTTATCATTCATACCGATCATGAGACTCTCAAGTATCTTAAGGGACAAACTATGTTGAACAAGCGTTATGCTAAATGGAGTGAATTTATTGAGTCTTTTCCCTATGTCATCAAGTACATCAAGGGTAAAGAAAACATAGTAGCAGATGCTCTTTCCCACATTTGCATGCTTGTCACGCAACTTGAGTTAGATGTCATTGGCTTCGAGCATATCAAAGACTTATATGAGCATGATGCAACTTTTGCCATTCCTTATGCCAAGTGTTTGTCGAATACATCTTGGGAACACTATTACATCAAAGATGGCTACCTTATGAGAGCTAGCAAACTTTGTATTCCCGAGTCCTCTCTTCATTTGTTGCTTTTGCAGGAATCTCATGGAGGAGGCTTAGTGGGACATTTTGGACGCGATAAGACGTTTGCCATGCTCTCGAAAAGCTAATTTTGGCCTAAGATGTTTCGGGATGTTAATCGTTTCACCAACCGGTGTTCTACATGTCTCAAAGCTAAGTCCAAAGCTCAATCTCATGGTCTCCGTATGCCTTTACCAATTCCATACCAGCCTTGGGAAGACATTAGCATGGACTTTGTACTTGGTTTGCCTAGGACTCGCAATGGGAAAGATTCCATATTTGTCGTTGTGGACCGTTTCTCCAAAATGGCACATTTTATTCCTTGTCACAAGATAGACGATGCTTCACATGTTGCTAATCTCTTTTGTAGGGAAATATTACGTCTCCATGGTGTGCCAAAGACAATTGTCTCGGACCGCGACGTCAAGTTCCTTAGCTACTTTTGGAAGACCCTATGTACAACCGGACTTTAACAAATTCCCATCTGCCCATAACCGCGGACACGGCTTTCGAAAGTTCAAAACCCTGCAGGGGTGTCCCAACTTAGCCCATCACAAGCTCTCACGGTCAACGAAGGATATTCCTTCTAGCGGGAAGACCCGATCAGGCTCGGAATCCCGGTTACAAGACATCCTCGACAATGGTAAAACAAGTCCAGCAAAGCCGCCCGATGCGCCGACATCCTGATGGGAGCTGCACATATCTCGTTCTCAGGGCAACACCGGATAGGTCAAGCTATGAGTAAAACCAGCCCTCAAGTTTCCCCGAGGTGGCCCCGCAGGCTGCCCATTTCGGACCAACACTTAGACAAGCACTGGCCCGGGGGGGTTAAAATAAAGATGACCCTCGGGATGCGGGACTCCCAAGGGAAAAAAGGCTAGGTGGCGAATGGTAAAACCAATGTTGGGCCTTGCTGGAGGAGTTTTATTCACAGCGAACTGTCGAGAAGGACGCAGGAAAGCATAGTCCAAGGCCTGGCCGAGTGACCAGGTCAACGGGCACGGGCACGACAAGCTTGCTCATCTCCTCGCCTGGAGGCAGAGCAACGGCGACAGAGGGGTTCAGGGAACGACGGAGGGGCATGGCAAGGTCGGAGGGCACCAGATCGAGTGGAGGCGGAGCTCTGCTCGGTTCGGAGGAAAAGGGACGCGCGAAGAATCTTTCCAACGTGATAGGGACTTGGCGCGGGCTCGACGGGGTCCCTGCAGAACCATCTCCGCAGCGATGCAGGCTGGGCACATAGCAGGCAAGACGACGGCGAGGTTCAGCGAGGGCGTAGCACAGGCGAGGTGCAGACAGGGCTTGCCGGCGGCGTGGCTGGATGCGGAGGTGTTCGTCCCTGGTTCGAAGAGGCGAGGCGCTGGCCTCAAACAACGACGGTGGCAGTAGGAACTCTGGACGGCGAGGGAGCACGGTCTTGGCTACGGAGCTGCAGAGGGCGGCATCCATGGCTCCATGGCAGGGTCTATGGTGGCGTCATGGGGTCCCTAAAGACGAGAGAGAGCTGAGGGAATCAGCCATGGCGTCGGGCTCCCGGTATGAGCAAACAGAGGGAGAGAGATGTGAGGGAGGGGGAAGAAGAATGGAAGGAAGGAGAAAAGATGGGCGCGAGGCACTCATCTCCGGTACGGCGGCGCTCCAAACGGCGGCGGTGGCTCTCGTTCTGGTTGGAGGAGGAGCTGGGTTCAACTGGGGGTCTCGGGTGCGAGGACGAGGTGGATCAGGAGGAGTGGCTGGTTCTGGCTGGCTGGGTTTGCAATTCGATGAGGGAATTTTTGGATCGGGGATGAACCCGAGGAGGATTTGGAATGTGGCGGCAGTGATGGGATAGACTACCAAAAATCTAGGGTTTTGCCTAGATTAGGTGAGATTGGGCTATAAATATAAGGGAAAGAGGGATTTTGGATCACCCGATCGAAATCGGATGGTTCAGAAAGAATAGGCTAGGGAGTCCAAATAAGAAAACGGTGACGACTGTCCGGGTCGGGTCCGGGACAACTTTCCGGACGCGCGCGAGTGGGGTTTGATGCACTGAGCAGAGAGTGTTTCGGACCGTGCGATCGCATCGGACAACTCCGGAAGCGAAGAGGGGAAGGAGGATGGACTAGGTGGGCTGTGGCGAGACTGCGAGGGAGAGAAGAGAGAGAGAGAGGGCCCGACATCTGTTTCCGGAGACCAAAAACGTCCGACGATAGGCCGGCTATAATGCCGCTATAGTTTAACGGTTGGGCTATCAAACGGACTCTCAATGCGATGAAACTTGATAGGCGGTCTACCTACACTAAAATAAAACTACACGCCAACTCTCATCCCATTCCGAGAACATTTTCTGGCCACTTATAAAATAATATTTTGGACATGCCACGGGCGCGTGCAAGTGTGACTGGGCTCAGAACGGACAACGGACGAAACGAGGAGACCGGGACGGATTGAAGTTTCAAAAACGTGATGATGCAATGCACATGATGACATGATGAAATGCAACACGCAATCAAATGGCATGGCAACACCGGCGAAACACCGGAAGACACCTCGCGCAATGGTCTCGGGGTGTTACATCTAGAACCCGAGGAGTATCTCGAGTGGGAGCGTTTGATGGATGACTACCTCAAGCCACATCAAATTCCTCCCAAAGATCAAGTGAAGTGCGCCACAAGGAACTTCCACGACTACGCGTCCACACGGTGGCTTCACGCACCGCCGGAGACCTACGACATGAGTTGGTGCAAGACAAAGAGAGCTTTGTGGCCAGAGTTCATGCCCCCAACCTACACGGAACAACTTCAACGCCAATTGGAGAACACCATCCAAGGATCCAAGTCCATCGACAAGTACTTCAAGGAGATGAAGAAAGCCTTGCGACGAGCCGGCGTAGACGACCCCATTTCGATGAAGTTCCACTGCATGATGGGATTACACAACGACATCTCCAAGACAATCTTCCTCGAGAACTACAAGTCCCTCGACGACAACTACATTGGTGCTCTCAAGGCGGAACAAGAACTCATGAAGGCCAAAGCTTCTCCACCCCAAGCTCACTTTGCGACGACCAAGCTCCATGAGAACGAGCATGAGCCTAGTACCACCAAGATGTCCAAGCCCGACGAGCTCCAAGACGATGCAACCAAGTACGACTTCACCGCCATCCCTCTTTGTGGCATTGATGATGCCGAGTCTACTTCGACTCTTTTTCAAGATGGTGCGACGACAAGTACGACTACGGAGAACCTCAAGGACCAAGCTTTGGAGGCGAGCGACAAGGTGGCGAGCAAGGATGATGTTTCCATCTTAGGAGGCGAGAGTGATGATGTACCATCTTCGGCCTTCATCCACGGCGACAACAACGAGATGGTTGAGCATGGGATTTTCCCTTCGACCACGGCGATGTATGATGACTTGCGTGACTTTTGCCACCATTTTGAGAGTGAGAGTGACTTCACCACTAGCCCCATATATGATGTGTTGCCACAATTCCCATTTGAGGAGAGCCACAACCCCCACCACTTGAGTGAGATGAGTGACTCCACCATATGTGAGTTTGAGTGCACCTATTTTGAGGGAGTGAGTGAACCACCACATAGAGAGAGTGAGGTAGTTGACAGGGCATATGAGGCCACTATGATTTCTAACGACTTGACCTCTATATCTATTGTGTCTTCTCATTTGGTGCCAGGTCCCATATATGATGACGCGCCGATTCACGGCGACTATGTCCTATCTTTGGACAAGAAAATGGCCATGGTGGAATATGATGCACCCCCCACATTGTTCCATCAAGATGAAGATGACCACCATTTGGTCTTTCCCACCTCACCTGCACCACTTGAGTGGAATGAAAACGGTAACATAGGTGACGGTGATGCTCTAGTCCCACTAGTGGACATTTTTGACATTGATTGCTTGCATGATGTTGATCAACCTATTTCCATGCTTCATGCTAGTGTGACTTCCCCATGCGATGATTTACCCATTTATGATGAGTATGATGATTGCCATGTGGAGTCTATTAGTTGTGATGCCATGTTACATAGGATTTCTTGTGCTAATTCTCTCGGCCACATCATGTTTGCCAATCTGCTTGACTTGTCATATGCTATGCATGAGATCAATCATATTTCATATTTGCAATGTCTTCATAGTGACTATGCATATGCTATTAAAATAAACCCAATTTGCACATATGGCATAGATGACAAGCCCATGGTTATTGGCATTTGCTTTTCTTGTGATGATATTGATATGCTCCCTTTGCATCATTTATCTCATATGCCATGCCATGAACACCTAGCTTCGGATATGCATTGTTTTGGATGTTGTCCATTTTCTCCATATGATGTTTACAATATTGCTCATGAGGAGACCCCCATAGTTTCCTCATACATTTTAGGAGATTGTGATCACTCCCATCCATTGCATGATCCTTATACTTGTATGCTCAATTTGCATCCCCATCGTGTTATACACAATAACTATTCTTTCATGATGGATGACATGTTCTTATACCATGCATCAAATTTCTTTGAGCATTCCTTATCTTGTGCTAACTCACACGTGCACATACACATCATGATGGATGATGTGTACATTTACCACACACACAATTTCTTTCGTTTGTGTCTCTTTTGTGTAGGTACCCATGAATTCTTGTCAACCTCGCAATCCCACGAGTTGACAAAACGAGCTCTAGAGAGCAACGATGACTTGGGATCCCATGGATTGTCTTTCCCACCGCTCTCTTCGCGCAAAGACTTCATGCATTTATTCTACATGTCCCTCACATGGTTATGGATTATTGTCCATTACATATTCTATGCCCATCTTGCCATGTTCACTTTGCATGATATGCTCATTCCCATGCCTTTGCCATGCATTTGTGACCCATGCTTTGCATTACACATGATGATTGATTCTACTGCTTGTATGTGTACTTGCAAGCTTGGTGGAGATATCACTTGTTATTGCCATATTTGCTTTGTGCCACATGCCTATGATTATACTATGATCTTGCTTTGTGTTCGTGCTTGCGATATGTCATGTGCATTGCCAACGCCTATTATTTGCTCTCATGACATGATTGCCATGATTTCCTCTAGTATGTTGCATCTTCGCACTACTAGCTTGCACGACTTGATTACTATGCTTGCTTATGTTGCATCCTGAAAGATTCATACTTGCTCACTTCATGCGGTTGATGACAACCATCTACATGCTTTGCACATGATTATTATTGCTTCTTGTCATATCTCTCCATATGTTGCATCTCTCATGCTAGATGATTTGACATGTATTGAGTGCAACGATGCCCCTAATCTTGATAATGAGTTTGCCCCCATAGCATTCTCACATATATTTGGAGATTTTGACATATTTCTTGTGAAGCATGCTTGTCTTACCTCTTTGCACCATATGCCTAGTGCCATTAATATAGCCATTATCTCATCATATTATTCATGCACTTGTGCCTCCAATGGTTATGTGCAAGAGAAGAGAACCATCACGATGGATGATGTGTTTATCTACCATGCGCATACATTCTTTGCTTTCTTTTGTGCATGTGTAGGATACCTGGACCTTGTGTCGAGTTCCGCTTCACATGAGTTGACCATTCGAGCTCTTGAGAGTGAGCCTCATAAATTCGACCATGACTCGCTTCTCCAACACCTTCCTACCACTTCAGCATTGTGAAGAATGCACAAGGACACGCCTTCAAGGTGACATCTTTCTTGAGCATGGATATTGCTGATCATACTACTTGTGTTGCTTGCACCATGAGACTTATTGTTCATCTTGGACCACTTGATTACACACATGTTAGAGATCTTGCTTCAACTTGTCATTTTCACTGTTCCATGCATCATGATATATATGCCTTGTGTGTTGCATCCAATTCTTGGATTACTTGCTCCTATCACATGTTTGGTTGCAACAATTTCATCACTTCACATATGCCATGTCCCATTGATTGCTACATGCTTGTCTTGATTGCCTCACACATGATGAACAATTGCTCTTTCTATTGTGTTGAGTGCCATACTATCTTTACTACACCCTATGCACGTTATGCTTGGATTGTCTTGCACTTGACCCATGTGTTTAGACACTTCATTTTACTTGGTGTTGTGAAAGATTCCTATGCCTACCATCGACCATTTGTCGAGCGCTTTATGCATGATCGCTATGACCGTGAGGTTGATGCTTCTTCTCTTGTTACACATATTTGCATCACTACCTCACATTTACATGCGTGTTTCCATGATGTCCTTCTTTGTGCTCAATTTATGTGCTTACATGCCATGTCACAATCCTTTGTCACACCAAATGCTTTGCATGATGACGACACTTGTTTGGTGATTCACCTCTTGAATGCTTGGTTTTGCACTAACGCTAACCACATTTATTTTTCCAAGTGTTTGTTATCCTTACTCATTTTGAAGGAATCACTAGACGGCGCGACATTGGAGAGTGCCCACTTCAAGCTTGAAGATGATGACTACTTGGTCAACGTCCGCTTCCACACGGCGAAGCCATCTCCTTCCCATGGTGATTTGGTTTTCGATCCGAGGTCAGATCTTTCCCAAGGGAGGGGAGATGATGTGCAGCATCCTATGGACATCACCATGTCAAGAGTCCGTTTCACGAGTGACACGTGCGACATCTACTTGACATACCCAAAGGTGAATCATCTCCTTTACACGTGCTCACTTGACCCCTTTGAGGATGGTATACTACTTGACACCCCTCTCGTGTGCATGCATAGGTATTATCGAAACACTACGGACGACGAGGAGGTGTGCAAGCGCCAAGGAACAACTACACCATCCGCGAGGGAAGCATGGAAGCAACGACGGAAGAAGACGGAGACATCTCCCAGGACCCAGGCATCCGGCCCTGGCCCAGACATCTGGCCCCTGAAGATGTCAACAACAGCAGCAGCCCTGCAGCCGAAGTGCTACAGGCCCCGGACATCCGGTGTCAGCCCCGGACATCCGGCGCCTCGCCAACACCCGGACATCCGGCCTCGCCCCCAGAAATCCAGACAACCCATTCCAGAGAGCACCATGACCAGCTCCGTCAGGCCGGACATCCGGCCTACCAGCCTGGACATCCGGCCTTGATAGAGGCAAAGGTGTCCCGTCTTTCGATGAGATGGTGGCTATCGTTTTGGAGGAAATCGACTTTGACGATCCGACTACGAACGTGCAAGGACGTCATGCCTTAGCAATCGCTAAACCAACTCCGAGAGGTTATTGACCAAGCCGGAGCACGAACAACCTGACCACGAAGGTTTGTTTCCTACAGGCAAATGAAGAACAAGCAAGAAACTAAGATTGCAATCTGGATATTGCGAATATAAGAGGAAAGCTTTATTGATCAAGGTGGGGTTCTGTGACGCCTTGGTCTGGTCGTTGAACACAAACGAAGTACGCGAAGTTGCAACTATGGCAAACTTTTGATCTAAACAAAACCCAAAGTCTAATCGGTGCCCTATGGGCTGTATATATGGAGGAAGAGGTGGGGAATTTCGTGGCCCTTGGGGAAGGGGTCCGAAACCAACCCTATCTCTTGTTTCCCCACACATACGGACTCTAAAAACAGCCTATACTTATGTATTTCGAAGTTACATGGGCCTGGCCCAATAATAAGGTGACGCAACACCTAGAATAGCCTCTGGACGAAGTTTATGAAGTGGCATCTTGTATGTTTCATCCAAGGCTTCATGCACTCATTACGGTGGCTTCAATGTCCTGAAATCATCACTTGTAACTCCGTTCTTGTTCCCCTTGCGCATGCCATCAACTCCATGCTTGTTCTTGCCCCAATGTTCATCACTCTTATCCATGCCAGGCCCTTCATTTGTAAGCAAAACAAATGTATCCAATTTAGGCAGCATCATATTCTCATGAACATTAGAATCATTACCAAGAAATGAAACTACCTGATAATTTAATTGGCGTGCGCGAGCTCTAGTAACTGGTCAAGTATAGGTAGTAGTAGGGGCTGTGGGTGTAACAATGGTATTGATGTCCTCATCATCCTCCCCTTCTTGAAATGAAGTCGTCCTCGACGGAAGCTCATCTTCCTCACCCAAATAAGGCTTCAAATCTGTAATGTTAAAAGTGGGACTAACCCCAAAATCTGCAGGCAGCTCAAGTTTATATGCATTATCATTTATTTTCTCTAACACCTTAAAAGGACCATCAGCACGTGGCATTAGCTTTGATTTGCGCAAATTAGGAAACCTATCATTACGCAAATGTAACCAAACAAGATCTCCAGGTGCAAAGACAACATGTTTTCTACCCTTATCTCTAGCAAGTTTATATTTAGCATTCATACGCTCAATGTTGTCCTTAGTTAACTCATGCATTTTTAAGATCAATTTAGCCCGTTGTTTAGCATCAAAATTAACCTTCTCCGAAGATGGAAGAGGCAACAAATCAATGGGTGCAGGAGGTAGGAAACCATACACAATTTCAAAAGGGCACATCTTAGTAGTAGAATGCAAGGAACGATTATAAGCAAATTCAATATGAGGCAAGCATTCTTCCCAGATTTTCTTATTATTCTTCAAAACAGCCCTAAGCATAGTAGACAATGTTCTATTGACTACTTTAGTTTGACCATCCGTTCAGGGGTGACAACTAGTACTAAAAAGAAGTTTAGTCCCCAACTTAGCCCATAAACATCTCCAAAAGTGGCTAAGAAATTTAGTATCACGATCTGAAACAATACTATTTGGCACACCATGCAAGCAAATAATTTCACGAAAGAACAAATCAACAACATTAACAACATCATCGCTTTTATGACATGGTATAAAGTGTGCCATTTTCGAGAATCTATCCACGACAACAAATATGCTATCCCTCCCCTTCTTTGTTCGATGTAAACCTAAAACAAAGTCCATAGATATATCCTCCCAAGGAACACTAGGCGCATGCAAAGGCATATATAACCCATGAGGATTGAGTCGTGACTTAGCTTTTTGACATGTAGTGCAGCGAGCAACAAAACGCTCAATATCCCGTCTCATCTTTGGCCAAAAGAAATGTGTAGCAAATACTTCCTCCATCTTCTTCATGCCAAAGTGTCTTATTAATCCTCCTCCATGCGCCTCCCGCAACAACAAAAGACGAACAGAGCTATTAGGAATGCATAGCTTGTTAGCACGGAACACAAAGCCATCATTCATAACGAACTTGTTCCATGTTCTTCCTTCTTTACAATTCTGCATTACATCTTTAAAATCAGCATCATGCACATATTGATCTTTGATGGTCTCCAAACCAAAATTTTTGAAGTCAAGTTGTGAAAGCATAGTATAGTGACGAGACAAAGCATCAGCAATAACATTTTCTATACCATTCTTGTGTTTAATGACATAAGGGAAAGTCTCAATGAATTCAACCCATTTAGCATGTCTACGATTCAGTTTAGCTTGACTTTTAATATGTTTTAAAGATTCATGATCAGAATCTATAACAAATTGTTTGGGCCATAAATAATGTTGCCATGTCTCCTAAGTCTGAACAAGAGGATATAATTCTTTATCATAAGTAGAATAGTTCAGACTAGGCCCACTCAATTTTTCAGAAAAGTATGCAACAGGTTTGCCATCTTGTAATAACACACCTCCTAATCCAATTCCACTAGCATCACATTCAAGCTCAAAAGTCTTATTAAAGTCGGGAAGTTGGAGTAAAGGAGCATGTGTCAACTTATCTTTCAATACCATGAAGGCTTCTGCCTGTGCAGTACCCCAAACAAAAGGCACATCCTTCTTTGTAAGCTCATTGAGAGGTGCAGCAATGGTGCTAAAATCTCACAAAACTCCTCACTTGTGTGGCCGTTTTGGGCTGCGGCCAACTCTCAATAGCTTCAATCTTGGCTTTATCAACTTCAATTCCCTGTGGAGTAACAACATAGCCAAGAAAAGATACTCGATCGGTGCAAAAGGTGCACTTCCCAAGGTTACCAAACAAACGTGCATCACATAGAGCATTAAAAAACAGCACGTAAATGCTCCAAATGTTCTTCCAAAGATTTGCTATAAATCAGTATATCATCAAAATAGACTACCACAAATCGTCCAATGAAAGCACGTAAAACTTCATTCATTAGTCTCATGAAAGTACTAGGTGCATTAGTTAACCCAAAAGGCATGACTAACCACTCATATAAACCAAACTTAGTTTTAAATGTTGTTTTCCATTCATCTCCCGATTTCATACGAATTTGATGGTATCCACTACGCAAATCAACTTTGGAGAATATTGTAGAGCCACTCAATTCATCAAGCATATCATCTAGCCTAGGAATAGGATGATGATAACAAATAGTAATTGATAGAGGCAAAGGTGTCCCGATGTTTCGATGAGATGGTGGCTATAGTTTTTGTGGGATTCGACCTTGACGATCCGACTACGAACGTGCGAGACGTCGCGCCTTAGCAATCGCTAAACCAACTTCCGAGGGGTTATTGACCATGCCGGAGCACGATCAACCTGACCACGAGGGTCTGTTTCCTGCAAGCAAACGAAGAACAAGCAAGAAACTGAGATTGCAATCTGGATATTGTGAATATAGGATGAAAGCTTTATTGATCAAGGTGGGGTTCTGTGACATCTTGGTCTGGTCGTTGGACACAAATGAAGTACGAGAAGTTGCAGCTATGGCGAACTTTTAATCTAAACAAAACCCAAAGTCTAAACGCCGCCCTAAGGGCTGTATATATGGAGGATGAGGGGGGGAATTTCGTGGCCCTTGAGGGTGGGGTCCGAAACCAACCCTAACTATTGTTTCGCCACACATATGGACTCTAAAAATAGCCTATACTTAAGTATTTCGAAATTACATGGGCCTGGCCCAATAATAAGGTGACACAGCACCTAGAATAGCCTATGGACGAATATTATGAAGTGGCATCTTGTATATTTCGTCCAAGGCTTCATGCACTCCTTATGGTGGCTTCAAAGTCCTGAAATCATCACTTGTAACTCCGTTCTTGATCCCCTTGCGCATGCCATCAACTCCATGCGTGTTCTTGCTCCAATGTTCATCCTTCTCCAAGCTAGGCCCTTCATTTGTAAACAAAACAAATGTATCCAATTTAGGCAGCATCATATTCTCATGAACATTAGAATCATTACCAAGAAACGAAAGTACCTGGTAATTTAATTGGCGTGCGCGAGCTCTAGTAATTGGTCCAGTATATGTAACAGTAGGGGATGTGGATGTAACAATGGTATTGATGTCCTCATTATCCTCCCCTTCTTGAAATGAAGTCGTCCTCGACGGAAGCTCATCTTCCTCACCCAAATAAGGCTTCAAATCTGCAATGTTAGAAGTGGGACTAACCCCAAAATCTGCAGGTAGCTCAAGTTTATATGCATTATCATTTATTTTCTCTAACACCTTAAAAGGACCATCAGCACGTGGCATTAGCTTTGATTTGCGCAAATTAGGAAATCTATCTTTACGCAAATGTAACCAAACAAGATCTCCAGGTGCAAATACAACATGTTTTCTACCCTTATCTCTAGCAAGTTTATATTTAGCGTTCATACGCTCAATGTTTTCCTTAGTTAACTCATGCATTTTTAAAATCAATTCAGAACGTTCTTTAGCATCAAAATTAACCTTCTCCGAAGATGGAAGAGGCAACAAATCACTAGGTGCACGAGGTAGGAAACCATACACAATTTCAAAAGGGCACATCTTAGTAGTAGAATGCAATGAACGATTATAAGCAAATTCAATATGAGGCAAGCATTCTTCCCACATTTCCTTATTATTCTTCAAAACAGCCCTAAGCGGAGTAGACAATGTTCTATTGACTACTTCAGTTTGTCCATCTGTTTGGGGGTGACAAGTAGTACTAAAAAGCAGTTTAGTCGCCAACTTACCCCATAAACATCTCCAAAAGTGACTAAGAAATTTAGTATCACGATCTGAAACAATAGTATTTGGCACACCATGCAAGCGAATAATTTCATGAAAGAACAAATCAGCAACATTAACAGCATCATCGCTTTTATGACATGGTATAAAGTGTGCCATTTTCGAGAATCTATCCACGACAACAAATATGCTATCCCTCCCCTTCTTTGTTCGAGGTAAACCTAAAACAAAGTCCATAGATATATCCTCCCAAGGAACACTAGGCACATGCAAAGGCATATATAACCCATGAGGATTGAGTCGTCACTTAGCTTTTTGACATGTAGTGCAGCGAGCAACAAAACGCTCAACATCCCGTATCATCTTTGGCCAAAAGAAATGTGTAGCAAGTACGTCCTCCGTCTTCTTCACGCCAAAGTGTCCCATTAGTCCTCCTCCATGCGCCTCCTGCAACAACAAAAGACGAACGGAGCTAACTGGAATGCATAGCTTGTTAGAACGAAACACAAATCCATTATTAACAACGAACTTGTTCCATGTTATACCTTCTTTACAATTCTGCAATACATCTTGAAATTCAGCATCATGCACATATTGATCTTTGATGGTCTCCAAACCAATTTTTTAAAGTCATGTTTTGAAAGCATAGTATAACGACGAGACAATGCATCAGCAATAACATTTTCTTTACCCTTCTTGTGTTTAATGACATAAGGGAAAGTCTCAATGAATTCAACCCATTTAGCATGTCTACGGTTCAGTTTTGCTTGACTTTTAATGTGTGTCAAAGATTCATGATCAGAATGTATAACAAATTCTTTGGGCCATAAATAATGTTGCCATGTTTCTAAAGTCCGAACAAGAGCATATAATTCTTTATCATAAGTAGAATAGTTCAGACTAGGCCCACTCAATTTTTCAGAAAAGTATGCAACAGGTTTGCCGTCTTGTAATAACACACCTCCCAATCCAGTTCTACTAGCATCACATTCAAGCTCAGAAGTCTTATTAAAATTAGGAAGTTGGAGTAAAGGGGCATGTGTCAACTTATCTTTCAATACCGTGAAGGCTTCTTCTTGTGCGGTACCCCAAACAAAAGGCACATCCTTCTTTGTAAGCTCGTTGAGAGGTGCAGCAATGGTGCTGAAATCTCTCACAAAACACCTATAGAAACCAGCGAGGCCAAGGAAACTCCTCACTTGTGTGACCGTTTTGGGCTGCGGCCAACTCTCAATAGCTTCAATCTTGGCTTTATCAACTTCAATTCCCTGTGGAGTAACAACATAGCCAAGAAAAGATACTCGGTCGGTGCAAAAGATGCACTTCCCAAGGTTACCAAACAAACGTGCATCACGTAGAGCAATAAAAACAGCACGTAAATGTTCCAAATGTTCCTCCAAAGATTTTCTATAAATAAATATGTCATCAAAGTAAACTACCACAAATCGTCCAATGAAAGCACGTAAAACTTCGTTCATTAACCTCATGAAAGTACTAGGTGCATTAGTTACCCCAAAAGGCATGACTAACCACTCATATAATCCAAACTTAGTTTTAAATGCTGTTTTCCATTCATCTCCCAATTTCATACGAATTTGATGGTATCCACTACGCAAATCAACTTTGGAGAATATTGTAGAGCCACTCAATTCATCAAGCATATCATCTAGCCTAGGAATAGGATGACGATAACGAATAGTAATATTATTAATGCCTCTAAAATCAACGCACATACGCGACGTACTATCCTTTTTCGGCACTAAAATGATAGGAACAACACAAGGACTAAGGGATTCGCGTATATAACCTTTGTCGAGCCGTTCTTGTACTTGACGCATAATCTCCTTCGTCTCCTCTGGATTGGTACGGTATGGTGCACGGTTGGGTAATGATGCATCGGGAATTAAGTCAATTTGATGCTCAATCCCTCGAATAGGTGGTAATCCCGGTGGGACGTCTTGTGGAAAGACGTCAGCGAACTCCTGCAAAATGTTAGTGACAGCAGGAGGCAAAGAGGAAGGCACGTCCTCGAATGAAAATAATGCCTCTTTGCACACAAAAGCATAGCAAACAGATTTGCTAAAATCTAGATCATCAATATCAGATTTGGTGGCAAGTAAACATGCACTTTTCAATTTAATTTCAGTGTGGCGAACTTTTAATCTAAACAAAACCCAAATGTATACATGGGCCTGGCCCAATAATAAGGTGATGCAGCACCTAAAATAGCCTCTGGACGAAATTTATGAAGTGGCATCTTGTATATTTTGTCCCATGCTTCATGCAATCATTATGGTGGCTTCAGAGTCCTAGAATCATCACTTGTAACTCCGTTCTTGTTCCCCTTGCGCATGCCATCATCTCCATGCTTGAACTTGCTCCAAGGTTCATCTTTCTTGTCCAAGCTAGGCCCTTCATTTTTAAGAAAAACAAATGTATCCAATTTAGGCAGCATCATATACTCATGAACATTAGAATCGTTACCAAGAAACAAAAGTACCTGATAATTCAATTGGCGTGCGCGAGTTCTAGTAATCGGTCCAGTGTGTATAGCAGCAGGGGCTGTGGGTGTAACAATGGTATTGATGTCCTCATCAGCATGATTAGATGTGGTATTGTTGAGGAGAATGAAGCTATGCTTGCACGTTTTATGGGTGGATTAAATAGAGAGATTCAG
Source organism: Triticum urartu (assembly GCF_056163025.1). Classification (NCBI taxonomy): domain Eukaryota; kingdom Viridiplantae; phylum Streptophyta; class Magnoliopsida; order Poales; family Poaceae; genus Triticum; species Triticum urartu. Next base: position 202,666,105 of record NC_141873.1, read on the forward strand.
ACGATTCTGGAGTATAAGGAGTATACTAATATCACTCGTTTATTCCATCTTGCTTGTAAAGCTGAATATGAAGTGCAGGATCGACAGGCATTGGCGCGGACTAACTTTTCTGCAGGTCGACCTTCATCATGGACACCACGTGCATCATCTACTTCCACACGTTCTGCTACACCGGCGCCTCCGTCGGCTGCCACCTCCAACCGTGATACAATAAAGCAGGCACAATCACCACTATTTGCTGAGAGCACACCTTCTGGGCCTGCAAAGAGTTCTTCTTCATCCATGGCATCAACAGGGCAAACACATGATATTATTTGTCGACGTTGCAAGGGTGGAGGTCATTATGCGAGAGAATGCCCATCTAAGCGTGTGATGATTGTTACTGAGGATGGTGGGTATGAGTCCGATAGTGACTATGATGACGAGACTTTGGCTCTTATTACACATGAAGAACACGGTGGAGATGATTCTGATCATGAGACGCAATACATGGCTGCTGAAGATGCTAACAGGTATGAATGTTTAGTTGCTCAACGTGTTTTGAGTGTGCAGGTTACACAAGATGAGCAAAATCAGAGGCATAATTTGTTCCATACAAAGGGAGTTGTGAAGGAACGTTCTATTCGCGTCATCATAGATGGAGGGAGCTGCAACAACTTGGCTAGCATGGAGATGGTGGATAAGCTATCTCTCACCACAAGACCACATCCACATCCTTACTACATCCAATGGTTCAACAACAGCGGCAAGGTTAAGGTAACACGTACTGTTCGTGTGCATTTTAGTATCTCTACATATGCTGATTATGTTGATTGTGATGTGGTACCTATGCAAGCATGTTCCTTATTACTTGGTAGACCATGGCAATTTGATAAAAATTCTGTACACCATGGTAGAAACAATCAGTATACTCTTGTTCATAAGGATAAAAATATTACTTTGCTTCCTATGACTCCTGATTCCATTTTGAAAGATGATATTAATAGAGCTAATAAAGCAAAACAGAAGAAAAATAAGAGTGAAAATCAGATTGTGGCAAAAGAATTTGAGCAACAAATGAAGCCTAATAATGAACCATCTACTGTTGCTTCAGAAATTAAATTGAAAAGTGCATGTTTACTTGCCACCAAATCTGATATTGATGAGCTAGATTCTAGCAAATCCGTTTGCTATGCGTTTGTGTGCAAAGAGGCATTATTTTCATTCGAGGATGTGCCTTCCTCTTTGCCCCCTGCTATCACTAACATTTTGCAGGAGTTCGCTGACGTCTTCCCACAAGACGTGCCACCGGGATTACCACCTATTCGAGGGATTGAGCATCAAATTGACTTAATTCCCGGTGCATCGCTACCCAACCGTGCACCGTACCATACCAATCCAGAGGAGACAAAGGAAATTATGCGTCAAGTACAGGAGCTGCTCGACAAAGGTTATATACGGGAATCTCTTAGTCCTTGTGTTGTTCCTATTATACTAGTGCCTAAAAAGGATGGTACGTCGCGTATGTGTGTTAATTGTAGAGGCATTAATAATATTACTATTCGTTATCATCATCCTATTCCTAGGCTAGATGATATGCTTGATGAATTGAGTGGCTCTACAATATTCTCCAAAGTTGATTTGCATAGTGGATACCATCAAATTCGTATGAAATTGGGAGATGAATGGAAAACAGCATTTAAAACTAAGTTTGGTTTATATGTGTGGTTAGTCATGCCTTTTGGGTTAACTAATTCACCTAGTACTTTCATGAGACTAATGAATGAAGTTTTACGTGCTTTCATTGGACGATTTGTGGTAGTCTATTTTGATGATATACTGATTTATAGCAAATCTTTGGAAGAACATTTGGAACATCTACGTGCTGTTTTTAATGCTCTGCGTGATGCACGTTTGTTTGGTAACCTTGGGAAGTGCACCTTTTGCACTGACCAAGTATCTTTGCTTGGCTATGTTGTTACTCCACAGGGAATTGAAGTTGATAAATCCAAGATTGAAGCTATTGAGAGTTGGCCCCAGCCCAAAACGGCCACACAAGTGAGGAGTTTTCTTGGACTCGCTGGTTTCTATATGCGTTTTGTGAGCGACTTTAGCACCATTGCTGCACCTCTCAATGAGCTTACAAAGAAGGATGTGCCTTTTGTTTGGGGTACCGCACAGGAAGAAGCCTTCACGGTATTGAAAGATAAGTTGACACATGCTCCTTTACTCCATCTTCCCGACTTTAATAAGACTTTTGAGCTTGAATGTGATGCTAGTGGAATTGGATTAGGAGGTGTGTTATTACAAGATGGCAAACCTGTTGCATACTTTTCTGAAAAATTGAGTGGGCCTAGTCTGAACTATACTACTTATGATAAAGAATTATATGCTCTTGCTCGAACTTTGGAGACATGGCAACATTATTTATGGCCCAAAGAATTTGTTATTGATTCTGATCATGAATCTTTGAAACATATTAACAGTCAAGCTAAACTGAATCGTAGACATGCTAAATGGGTTAAATTCATTGAGACTTTCCCTTATGTCATTAAACACAAGAAGGGTAAAGAAAATGTTATTGTTGATGCTTTGTCTCGTCGCTATACTACGCTTTCACAACTTGACTTCAAAAATTTTGGTTTGGAGACCATCAAAGATCAATATGTGCATGATGCTGATTTTAAAGATGTAATGCAGAATTGTAACGAAGGAAGAACATGGAACAAGTTCGTTATTAATGATGGCTTTGTGTTCCGTGCTCACAAGCTATGCATTCCTGATTGCTCTGTTCGTCTTTTGTTGTTGCGGGAGGCGCATGGAGCAGGATTAATAAGACACTTTGGCGTGAAGAAGACGGAGGACGTACTTGCTACACATTTCTTTTGGCCAAAGATGAGACGGGATGTTGAGCGTTTTGTTGCTCGCTGCACTACCTGTCAAAAAGCTAAGTCACGACTCAATCCTCATGGGTTATATATGCCTTTGCCTGTGCCTAGTGTTCCTTGGGAGGATATATCTATGGACTTTGTTTTAGGTTTACCTCGAACAAAGAAGGGGAGGGATAGCATATTTGTTGTCGTGGATAGATTCTTGAAAATTGCACACTTTATACCATGTCATAAAAGCGATGATGCTGTTAATGTTGTTGATTTGTTCTTTCGTGAAATTATTTGCTTGCATGGTGTGCCAAATACTATTGTTTTAGATCGTGATACTAAATTTCTTAGCCACTTTTTGAGATGTTTATGGGCTAAGTTGGGGACTAAACTGCTTTTTAGTACTACTTGTCACCCCCAAACGGATGGTCAAACTGAAGTAGTCAATAGAACATTATCTACTATGCTTAGGGCTGTTTTGAAGAATAATAAGAAAATGTGGGAAGAATGCTTGCCTCATATTGAATTTGCTTATAATCGTTCGTTGCATTCTACTACTAAGATGTGCCCTTTTGAAATTGTGTATGGTTTCCTACCTCGTGCATCCATTGATTTGTTGCCTCTTCCATCTTCGGAGAAGGTTAATTTTGATGCTAAACAACGGGCTAAATTGATCTTAAAAATGCATGAGTTAACTGAGGACAACATTGAGCGTATGAATGCTAAATATAAACTTGTTGGAGATAAGGGTAGAAAACATGTTGTCTTTGCACCTGGAGATCTTGTTTGGTTACATTTGCGTAATGATAGGTTTCCTAGTTTGCGCAAATCAAAGCTAATGCCACGTGCTGATGGTCCTTTTAAGGTGTTAGAGAAAATAAATGGTAATGCATATAAACTTGAGCTGCCTGCAGATTTTGGGGTTAGTCCCACTTTTAACATTACAGATTTGAAGCCTTATTTGGGTGAGGAAGATGAGCTTCCGTCGAGGACGACTTCATTTCAAGAAGGGGAGGATGATGAGGACATTAATACCATTGTTACACCCACAGCCCCTACTACTACCTATACTTGACCAATTACTAGAGCTTGCGCACGCCAATTAAATTATTAGGTACTTTCGTTTCATGGTAATGATTCTAAGGTTCATGAGAATATGATGCTGCCTAAATTGGATACATTTGTTTTGCTTACAAATGAAGGGCCTGGAATGGATAAGAGTGATGAACATTGGAGCAAGAACAATCATGTAGTTGATGGCATGCGCAAGGGGAACAAGAACGGAGTTACAAGTGATGATTTCAGGACATTGAAGCCACCATAATGAGTGCATGAAGCCTTGGACAAAACATACAAGATGCCACTTCATAAACTTCGTCCAGAGGCTATTCTAGGTGCTGTGTCACCTTATTATTGGGCCAGGCCCATGTAACTTCAAAATACATAAGTATAGGCTGTTTTTAGAGTCCGTATGTGTGGGGAAACAAGAGATAGGGTTGGTTTCGGACCCCTTCCCCAAGGGCCACGAAATTCCCCCCTCTTCCTCCATATATACAGCCCTTAGGGCACCGTTTAGACTTTGGGTTTTGTTTAGATCAGAAGTTCACCATAGTTGCAACTTCGCGTACTTCGTTTGTGTTCAACGACCAGACCAAGGCGTCACAGAACCCCACCCTGATCAATAAAGCTTTCCTCTTATATTCGCAATATCCAGATTGCAATCTTAGTTTCTTGCTTGTTCTTTGTTTGCCTGCAGGAAACAGACCTTCATGGTGAGGTTGATCATGCTCCGGCGTGGTCAACAACCTCTCGGAGCTGGTTTAGCGATTGCTAAGGCACGACGTCCTCGCACATTCGTAGTCGGATCGTCAAAGTCGATTTCCTCCAAAACGATAGCTACCATCTCATCGAAAGACGGGACACCTTTGCCTCTATCAAGGCTGAATGTCCGGGCTGGCAGGACGGATGTCCGAGCTGACGGAGCTGGTCACGGTGCTCTCTGGAATGGGTTGTCCGGATTTCCGGGGGTGAGGCCGGATGTCTGGGTGTTGGCGAGGCGCCGGATGTCCGGGGCCTGTAGCACTTCGGCTGCAGGGCTGCTGCTGTTGTTGACATCTTCAGGGGCCGGATGTCCGGGTCCTGGGAGATGTCTTCGTCTTCTTCCATCGTTGCTTCCATGTTTCCCTCGCGGATGGTGTAGTTTTTCCTTGGCGCTTGCACTCCTCCTCGTCGTCCGTAGTGTTCCGACAATACCTATGCATGCACACGAGAGGGGTGTCAAGTAGTATACCATCCTCGAAGGGGTCAAGTGAGCACGTGTAAAGGAGATGATTCACATTTGGGTATGTCAAGTAGATGTCGCACGTGTCACTCGTGAAACGGACTCTTGACATGGTGATGTCCATAGGATGCTGCACATCATCTCCCCTCCCTTGGGAAAGATCCGACCTCGGATCGAAAACCAAATCACCATGGGAAGGAGATGGCTTCGCCGTGTGGAAGCGGACGTTGACCAAGTAGTCATCATCTTCAAGCTTGAAGTGGGCACTCTCCAATGTCGCGCCATCTATTGATTCCTTCAAAATGAGTAAGGACAACAAACACTTGGAAAAATAAATGTGGTTAGCGTTAGTGCAAAACCAAGCATTTAAGAGGTGAATCACCAAAGAAGTGTCGTCATCATGCAAAGCATATGGTGTGACAAAGGATTGTGACATGGCATGTAAGCACATAAATTGAGCACAAAGAAGGACATCATGGAAACAAGCATGTAAATGTGAGGTAGTGATGCAAATAAGTGTAACAAGAGAAGAAGCATCAACCACATGGTCATAGAGATCATGCATAAAGCGCTCGAAAAATGGTCGATGGTAGGCATAGGAATCATTCACAACACCAAGTAAAATGAAGTGTCTAAACACATGGGTCAAGTGCAAGACAATCCAAGCATAACGTGCATAGGTTGTAGTCAAGATAGTATGGCACTCAACACAATAGAAAGAGCAATTGTTCATCATGTGTGAGGCAATCAAGACAAGCATGTAGCAATCAATGGGACATGGCATATGTGAAGTGATGACATTGTTGCAACCAAACATGTGATAGGAGCAAGTAATCCCAGAATTGGATGCAACACACAAGGCATATATATCATGATGCATGGAACGGTGAAAATGACAAGTTGAAGCAAGATCTCTAACATGTGTGTAATCAAGTGGTCCAAGATGAACAATAAGTCTCATGGTGCAAGCAACACAAGTAGTATGATCAGCAATATCCATGCTCAAGAAAGATGTCACCTTGAAGGCGTGTCCTTGTGCATTCTTCACAATGCCGAAGTGCTAGGAAAGGTGTGGTCGAATTTATGAGGCTCACTCTCAAGAGCTCGAATGGTCAACTCATGTGAAGCGGAAGTCGACACAAGGTCCAGGTATCCTACACATGCACAAAAGAAAGAAAAGAATGTATGGGCATGGTAGATAAACACATAATCCATCTTGATGGTTCTCTTCTCTTGCACATAACCATTAGAGGCACAAGTGCATGAATAATATGATGAGATAATGGCTATATTAATGGCACTAGGCATATGGTGCAAAGAGGTAAGACAAGCATGGTTCACAATAAATATGTCAAAATCTCCAAATATATGTGAGAATACTATGGGGGCAAACTCATTATCAAGATTAGGGGCATTGTTGCACTCAATACATGTCAAATCATCTAGCATGAGAGATGCAACATATGGAGAGATATGACAAGAAGCAATAATAATCATGTGCAAAGCATGTAGATGGTTATGATAAAGAATTATATCCTCTTGTTCGGACTTTGGAGACATGGCAACATTATTTATGGCCCAAAGAATTTGTTATAGATTCTGATCATGAATCTTTGAAACATATTAAAAGTCAAGCTAAACTGAATCGTAGACATGCTAAATGGGTTGAATTCATTGAGACTTTCCCTTATGTCATTAAACACAAGAAGGGTAAAGAAAATGTTATTGCTAATGCTTTGTCTCGTCACTATACTATGCTTTCACCACTTGACTTAAAAAATTTTGGTTTGGAGACCAACAAAGATCAATATGTGCATGATGCTGATTTTAAAGATATAATGCAGAATTGTAAAGAAGGAAGAACATGGAACAAGTTCGTTATTAATGATGGCTATGTGTTCCGTGCTAACAAGCTATGCATTCCTAATAGCTCTGTTCGTCTTTTGTTGTTGCGGGAGGCGCATGGAGGAGGATTAATAAGACACTTTGGCGTGAAGAAGACGGAGGACGTACTTGCTACACATTTCTTTTGGCCAAAGATGAGAGAGGATGTTGAGCGTTTTGTTGCTCGCTGCACTACATGTCAAAAAGCTAAGTCACGACTCAATCCTCATGGGTTATATATGCCTTTGCATGTGCCTAGTGTTCCTTGGGAGGATATATCTATGGACTTTGTTTTAGGTTTACCTCGAACAAAGAAGGGGAGGGATAGCATATTTGTTGTCGTGGATAGATTCTCGAAAATGGCACACTTTATACCATGTCATAAAAGCGATGATGTTGTTAATGTTCTTGATTTGTTCTTTCGTGAAATTATTTGTTTGCATGGTGTGCCAAATACTATTGTTTCTGATCGTGATACTAAATTTCTGAGCCACTTTTGGAGATGTTTATGGGCTTAGTTGGGGACTAAACTGATTTTTAGTACTAGTTGTCACCCCTAAACGGATGGTCAAACTAAAGTAGTCAATAGAACATTGTCTACTATGCTTAGGGCTGTTTTGAAGAATAATAAGAAAATGTGGGAAGAATGCTTGCCTCATATTGAATTTGCTTATAATCGTTCGTTGCATTCTACTACTAAGATGTGCCCTTTTGAAATTGTGTATGGTTTCCTACCTCATGCACCCATTGATTTCTTGCCTCTTCCATCTTCGGAGAAGGTTAATTTTGATGCTAAACAATGGGCTAAATTGATCTTAAAAATGCATGAGTTAACTAAGGACAACATTGAGCGTATGAATGCTAAATATAAAGTTGCTGGAGATAAGGGTAGAAAACATGTTGTCTTTGCACCTGGAGGTCTTGTTTGGTTACATTTGCGTAATGATAGGTTTCCTAATTTGCGCAAATCAAAGCTAATGCCACGTGTTGATGGTCCTTTTAAGGTGTTAGAGAAAATAAATGATAATGCATATAAACTTGAGCTGCCTGCAGATTTTGGGGTTAGTCTCACTTTTAACATTGCAGATTTGAAGCCTTATTTTGGTGAGGAATATGAGCTTCCGTCGAGGACGACTTCATTTCAAGAAGGGGAGGATGATGAGGACATCAATACCATTGTTACACCCACAACCCCTACTACTACCTATACTTGACCAGTTACTAGAGCTCGCGCACGCCAATTAAATTATCAGGTAGTTTCATTTCTTGGTAATGATTCTAATGTTCATGAGAATATGATGCTGCCTAAATTGGATACATTTGTTTTGCTTACAAATGAAGGGCCTGGCATGGATAAGAGTGATGAACATTGGAGCAAGAACAAGCATGCAGTTGATGGCATGCGCAAGGGGAACAAGAACGGAGTTACAAGTGATGATTTCAGGACATTGAAGCCACCATAATGAGTGCATGAAGCCTTGGATGAAACATACAAGATGCCACTTCATAAACTTCGTCCAGAGGCTATTCTAGGTGTTGCATCACCTTATTATTGGGCCAGGCCCATGTAACTTGGAAATACATAAGTATAGGCTGTTTTTAGAGTCCGTATGTGTGGGGAAACAATAGATAGGGTTGGTTTCGGACCCCTTCCCCAAGGGCCACGAAATTCCCCCTCTTCTTCCATATATACAGCCCATAGGGCACCGTTTAGACTTTGGGTTTTGTTTAGATCAAAAGTTCGCCATAGTTGCAACTTCGCGTACTTCGTTTGTGTTCAACGACCAGACCAAGGCGTCACAGAACCCCACCTTGATTAATAAAGCTTTCCTCTTATATTTGCAATATCCAGATTGCAATCTTAGGTTCTTGCTTGTTCTTCGTTTGCCTGCAGGAAACATACCTTCGTGGTCAGGTTGTTCATGCTCCGGCGTGGTCAGTAACCTCTCGGAGTTGGTTTAGCGATTGCTAAGGCGCGATGTCCTCGCACGTTCATAGTCGGATCGTCAAAGTTGATTTCCTCCAAAACGATAGCCACCATCTCATCGAAAGATGGGACACCTTTGCCTCTATCAAGGCCAGATGTCCGGGCTGGCAGGCTGGATGTCCGGCCTGACGGAGCTGGTCATGGTGCTCTCTGGAATGGGTTGTCCGCATTTCCGGGGGCGAGGCCGGATGTCCGGGTGTTGGCGAGGCGCCGGATGTCTGGGGCTGATGCCGGATGTCCGGGGCCTATAGCACTTCGGCTGCAGGGCTGCTGCTGTTGTTGACATCTTCAGGGTCCGGATGTCCGGGCCAGGGCCGGATGTCTGGGTCCTAGGAGATGTGTCCGTCTTCTTCCGTCGTTGCTTCCATGCTTCCCTCGCGGATGGTGTAGTTGTTCCTTGGCGCTTGCACTCCTCCTCGTCGTCCGTAGTGTTCCGATAATACCTATGCATGCACACAAGAGGGGTGTCAAGTAGTATACCATCCTCAAAGGGGTCAAGTGAGCACGTGTAAAGGAGATGATTCACCTTTGGGTATGTCAAGTAGATGTCGCACGTGTCACTCGTGAAACGGACTCTTGACATGGTGATGTCCATAGGATGCTCCGCATCATCTCCCCTCCCTTGGAAAAGATCCGACCTCGGATCGAAAACCAAATCACCATGGGAAGGAGATGGCTTCGCCATGTGGAAGCGGACATTGACCAAGTAGTCATCATCTTCAAGCTTGAAGTGGGCACTCTCCAATGTCGCGCCGTCTAGTGATTCCTTCAAAATGAGTAAGGACAACAAACACTTGGAAAAATAAATGTGGTTAGCGTTAGTGCAAAACCAAGCATTCAAGAGGTGAATCACCAAACAAGTGTCGTCATCATGCAAAACATATGGTGTGGCAAAGGATTATGACATGGCATGTAAGCACATAAATTGAGCACAAAGAAGGACATCATGGAAACAAGCATGTAAATGTGAGGTAGTGATGCAAATATGTGTAACAAGAGAAGAAGCATCAACCTCACGGTCATAGCGATCATGCATAAAGCGCTCGACAAATGGTCGATGGTAGGCATAGGAATCTTTCACAACACCAAGTAAAATGAAGTGTCTAAACACATGGGTCAAGTGCAAGACAATCCAAGCATAACGTGCATAGGGTGTAGTAAAGATAGTATGGCACTCAACACAATCGAAAGAGCAATTGTTCATCATGTGTGAGGCAATCAAGAAAAGCATGTAGCAATCAATGGGACATGGCATATGTGAAGTGATGACATTGTTGCAACCAAACATGTGATAGGAGCAAGTAATCCAAGAATTGGATGCAACACACAAGGCATATATATCATGATGCATGGAATGGTGAAAATGACAAGTTTAAGAAAGATCTCTAACATGTGTCTAATCAAGTGGTCCAAGATGAACAATAAGTCTCATGGTGCAAGCAACACAAGTAGTATGATCAGCAATATCCATGCTCAAGAAAGATGTCACCTTGAAGGCGTGTCCTTGTGCATTCTTCACAATGCCGAAGTGCTAGGAAAGGTGTGGTCGAATTTATGAGGCTCACTCTCAAGAGCTTGAATGGTCAACTCATGTGAAGCGGAAGTCGACACAAGGTCCAGGTATCCTAGACATGCACAAAACAAAGCAAAGAATGTATGCGCATGGTAGATAAACACATCATCCATCGTGATGGTTCTCTTCTCTTGCACATAACCATTAGAGGCACAAGTGCATGAATAATATGATGAGATAATGGCTATATTAATGGCACTAGGCATATGGTGCAAAGAGGTAAGACAAGCATGCTTCACAAGAAATATGTCAAAATCTCCAAATATATGTGAGAATGCTATGGGGGCAAACTCATTATCAAGATTAGGGGCATTGTTGCACTCAATACATGTCAAATCATCTAGCATGAGAGATGCAGCATATGGAGAGATATGACAAGAAGCAATAATAATCATGTGCAAAGCATGTAGATGGTTGTCATCGACCGCATGAAGTGAGCAAGTATGAATCATTGGGGATGCAACATAAGCAAGCATAGTAATCAAGTCGTGCAAGCTAGTAGTGCGAAGATGTAACATACTAGAGGAAATCATGGCCATCATGTCATGAGAGCAAATAATAGGCATTGGCAATGCACATGACATATCGCAAGCACGAACACAAAGCAAGATCATAGTATAATCATAGGCATGTGGCACAAAGCAAATATGGCAATAACAAGTGATATCTCCACCAAGCTTGCAAGTAAACATACAAGTAGTAGAATCAATCATCATGTGTAATGCAAAGCATGGGTCACAAATGCATGGCAAAGGCATGGGAATGAGCATATCATGCAAAAGTGAACATGGCAAGATGGGCATAGAATATGTAATGGACAATAATCCATAACCATGTGAGGGACATGTAGAATAAATGCGCGAAGTCTTTGCGCGAAGAGAGCGGTGGGAAAGACAATCCATGGGATCCCAAGTCATCGTTTCTCTCTAGAGCTCGTTTTGTCAAGTCATGGATTGCGAGGTTGACAAGAATTCATGGGTACCTACACAAAAGAGACACAAACAAAAGAAATTGTGTGTGTGGTAAATGTACACATCATCCATCATGATGTGTATGTGCACGTGTGAGTTAGCACAAGATAAGCAATGCTCAAAGAAATTTGATGCATGGTATACGAACATGTCATCCATCATGAAAGAATAGTTATTGTGTATAACACGATGGGGATGCAAATTGAGCATACAAGTATAAGGATCATGCAATGGATGGGAGTGATCACAATCTCCTAAAATGTATGAGGAAACTATGGGGGTCTCCTCATGAGCAATATTGTAAACATCATATGGAGAAAATGGACAACATCCAAAACAATGCATATCCGAAGCTAGGTGTTCATGGCATGGCATATGAGATAAATGATGCAAAGGGAGCATATCAATATCATCACAACAATAGCAAATGCCAAAAACCATGGGCTTGTCATCTATGCCATATGTGAAAATTGGGTTTATTTTAATAGCATATGCATAGTCACTATGAAGACATTGCAAATATGAAATATGATTGATCTCATGCATAGCATATGACAAGTCAAGCGGATTGGCAAACATGATGTGGCCGAGAGAATTAGCACAAGAAATCCTATGTAACATGGCATCACAACTAATAGACTCCACATGGCAATCATCATACTCATCATAAATGGGTAAATCATCGCATGGGGAAGTCACACTAGCATGAAGCATGGAAATAGGTTGATCAACATCATGCAAGCAATCAATGTCAAAAATGTCCACTAGTGGGACTAGAGCATCACCGTCACCTATTTTACCGTTTTCATTCCACTCAAGTGGTATACATGAGGTCGGAAAGACCAATGGTGATCATCTTCATATTGATGGAACCATGTGGGGGGTGCATCATATTCCACCATGGCCATTTTCTTGTCCAAAGGTAGGACGTAGTCGTTGCGAATCGGCGCGTCATCATATATGGGACCTAGCACCAAATGAGAAGACACAATAGATGTAGAGGTCAAGTCGTTAGAAATCATAGTGGCCTCATGTGCCCTGTCAACTACCTCACTCTCTCTGACGCCCTCGATGCGGCTATAGCTCCCACGTGTCGAGGCACGACTTAGAGACATAACCGCATTGAAAGCAATGTTGCAAGTCAGGCAATCATTACAACATCCCATGTAATATATAATAAAAGGGGGAGATACATAGTTGGCTTACACTCGCCACGTCACATCAGAGTACATAAATAACATACATCATCCAAAACACTCATGGCCCGACTATGGCGCCAAAATAGAAGAAAATCCAACATGCGACAACGGTCCCAATCACCCCCAACTGGGCACCACTACTGATCATCGGGAAAGGAAACATAATAACGCTGAGAGTCCTCGTCGAACTCCCACTTGAGCTCGTACTCGTCACCTGGAGCGGAATCACCTGGACCTGCATCTGGAGTTATAGTATCTATGAGCCACAAGGACTCAGCAATCTCGCACCCTCGCGATCAAGACTATTTAAGCTTATAGGAAGGGGTAAGGCAAATATATGTGGAGCTGCAGCAAGCGACTAGCATATGTGGTGGCTATCTTATTCGCAAAAGAGAGCGAGAAGAGGAGGCAAAGCACGAGCGAGAAAATAGAGGAACAACCTGCGCAAGCATCCACTTCCCGGACTCCACCGAGAAGAGGCCATCACGGTAACACACTCAATTGATTCATTTTAATTAATTAAGGTTCCAGTTATCTACAACCGGACATTAACAAATTCCCATCTGCCCATAACCGTGGGCACGGCTTTCGAAAGTTCAATCCCTGCAGGGGAGTCCCAACTTAGCCCATGACAAGCTCTCACGGTCAACGAAGGAATAGACCTCCTCCCAAGACGTTCCGATCAAACTCGGTATCTCGGTAACTCAAGACACTTCGACAGGTTAAAACAAGACCAGCAACACCGCCCGAATGTGCCGACAAATCCCAATAGGAGCTGCACATATCTCTTTCTTAGGGCACACTCAGATAAGCAATCTGTACAACTAAAACCAGCCCTCGATTTTCCCCGAGGTGGCGCTGCAAGGGGCTCTAGTTCAGACCAACACTCAGAGGAGCACTGGCCCGGGGGGGTAAAATAAGATGACCCTTGAGTCTGCAGAACCCAAGGGAAAGAAAAGGCTAGGTGGCAAATGGTAAAACCAATGTTGGGCATTGCTGGACAAGCTTTAATCAAGGCGAAATATCAAGGGGTTCCCATTATAACCCAACCGCGTAAGGAACGCAAAATCCGGGAACATAACACCGATATGACGGAAACTAGGGCGGCAAGAGTGGAACAAAACACTAGGCGAGAGGCCGAGCCTTCCACCCTTAACCAAGTATATAGATGCATTAAGATAACATAGCAACATAATGATATCCCAACAATTAAATAAAAGATGTTCCAACAAGGAACGGCCTCCAATCTTCACCTGCAAATAGCAACGCTATAAGAGGGGCTGAGCAAAGCGGTAACATAGCCAATCAACGGTTTGCTAGTACATGGTGGGTTAGAGGTTTGACATGGCAATTGGGGGGCTGACAAGCAAAAGGTAGGCATCGTAGCATTGGCATAGCAAGAGCGAGCAAACTAGCATAGCAAAGATAGTAGTGATTTCGGGGGTATGATCATCTTGCCTGCACAGTTGTCAGAGTTGACTGGATCCTCACAAGCAAACTCAACGGGCTCCTCGGTAGCGAACTCTCCTCCCGGCTCTACCCAAACAAGACAAACAAGCAACAAGGATACAATCAACCACGTGCAAGAACAAGCAATATGACGAAATGATGATATGCTATGCGGGATGCGATGCGGGATGCAAAATGCAAGATATGACAGGGAATGCATGAACCTGGCCTCAACTTGGAATTCCAAGGCTTCCACTGGAAAGATGAGATGAAATCTCTTGAAAACGATATAAAGATCATCGGAATCGGAGTTACAGTTTGCAAATGGCAAGTGTTTTAAGAATGACACCGGTCTGCGATTTACAGCAAGTAGGCATCTAAATGCAACGAAATGAACATGTTACAGCCACCAAACATGACAACAAAATAAATGGCAGGGATTCACACAAGATGCTTAACAAAATACTAGCACTGAGCTACGGCCAATTCATCCATTAAGAGGTTCAAACAAGCATGGCAAAAACGCAAATGCAAAACAGATTTCAGACTTAGTGAAATTAACACTTGTCTGAAATTTCAGATCACGAAGCCCTCTTCGGAGCAGCAAAACAACATGATACATGACCTGATTAGGATAAGTAATAACATGGCATGGAGCTACTCAACAAGCTTAACAAAAGTCCCAAAGTGACCTGGGGCCAAAAGGGATCAAAAAATATACTAACGGGCACACGAACATAGCTAAAACACAATCAGTTTTCAGACTTAGTGAAAACTGAGACATGCTGAAATATAACTCGCAAAGGCATGTAAACGAGCTCGATGCACTCAGTATGTTGCAAGTCATGGCAAGGTAAGCATACATCCATTAATAAGGCACGAAATACTAGCTAGACATGGCAATAACAATGGCATAGCATGCACGGATCAACTACAATAACTTCGGCAAAATCGCAAACTAGTTGACGATCTTCCCAGATTCACCACGAAGCAAAAGTAGAGCTCGATTGAATCAAGCTAGGGTACTCCAAAATTGCAAACAAAGACATGTATGGATAGAGCATAACATGATTAACAAAACTCCTTTACTTATCATCCTCAAAAGAGGCACAGATCACTACGAAACAAGCTGAACATATGGCATCATGAACTAAATAATCCCAGACTTAGTGAAAACAACCAAGTCCCTGAAAACAGATTTCCCGGGTGCCTCACTTTGCAAGCTTGCACAAGTCACCACACACATCCTAAAAATGCATGGGTTGCACCGCTGGAAAGAAGACAAAATCATTAACAAAACATATGAAGGACTCGCAGGCATAGCATGCACACAATAATCATGGCAAAAATGACAAAAGTCTAAGATGAACTAGCAGATCTGACAATTAACTCACGAAGCCTCCTTCTAACAGCATTTTGGGTATCAAGATGAGCTCAAATGAAAATGATTCAATGGAATGAAATGATGTACTCGTCGAGGCGAACATTTTGATATATTATATGCCCAAAACGGAGCTACGGATGCGGAGATACGGCCGGTCAAAGTATGCATAAAAATTAGGGTTTCGGGAGGAGAAAGTCAACCGTCCAATTTCCAGATCTAGATCCAGATCGGGCATGGGAAAGAAGGCCGGGGTCGGTGGAGAGGACCGGGCACTAGTGGAGCTTGCTCCGGCCCAGCGGAGGGGGTGGCCCCCGGCGGCGCGGCGTGCTCCGGGCGGCGGCGGTGGGGCGGCGCCGGCCCGGCGAGGCGGCGAGCGGTGGCGGGGCGGTGGCCGGCGTCGGAGGAGAAGGGCGGCGGTGCGGGCGTCTCCTCTGGCCCGTGGAGGCGGCTTCGGGGGCCGGCTACGGGCCTTCGGGCCTGGCGGCGGCGGGTGTGGCCGGTGCCACGTGGCAGCGTCCGGTTGGGCGCGGGGCGGCGGCGGGCGTGTCCGGCTAGGCTCTGGACATGTCCGTCGGCGCGGAGTTGTTTTTTTTGGGTTGGACGGGGAGAGATCCGAGATCCGAAAACGGGGGGGGGGGGGGGGGGGCTATTTATAGGCATAAGTGGAGCTAGGAGAGTCCAAATGAGGTGCGGTTTTCGGCCACGCGATCGTGATCGAACGCTCTAGGACATGGAGCACAGTTTGGTGGGTTTTGGGCCAAATTGGAGGGGTGTTGGGATGCAACACACACGAGGCCTTTTCGGTCCCTCGGTTAACCGTTGGAGTATCAAACGAAGTCCAAATGATACGAAACTTGACAGGCGGTCTACCTGTAGTAAACCAAGGCCGCTTGGCAAGTCTCGGTCCAATCCGGAAATGTTTAATCCCCACACACGAAAGAAAGCTAGAAATGACCACCGGAGGAGAACGAAGCGCCGGAATGCAAAACGGACAACGGGGAAAAAGCTCGAATGCATGAGACGAACACGTATGCAAATGCAATGCACATGATGACATGCTATGAGATGCATGACAACGACAACAACACACGGAGACAAAAACCCGAACCCAAGAAATAAATATAACTTAATTCCAGAAACGGCAAGAGTTGGAGTACAAATTGGGAAAGTTACATCCGGGGTGTTATAGTGGTTCACTCACTCCCTCAAAATAGGTGCACTCAAACTCACATATGGTGGAGTCACTCATCTCACTCAAGTGGTGGGGGTTGTGGCTCTCCTCACATGGGAATTGTGGCAACACATCATATATGGGGCTAGTGGTGAAGTCACTCTCACTCCCAATATGGTGGCAAAAGTAACGCAAGTCATCATACGTCGCCGTGGTCGAAGGGAAAATCCCATGCTCAACCATCTCGTTGTAGTCGCCGTGGATGAAGGCCGAAGATGGTACATCATCACTCTCGCCTCCTAAGATGGAAACATCATCCTTGCTCGCCACCTTGTCGCTCGCCTCCAAAGCTTGGTCCTTGAGGTTCTCCGTAGTCGTACTTGTCGCCGCACCAGCTTGAAAAGAGTCGAAGTATACTCGGCATCATCAATGCCACAAAGAGGGATGGCGGTGAAGTCGGACTTGGGAGCATCCTCTTGGAGCTCGTCGGGCTTGGACATCTTGGTGGTACTAGGCTCATGCTCGTTCTGATGGAGCTTGGTCGTCGCGAAGTGAGCTTGGGGTGGAGAAGCTTTGGCCTTCATGAGTTCTTGTTCCGCCTTGAGAGCACCAATGTAGTTGTCGTCGAGGGACTTGTAGTTCTCGAGGAAGATTGTCTTGGAGATGTCGTTGTGTAATCCCATCATGAAGTGGAACTTCATCGAAATGGGGTCATCTACGCCGGCTCGTCGCAAGGCTTTCTTCATCTCCTTGAAGTACTCGTCAATGGACTTGGATCCTTGGATGGTGTTCTCCAATTGGCGTTGAAGTTGTTCCGTGTAGGTTGGGGGCACGAACTCTCGCCGCAAAGCTCTCTTCGTCTTGCACCAACTCATGTCGTAGGTCTCCGACGGTGC
This sequence comes from Triticum urartu, assembly GCF_056163025.1. Classification (NCBI taxonomy): domain Eukaryota; kingdom Viridiplantae; phylum Streptophyta; class Magnoliopsida; order Poales; family Poaceae; genus Triticum; species Triticum urartu. Next base: position 202,683,758 of record NC_141873.1, read on the forward strand.
GTCAAGCCACCGTGTGGACGCGTAGTCGTGGAAGTTCCTTGTGGCGCATTTCACTTGATCTTTGGGAGGAATTTGATGTAGCTTGAGGTAGTCGTCCATCAAACGCTCCCACTCGAGATACTCCTCGGGTTCTAGATGTAACACCCCAAGACCGTTGCGCCAGGTGTCTTCCGGTGTTTCGCCGGCGTTGCCATGTCATTTGATTGTGTGTTGCATTTCATCATGTCATCATGTGCATTGCATCATCATGTTTTTGAAACTTGAATCCGTCCCGGTCTCCTCGTTTCGTCCGTTGTTCGTTCTGAGCCCAGTCACACTTGCACGCGCCCGCGGCATGTCCGAAATATTATTTTATAAGTGACCGGAAAATGTTCTCGGAATGGGATGAGAGTTGGCGTGTAGTTTTATTTTAGTGTAGATAGACCGCCTGTCAAGTTTCATCGCATTCAGAGTTTGTTTGATAGCCCAACCGTTAAACTATAGCGGCATTATAGCCGGTCTATCGTCGGACGTTTTCGGTCTCCGGAAACAGATGCCAGGCCCTCTCTCTCTCTCTTCTCCCCCTCGCAGTCTCGCCACAGCCCACCTAGTCCATCCTACTTCCCCTCTTTGCTTCCGGAGTTGTCCGATGCGATCGCACGGTCCGAAACACTCTCTACTCAGTGCATCAAACCCCACTCGCGCGCACGTCCGGAAAGCTGTCGCGGACCCGACCCGGACAGTCGTCACCGTTGGATCCGGATCATCTCGAAACGTCTACAAAATATCACCGTTTTCTTATTTGGACTCCCTATCCTATTCTTTCTGAACCGTCCGATTTCAATCGGATGATCCAAACTCCCTCTTTCCCTTATATTTATAGCCCAATCTCACCTAATCTAGCCAAAACCCTAGATTTTCGGTAGTCTGTCCCATTGCTGCCGCCACATTCCAAATCCTCCTCAGGTTCATCCCCGATCCAAAAATTCCCTCATCGAATTGCAAACCCGGCCAACTAGAACCAGCCACTCCTCCTGATCCACCTCGTCCTCGCGCCCGAGACCCCCAGCTGAACCCAGCTCCTCCTCCAACCAGAACGAGCGCCACCGCCGCCATTTGGAGCGCCGCCGTACCGGAGATGAGTTCCTCGCGCCCATCTTTTCTCCTTCCTTCCAATCTTCTTCCCCTTCCCTCACATCTCTCTCCCTCTGTTTGCTCGTACAGGGAGCCCGACGCCATGGCTGATTCCCTCACCTCTCTCTCGTCTTCAGGGACCCCATGACGCCGCCGCAGATCCGGCCATGGAGCCATGGATGCTGCCCTCTGCAGCTCCGGAGCCAAGACCGTGCTCCCTCGGTGTCCGGAGTTCCTACTGCCGCCGTCATCGTTCGAGGCCAGCGCCTCGCCTCTTTGAACCAGGGACGAACACCTCCGCATCCGGCCACGCCGCCGGCAACCCTGTCTGCACCCCGCCTGCGTTGCACCCTCGCTGAACCTCGCCGTCGTCTTGCCTGCTATGTGCCCATCCTGCAACGCTGAGGAGATGGTTCTGCAGGGACCCCGTCGAGCCCGCGCCAAGTCCTTGTCGCGTCGGAAAGATTCTTCGCGTGTCCCTTTTCCTCGGAACCAAGCAGAGCTCCGCCTCCGCTCGATCTAGTGCCCTCCGACCTCGCCATGCCCCGCCGCCGTTCCCTGAACCCCTCTGTCGCTGTTGCTCAGCCTCCAGGCGAGGAGATGAGCGAGCTTTTCGTGCTCGTGCCCGTTGACCTGGTCACTCGGCCAGGCCTTGGACTACGCCGGCCTGCGTCCTTCTCGACAGTTCGCTGTGAACAAAACTCCTCCAGCAAGGCCCAACATTGGTTTTACCATTCGCCACCTAGCCTTTTTCCCTTGGGAGTCACGCATCCCAAGGGTCATCTTTATTTTAACCCCCCCGGGCCAGTGCTTGTCTAAGTGTTGGTCCGAAATGGGCAGCCTGCAGGGCCACCTCGGGGAAACTTGAGGGCTGGTTTTACTCTTAGCTTGACCTATCCGGTGTTGCCCTGAGAACGAGATATGTGCAGCTCCCATCAGGATGTCGGCGCATCGGGCGGCTTTGCTGGACTTGTTTTACCATTGTCGAGGATGTCTTATAACTGGGATTCCGAGCCTGATCGGGTCTTCCCGCTAGAAGGAATATCCTTCGTTGACTGTGAGAGCTTGTGATGGGCCAAGTCGGGACACCCCTGCAGGGTTTTGAACTTTCGAAAGCCGTGCCCGCGGTTATGGGCAGATGGGATTTTGTTAATGTCCAGTTGTAGAAAACCCGAAGTTTATCTTAATTAAAATACATCAACCGCGTGTGTTACCGTGATGGTCTCTTCTCGGCGGAGTCCGAGAAGTGAACACGGTGTTGGAGTAATGCTTGACATAAGGTTGTTCTAGGATCACTTCTTGATCATAGTTGTACGACCGTGCTTTTGCCTTCTCTTCTCGCTCTCTTTTGCGAATAAGTTAGCCACCATATATGCTAGTCACTTGTTGCAGCTCCACCTCATACCTTTACCTTACCCATAAGCTTAAATAGTCTTGATCGCGCGGGTGTGAGATTGTTGAGTCCCCTTGACTCACAGATACTTCCAAAACCAGCTTGCAGGTGCCGATGTTACCGAGAAGGTGACACAACCAAGCTCAGGAGGAGCTCGATGAAGATTTTGTCCTTTGTGTTGTTTCATTCTAGTTGTTCAGTAGTGGAGCCCAGTCGGGACGATCAGGGATCTGTGTAGCATTTGGGGTAGTCTTCTTTCATTTTGGTTCCCTAGTCGGGCCCTAATTGTATCTGGTTGATGTAATGCTTTATTCATGTATTGTGTTAAGTGGCAATTGTAAGCCAACTATGTATCTTTGCCCCTTATGTATTACATGGGTTGTGTGAAGATTACCCCACGTGCGACATTGCTTTCAATGCGGTTATGCCTCTAAGTCGTGCTTCGACACGTGGGAGATATAGCCGCATCGAGGGCGTTATACTAGAGTCCCATAGAAAGGAATCGCATGGTCGATGTCGAGGTCGTAGTAGCTCGTGGAACTCACGGACTTGAGCTTGGGGAGCTTCTCTTCATGTGCTTGTGGGCGAAGATGCCGTATATCTGTAGGCAAAGATGCCTTGAAGTCGGTTGGCAAAGATGCCAAGGGCGATGGTGAAGTCGTTGAGCTGTTGGTGTTGAGCTCTTAACCTTCACGTTCGTGGTGGTGATGGTGTCGATGTCGTTGTGACCTTGCCGGAGATGGTAGCTCGGAGGCTTGTGCTGATCTCCTCGAAGATAAGGAAGACTGCTTGTAGGACTTGATGAGAGCGCTGATCTCCTCCATTTGAGCTTGCATCTTGGCATCGTTGGAGTTGTTCATGGCATCGAACTCGTCATTGTTGTTGTAGACTGAAGATGAATGCCTTGCCTATCCATCACTCCAAGAGAAAAATGTGAGTGGTAGAAAGAGAAGAACGAATACCAAATCTACCTTGACCGAAGTTGAAAGTGGATCAATGATCACTCCAATGTGGACAAGGAAATAGCACAATTGGTACCAATTCTTGTCGGTTTCTCACACCTACACAAGTAAGGCTTTTGGAGGAGCTCGGTGAGGATAGTGGCACAAAAATTTGATGTAAAATGTTAGCAAGAGTCAATAATGTTGAAAGAGATTCACAAATTCGCAAGTGAAACAAGTAGACCAATAGCAATGAATGGCACACTGAAACGCACACATGGATAGATAAATGGGGTCATGCAACCAAGGATGAGCACAAAATGTGGAATCCACGGAAAATGCTTCTGTTGCACAACTCAAGAGAGACGCTAGCACGGTTGCTCTATAGGCGGATACGACACTTGTGCACAACCTATAAGATGCAAAATGTATCGTCTTTCTATCCCAATTATGCTATGTATGTATGGCTCCCAGTGTTATGATCCAAGATGATATTATATGCAATGTGGTATGATGCTATGGCACTTGCTTACAAGCTTCTTTGATTTTTCTCTTTTTCTTAAAAGCTTTATTCTCTTTTTTTTGTATGGCCACTTTGCGAAATGCATAAACCAAGATAGCTATTGTGTATATGTGGGAACAAACTTAAGGCACAAGGGATGATATGATACCGATATGGTATGGTATGTATGCAATGCAGGGTGTAGATCACTAATGTGCACAAGTAACGTTGCCAGCAATACTCAAATGGCTAGTCTCGATAGGCAAGTAATGCAAAATGGGCTAGGGGTTATCAATGCAATGGCAAGGGAATGTACAATGGAGGGACACCATGATACCAAGATGATATGGAGGTTACCGTCCGTGTCGATGATGAGTGGCGGTGATCTTGATGGAGATACCAAGATGATGGGGACTCGTCCCTAAGTAGCCGAAACACCTTAGGAAACGGAAAAACCGCGAACTCAAAATCTCAAATGTCAAATGGTGGTAGCGGGAATGCGGTGGTGGTTTTGTGTAAGTGCAATGATGGGTTATACTAGTAGGCAATGCGGAAGTGGAGGGTAAGGTTGGCTATACACGGTGTCAGAGTTGGAAGTACGGTCCCTAAGTAGCCTAAACACCTTAGGAGACACAACTCACAACACAAACAAAATTGGGTTAAGTCAGGGTGGTGGAAGTGTATGGTGGGCTATGCGGAAGTTATGGTGGTGGTGGTGGTTGATGAAGAAGTGATGTAGGGTAGAACCCTAATCGCCCGATCTTTCACGAAAGGAGCGGATCCCGCGAAGAACATGAAGAACACGAGGGGAAAACACGTGGGGAAATCACAAAGGGGCACAAAGAGGAACACTCAAACCAACAAGATAGTCACACATGTGCTAGATCCTCGGATACATAGAACGATACATGGTCCACGGACAACTAGGGACGATACACGGTAACCGGTCTTCTCCGTGAGGAGGTCTTGAAGTTCTTCTCCAAAAGGAGGTCTTGAATCCAAAGGGATCTTCTCCGTAGAGGCCGCGGTCTCTCTCGTGGAGTAGATCCGATGTGGATGAGCAATGCTCTATCTCTAAAATGAGCTAAACCAATGCTAACCCTAACTAGAAGGAGGTGGGGAAGTATATATAGTCTAAGCCACGAAGGGGTAAGTGGGAAACAGGGATACATGGGCCCTTGCCCATTCACTGTGCGCAGACAGGCGCCGGATGTCCGGGCTGGGGGCTAGATGGTGTAGGGTAGAACCCTAGTGGCCCGATCTTTCACGAAAGGAGCGGATCCCATGAAGAACGCGAAGAACACGAGGAGGGAAACAAGGGAAAACACAAGGGGAAACATGTGCTAGATCCTCGGGTACATAGAACGATACACCAATCCACGGACAACTAAGGACAATACAAGGGTAGCTGGTTCTTCTCCGTGAGGAGGTCTTGAATCCACAAGGGGATCTTCCCGTAAAGGGGTCTTGAATCCACGGTGGATCTTCTCCGAAGAGGGGCCGCGGTCTCTCTCAAGGAGTAGATCCGATATGGATGAGCGAAGCTCTATCTCTGAGTATGAGCTAAACCAACGCTAACCCTAGAAAGTCATACGGGATAGAGCATATATAGTCTAGGTGACGAAACGGTACACGGGCCTCGTCCCAACTGGCTGCGCGCAGGCAGGGCCGGAAGTTCCGGGCACCAGAGGTTCCGGGGAAGGTCCGGCCTAACCAGAGAGTTGGCGCGGTGGAGATGTGCTGGCATCCGGGGGCCGGAAGGTCCGGGCAGGCCGGAGGTTCCGGGCGCTGGAAGGTCCGGGACGGGGTCCGGGCTAACCCGAGAGTTGGCACGCCTGGGCTGGTCGAAGTCATCGGCGGCCGGAAGCTCCGGGTTGGCCGGAAGGTCTGGGTGCCGGAAGTTCTGGGCTGTCCAGAGTGTTGACGCCTGTCTCTTCTTCTACAGTCCTCGGCTCCGAGTCTTGAGCATTGTACCTGATGACACATAGTATCTCGGACTTAGGCAGTAGCCATGTCTCACTTGAAGAGGGGGAAAACTCAAGTAGGAGTGATGTCACCTTGGATCGAATAGCACGTGCCCTAGCCCTTGTCATTGGTCCACATGGAGCTTGGATAGTTGAGGTGGCATCCATGGGGATGTGATGAGGACATCAATACCATTGTTACACCCACAACCCCTACTGTTACATATACTGGACCAATTACTAGAGCTCGCGCACGCCAATTAAATTACCAGGTACTTTCGTTTCTTGGTAATGATTCTAATGTTCATGAGATTATGATGCTGCCTAAATTGGATACATTTGTTTTTCTTACAAATGAAGGGCCTAGCTTGGAGAAGGATGAACATTGGAGCAAGAAAACGCATGGAGTTGATTGCATGCGCAAGGGGATCAAGAACGGAGTTACAAGTAATGATTTCAGGACCTTGAAGCCGCCATAAGGAGTGCACGAAGCCTTGGACGAAATATACAAGATGCCACTTCATAATATTCGTCCGTAGGCTATTCTAGGTGCTGCGTCACCTTATTAATGGGCCAGGCCCATGTAATTTCGAAATACTTAAGTATAGGCTATTTTTAGAGTCCGTATGTGTGGGGAAAGAAAAGTTAGGGTTGGTTTCGGACCCCACCCTCAAGGGCCACGAAATTCCCTCTCTTCCTCCATATATACAACCCTTAGGGCATCGTTTAGACTTTGGGTTTTGTTTAGATTAAAATTTCGCCATAGCTGCAACTTCTCGTACTTCATTTGTGTCCAACGGCCAGACCAAGACGTCACAGAACCCCACCTTGATCAATAAAGCTTTCATCTTATATTTGCAATATCCAGATTGCAATCTCAGTTTCTTGCTTGTTCTTCGTTTGCTTGCAGGAAACAGACCCTCGTGGTCAGGTTGATCGTGCTCCAGCGTGGTCAATAACCCCTCGGAAGTTGGTTTAGCGATTGCTAAGGTGCGACGTCTCGCATGTTCGTAGTCGGATCGTCAAGGTTGACTCCCCCAGAAACGATAGCCACCATGTCATCGAAACATCGGGACACCTTTGCCTCTATCAAGTGGTATCAGATTTCCAGGTTGCTCGCTGAGATTTTACAGTTTTTCGTAGATTAGATCGAGTATGTTCTTCATACCTATAGTCCACGAAAAAGCCACAAAAAAATTAGGGTTAGTTCATCATCTCCGAACCAATCTGAGCCTTTGCATAATCTTTTTAGGGTTTTTGATTTGTTGAATTTGCGGTTGCATCATCGTGTCAAGTTGCTGGTCTTAGAGTCTAGTCTTTTAGAGTTTCGAGTTCTGGTCATAAGTTGTCAGGCCGCCACCGCACCATCATCATCGCCCATCTACCACCATTGCTTATCCGCCACCGCTCTGAATCTGTATCCATATACCACCACCAATCCATATCCATATACCACCACCAATCTGTATCCATATACCACCACCGCTACCATATACCACCATCGCAGCCATATACAACAACCATATATCCACCACCAATCCGAGTTCTTCTCATATTAGGTTTGTTCTTGAGATCAATCTAAATTCCGATTCGTGTTTCCTTGCCTGCGTAGGTCTCGGAAAAAAAATATTCGGCGACCAAATTTTCGGCGACCAAAAATATTTTTCCCTATCCTATTTTTAGGTTTTTCTGAGTCTTTTGAGCCACGTGCCATCATAGTGATTTTTCGTCGTCGCTGCCCTGATTTCAGGAAAAAAAAGTCAAAAAAATTTCGTACCCATCCTATCAGTTTGACAAGGGAAGAGTTTTGAGACACTCGCCATTATAGTGATTTTTCGCAAAAAAAAAGAGGAGCGCAAAAAAAGGAGCGCAAAAAAAAGAGCGAAAAAAAGAGTTCCAGAGTGTGCTTTTCCCTTATTTATGTGCAGCGCCGTGATTTTGTTAGTGTTCTAGGCTCACGTCTCTAGCACGGTCTAGCCTAGGACCAGCACAGTACCGTCATTGAGCGTTTATTCAACTTTGCAGCTCTGAATTGATTATTGCTGACCCTTTTTGCTACCATACTATAAGCCTTCCCAGCTCCACATACATCTACGTCGTGCGTTTGACTCTCCCTGGCAATCGCTCTATCCAAGCTTTTGAGAGTTTTGACTACAACGGTTGCCGACCACCGCCTGCTGTTGGGTAAGAACTGGTAAGAATTTGAGATTTGCTTGACGGATTTGTGACACCCGCCACCACCACCACTTGTTAGTAGTCTGTAGGATCATATTCTTGTGTGTTTCTATAGCTGCTAACCATGCCAGGATCACAAGCCAACGAGACTGACTTTGAGAACTTGACGAACAAGGAGCTTCATGATAAGTTTCAGCAAATGATGAGTGGACAGGTGCAAGATGTGCTAAACAGATTTGAAGAGGCCATGGAGAAGACGTTTGAAACAAAGCTCGATAACAAGTTTGTAGAATTGCTTTCGCGTTTTCCACCACCACCACCGGCTGCTCCTGCCGCACCTCTGCAACAACAGCAACAACACCGACTACCTCCACGTCGGGAAACAGCCCTCCGCCGAGCGAGCCTTGTCCCTCTTTAGCCGGGCCAAACTGCTGGTGCTGCTGTTGATACTTCTGTGGCTCCTACTGCTGATGTGGAGGAGGATGATTATGTGGGAGATTACGAGGATGAGGTTGATCAAAATCAGAACTACGTGCCACCACCAGCACAGCAACCACCAGGTATGAGATCATGACCATCTCCCTAAACTAAAATTGAATATTCCACCATTTGAGGGCAGATATGTTCCTGATATATATCTTACTTGGGAGTTAGAAACTGAACAACGATTTACATGTTTACAATATCCCGAGGAGAGACGCTTTCCTCCTGCTGTTTGTGCATTCACTAGTTTTGCATGTGTTTGGTGGTCTGAGCATTGTAGATTATATCCTATTCCAGCTACTTGGGCTGCTTTGAAAACAGCTATGCGTACTCGTTGGGTTCCACCACATTATCAACGTGAATTACTTCAGAAATTGCAGCGCTTAAGACAGGTAAAAATTCTGTAGAAGAATATTATCAGGAATTACAAACTGGCATGATTAGATGTGTTATTGTCGAGGAGAATGAAGCTATGCTTGCACGTTTTATGGGTGGATTAAATAGAGAGATTCAGACGATTCTAGAGTATAAGGAGTATACTATTATCACTCGTTTATTCCATCTCGCTTGTAAAGCTGAACGTGAAGTGCAGGATCGACAGGCATTGGCGCGGACTAACTTTTCTGCAGGTCGACCTTCATCATGGACACCACGTGCATCATCTACTTCCACACGTTCTGCTACACCGGCGCCTCCGTCGGCTGCCACCTCCAACCGTGATACAATAAAGCAGGCACAATCACCACTATTTGCTGAGAGCACACCTTCTGGGCCTGCAAAGAGTTCTTCTTCATCCATGGCATCAACAGGGCAAACACATGATATTATTTGTCGACGTTGCAAGGGTGGAGGTCATTATGCGAGAGAATGCCCATCTAAGCGTGTGATGATTGTTACTGAGGATCGTGGGTATGAGTCCGATAGTGACTATGATGACGAGACTTTGGCTCTTATTACACATGAAGAACACGGTGGAGATGATTCTGATCATGAGACGCAATACATGGCTGCTGAAGATGCTAACAGGTATGAATGTTTAGTTGCTCAACGTGTTTTGAGTGTGCAGGTTACACAAGATGAGCAAAATCAGAGGCATAATTTGTTCCATACAAAGGGAGTTGTGAAGGAACGTTCTATTCGCGTCATCATAGATGGAGGGAGTTGCAACAACTTGGCTAGCATGGAGATGGTGGAGAAGCTATCCCTCACCACAAGACCACATCCACATCCTTACAACATCCAATGGTTCGACAACAGCGGCAAGGTTAAGGTAACACGTACTGTTCGTGTGCATTTTAGTATCTCTACATATGCTGATTATGTTGATTGTGATGTGGTACCTATGCAAGCATGTTCCTTATTACTTGGTAGACCATGGCAATTTGATAAAAATTCTGTACACCATGGTAGAAACAATCAGTATACTCTTGTTCATAACGATAAAAATATTACTTTGCTTCCTATGACTCCTAATTCCATTTTGAAAGATGATATTAATAGAGCTAATAAAGCAAAACAGGAGACAAATAAGAGTGAAAATCAGATTGTGGCAAAAGAATTTGAGCAACAAATGAAGCCTAATAATAAACCATCTACTGTTGTTTCTGAAATTAAATTGAAAAGTGCATGTTTACTTGCCACCAAATCTGATATTGATGAGCTAGATTTTAGCAAATCTGTTTGCTATGCTTTTGTGTGCAAAGAGGAATTATTTTCATTCGAGGACGTGCCTTCCTCTTTGCCCCCTGCTGTCACTAACATTTTGCAGGAGTTCGCTGACGTCTTTCCACAAGACGTGCCACCGGGATTACCACCCATTCGAGGGATTGAGCATCAAATTGACTTAATTCCCGGTGCTTCGCTACCCAACCGTGCACCATACCGTACCAATCTAGAGGAGACGAAGGAGATTATGCGTCAAGTACAGGAGCTGCTCGACAAAGGTTATATACGCGAATCTCTTAGTCCTTGTGCTGTTCCTATTATACTAGTGCCTAAAAAGGATGGTACGTCGCATATGTGTGTTGATTCTAGAGGCATTAATAATATTACTATTCGTTATCGTCATCCTATTCCTAGGCTTGAGTGGCTCTACCATATTCTCCAAAGTTGATTTGCGTAGTGGATACCATCAAATTTGTATGAAATTGGGAGATGAATGGAGAACAACATTTAAAACTAAGTTTGGTTTATATGAGTGGTTAGTCATGCCTTCTGGGTTAACTAATGCGCCTAGTACTTTTATAAGATTAATGAACGAAGTTTTACGTGCTTTCATTGGACGATTTGTGGTAGTCTATTTTGATGATATACTGATTTATAGCAAATCTTTGGAAGCACATTTGGAACATTTACGTGCTGTTTTTATCGCTCTACGTGATGCACGTTTGTTTGGTAACCTTGGGAAGTGCACCTTTTGGACCGACCGAGTATCTTTTCTTGGCTATGTTGTTACTCCACAGGGAATTGAAGTTGATAAAGCCAAGATTGAAACTATTGAGAGTTGGCCGCAGCCCAAAACGGTCACACAAGTGAGGAGTTTCCTTGGCCTCGCTGGTTTCTATAGGCGTTTTGTGAGAGATTTCATCACCATTGCTGCACCTCTCAATGAGCTTACAAAGAAGGATGTGCCTTTTGTTTGGGGTACCGCACAGGAAGAAGCCTTCACGGTATTAAAAGATAAGTTGACACATGCTCCTTTACTCCAACTTCCTGATTTTAATAAGACTTTTGAGCTTGAATGTGATGCTAGTGGAATTGGATTAGGAGGTGTGTGATTACAAGATGGCAAACCTATTGCATACTTTTCTGAAAAATTGAGTGGGCCTAGTCTGAACTATTCTACTTATGATAAAGAATTATATGCTCTTGTTCGGACTTTAGAAACATGGCAACATTATTTGTGGCCCAAAGAATTTGTTATACATTCTGATCATGAATCTTTGAAACACATTAAAAGTCAAGCAAAACTGAACCATAGACATGCTAAATGGGTTGAATTCATTGAGACTTTCCCTTATGTCATTAAACACAAGAAGGGTAAAGAAAATGTTATTGTTGATGCATTGTCTCGTCGTTATACTATGCTTTCACAACTTGACTTTAAAATATTTGGTTTGGAGACCATCAAAGATCAATATGTGCATGATGCTGAATTTAAAGATATATTGCAGAATTGTAAATAAGGTAGAACATGGAACAAGTTCGTCATTAATGATGGATTTGTATTTCGTTCTAACAAGCTATGCATTCCAGCTAGCTCCGTTCGTCTTTTGTTGTTGCAGGAGGCGCATGGAGGAGGACTAATGGGACACTTTGGCGTGAAGAAGACGGAGGATATACTTGCTACACATTTCTTTTGGCCAAAGATGAGACGGGATGTTGAGCGTTTTGTTGCTCGCTGCACTACATGTCAAAAAGCTAAGTCACGATTCAATCCTCATGGTTTATATATGCCTTTGCATGTACCTAGTGTTCCTTGGGAGGATATATCTATGGACTTTGTTTTAGGTTTACCTCGAACAAAGAAGGGGAGGGATAGCATATTTGTTGTCGTGGATAGATTCTCGAAAATGGCACGCTTTATACCATGTCATAAAAGCAATGATGCTGTTAATGTTGCTGATTTGTTCTTTCGTGAAATTATTCGCTTGCATGGTGTGCCAAATACTATTGTTTCAGATCGTGATACTAAATTTCTTAGCCACTTTTGGAGATGTTTATGGGCTAAGTTGGGGACTAAACTGCTTTGTAGTACTACTTGTCACCCCCAAACTGATGGACAAACTGAAGTAGTCAATAGAACATTGTCTACTCTGCTTAGGGCTGTTTTGAAGAATAATAAGAAAATGTGGGAAGAATGCTTGCCTCATATTGAATTTGCTTATAATCGTTCATTCCATTCTACTACTAAGATGTGCCCTTTTGAAATTGTGTATGGTTTCCTACCTTGTGCTCCTATTGATTTGTTGCCTCTTCCATCTTCGGAGAAGGTTAATTTTGATGCTAAAGAACGTTCTGAATTGATTTTAAAAATGCATGAGTTAACTAAGGAAAACATTGAGCGTATGAATGCTAAATATAAACTTGCTGGAGATAAGGGTAGAAAACATGTTGTGTTTGCACTTGGAGATCTTGTTTGGTTACATTTGCGTAAAGATAGATTTCCTAATTTGCACAAATCAAAGCTAATGCCACGTGCTGATGGTCCTTTTAAGGTGTTAGAGAAAATAAATGATAATGCATATAAACTTGAGCTACCTGCAGATTTTGGGGTTAGTCCCACTTTTAACATTGCATATTTGAAGCCTTATTTGGGTGAGGAAGATGAGCTTCCGTCGAGGACGACTTGATTTCAAGAAAGGGAGGATGATGAGGACATCAATACCATTGTTACATCCACAACCCCTACTGTTACATATACTGGACCAATTACTAGAGCTCGTGCACGCCAATTAAATTACCAGGTACTTTCGTTTCTTGGTAATGATTCTAATGTTCATGAGATTATGATGCTGCCTAAATTGGATACATTTGTTTTTCTTACAAATGAAGGGCCTAGGTTGGAGAAGGATGAACATTGGAGCAAGAACACGCATAGAGTTCATGGCATGCGCAAGGGGATCAAGAACTGAGTTACAAGTGATGATTTCAGGACTTTGAAGCCGCCATAAGGAGTGCATGAAGCCTTGGACGAAATATACAAGATGCCACTTCATAATATTCGTCCATAGGCTATTCTAGGTGCTGCGTCACCTTATTAATGGGACAGGCCCATGTAATTTCGAAATACTTAAGTATAGGCTATTTTTAGAGTCCGTATGTGTGGGGAAACAAGAGTTAGGGTTGGTTTCGGACCCCACCCTCAAGGGCCACGAAATTCCCCCCCCCCTCTTCCTCCATATATACAGCCCTTAGGGCGTCGTTTAGACTTTGGGTTTTGTTTAGATTAAAAGTTCGCCATAGCTGCAACTTCTCGTACTTCGTTTGTGTCCAACGACCAGACCAAGACGTCACAGAACCCCACCTTGATCAATAAAGCTTTCATCTTATATTCACAATATCCAGATTGCAATCTCAGTTTCTTGCTTGTTCTTCGTTTGCTTGCAGGAAACAGACCATCGTGGTCAGGTTGATCGTGCTCCCGCGTGGTCAATAACCCCTCGGAAGTTGGTTTAGCGATTGCTAAGGCGCGACGTCTCGCACGTTCGTAGTCGGATCGTCAATGTCGATTCCCCCAGAAACGATAGCCACCATCTGATCGAAACATCGGGACACCTTTGCCTCTATCAGGATGGTCGTGGGATGCTCCGCATCATCTCCCCTCCCTTGGGGAAGATCCGTCCTCGGATCGAGTTCTTCATCACCATGGAAGGGATAGAGATCTTTGATGTTGAAGATGTCGCTCACGTTGTACTTGCCGTGCGGGAGGTTGATCTTGTAAGCGTTGTCGTTCTAGCGTGCTGATGCGGAGCATCCCAAGGTCATCCCCATGGACCTACCATCGTCTCATCAAGTGCCTACCGGACCCATGACTCGATCACGTGCAAGAGCCCTTGAAACCGAGGTGACATCTCTCCTCTCACAATTCCACTTCGATGCGCATGAAGCATGGCTAATACCTCATATGGATACTTTGTGCATACTCAGGTAGAATGGAGAAGCTAAGGAGAAAGGACAAGAAGAAGAGGAAGATGGACAAGAAGACGGAGAAGAAGAAGGGATGCAGGAAAAGTCCCAGCCACCAGACGACCGGCCGGGACCGGACGTCCGGCGCCTGAAGCCTCAGCCGAACCCCATCGAGCGGACGTCCGGCCCAGACCGGACGACCGGTGCCCCTGCACCCGAAGCGAACGAGCGGACGTCTGGTCCGGACCGGACGACCGGCGCACCAGCACCCGAGCCAACATCAGCGGAAGTCCGGAGCTACCGGACGTCCGGCACCCCCATCACAGAGCAGAACCAGCGGTCGACCGGATGACACAGGACGTTCGGCAGCTCCTGAGACACCGGACGACCGGTCCCCAGCGGACGTCCGGTACCTAGCTGCGTCCAGATTCAGGCCCGAGGCCCATGTACCCTTTCACTTTGCCCACCTTTTGCACTTAGACTATAAATAGACCCCCCATTCATCCTAGCTAGGGTTAGCGTTGGTTTAGCTCATACTTCCAGATAGAGCTTTGCTCATCCATCCCGATCTCCTCATCGAGAGAGACTGTGGCCCCTCTTCGGAGAAGATCAACTTGGATTCAAGACCCCCTCTTGGGCGGCCCCATCAAGACCTCCTTCTAGGAGAAGAACTGGTCACTTGTATCGTCCTATGTTAACCTTGGATCATCGTGTATCTCTTTGTGTTTCGAGGATCTAGCACATGTGTAATCGAATCTTGTTGGTTTGAGTGATTCTCTCGTGTTTTCCCTCGTGAATCCCCCTCGTGTTCTTCGTTTTTCTCTTTGGGATCCGCTCCTTTCGTGAAAGATCGGCCATCTAGGGTGATCATCTTGGTATCATGAGCAAGGTTGATCACGACTTCGGAGCCCCCCTCTTCGTTTTTCTAGCTTGATTTTGTTGTTTTTCGTCCTAATCCGAAAATCCCCACCAAAAATAGCCCCAAAAGTTTTCTTCTGTTTTGTGAGTTGTGATGATGTTTTGTTGGTTTTGATCCGTGAATTTGTTGCGTTGCAAGTAGATCTAGCCTTCCCCCACCATCTCCACCTCGAAATCCCTCCCAAATTCCACATATTCCCCCCAAAATCACCTCCCGGATCTAAAATCTCACGTTGACCCCGACCACCGGATGACCGTCACATCACCGGATGTGTGGCGACCCAGGAAGCTCCGGACGTCCGACGTTACTGGACGACCGGACATCCGTCCGCGCCCGGACGACCGCTACTTCCACAACATCATCCGCTACACCACGTCCAACTTCCGCAAAACCGTCCCAATATCCCTACCCACACCATCACCTAACCGCCACCTACTCCGACGATTTTGGTCGCCTTTTGGTTTGAGAATTTGAGTTGCGGTACCGTTTCCTTTTGTGTTTCGGCTATCTAGGTACGGTTCGACATCAACACCACCGCCGCTCCTTTTCGCCACGGACGCGTCATCAACGCTGGTCATCAACAACGACCACCTCGACTACGACTTGGTATTCGTGCCACCATTTTGACACCATACCGGAAGCAAGACCGGTGACCTCAACTTGGTATTGGACATATCACTCTTGCCATTACATTGATAGCCATCATCGCCTTACTCCTTTGCGTTGCTTACCCATCGAGACTAGCCATTAGTATTGTCGGCAATGAGACTTGTGCACTTTAGTGATCATACTTCCCCATAGCATACATACATACATCATTGTTGCCTATATTGGTATCATCTCTTGTGTCACAAATTTGTCATCGCATACTCACTTGCTATCTTGGTTCGTCAAGCGTCGCATAAGAAAAGAGCTCAAACATCAAAGACCCAACCAAGCTTTTAAGCAAAGAGGAAAGATAAGCAAAGAGCTTTTAAGCAAGAACCATAGCATCATACAACATTAATATTGTCATCCTCGATCATCTTGGATCATATCATAACAACACCTTGCATAAAACATATTTGGGATAGAAGTCGTTGCATTTTTGCTAAGTAGGTTGTGCACAAGTTCTTGTATCCGCCTATCGTGCAATCGTGCTAGCGTCTCTCTAGCGTTGTGCAACAAGAGCATTTTTGTGGATTCCACATTTTGGCTCACCCTTGGTTGCACAACCCCACTTATCTTTTTGCGTGTGTGTTTTCGTGTACCGTATATGCTTGGTCTATTTGTGATAGAGGCAAAGGTGTCCCGATGTTTCGATGAGATGGTGGCTATCATTTCTGTGGGAGTCGACCTTGACGATCCGACTACGAACGTGCGAGACGTCGCGCCTTAGAAATCGCTAAACCAACTTCTGAGGGGTTATTGACCACGCCGGAGCACGATCAACCTGACCACGAGGGTCTGTTTCCTGCAAGCAAACGAAGAACAAGCAAGAAACTGAGATTGCAATCTGGATATTACGAATATAGGATGAAAGCTTTATTGATCAAGGTGGGGTTCTGTGACGTCTTGGTCTGGTCGTTGGACACAAACGAAGTACGAGAAGTTGCAGCTATGGCGAACTTTTAATCTAAACAAAACCCAAAGTCTAAACGACGCCCTAAGGGCTGTATATATGGAGGAAGAGGGGGGAATTTCGTGGCCCTTGAGGGTGGTGTCCAAAACCAACCCTAACTCTTGTTTCCCCACACATACGGACTCTAAAAATAGCCTATACTTAAGTATTTCAAAATATCATGGGCCTGGCCCAATAATAAGGTGACGCAGCACCTAGAATAGCCTATGGACGAATATTATGAAGTGGCATCTTGTATATTTCGTCCAAGGCTTCATGCACTCCTTATGGTGGCTTCAAAGTCCTAAAATCATCACTTATAACTCCGTTCTTGATCCTTGATCCCCTTGCGCATGCCATCAACTCCATGCGTGTTCTTGCTCCAATGTTCATCCTTCTCCAAGCTAGGCCCTTCATTTGTAAGCAAAACAAATGTATGCAATTTAGGCAGCATCATATTCTCATGAACATTAGAATCATTATCAAGAAACGAAAGTACCTGGTAATTTAATTGGCGTGCGCGAGCTCTAGTAATTGGTCCAGTATATGTAATAGTAGGGGATGTGGATGTAACAATGGTATTGATGTCCTCATCAACTTGTTACATTGCATCTTGCGAATCTTTTCCAACATTATTGAATCTTGCTTACATTCACATTAAAAATTGTGCCACCATCCTAACCAAGCTCCACCAAAAGCTTTTACTTGTGTAGGTGTGAGAACCGACAAGAATTGGTACCAATTGTGCTATTTCCTTGTTACACATTGGAGTCATCTTTGATATATTGTCAACATCGGTTAAGGTACATTTGATATTGGTTCTTCCCTTTCTTCCACTCACACTTGTCTTGGAATGATGGATAGGCCAAGTACTTCTACCAACCCGCTCTTCATGGAGCAAGACGACGACATGAACTCCTTCGTCACCAAGAGTCACCTCTTTGGTGCACAACGTGCTTTGCATCAAGAGCAACAAGCTATGAGTGAACGCATCGACAACCTTGCCGCCGACTTGCGTCTTTCCGAGCAACATACAAGGGACTACTTTGACAACAAGCTCGACGATCACATGCAAGAGAATGACGCAAGGATGGACGAGATTAGCGTTTTGTTGCTCAACCGCTCTTCTTCCACATCAAGAAGGAGCCATTCAAGTCGACACTCTGACAACACCATCTCTGGTTCAAGTACACCGACATTGAACACTCTTCGACGAGCTGCGCGCAACGAGCGTCAAGCAAACCACAATCCACTTCGAGAACAAGACTTTGCGCTAGCTCGGGAACGGCAATGCCAACGTCAACACGAACAAGAGGAGCGAGCGCGACAACATCAAGATGCACAAGACGCCGAGGCGGAACGCCAAGAACAACAACTACGTGAAGCTCAAGCACTTGAAGCACAACGTGCCCTTCATGAATCAAGTCGTGCCGTAGCCGACCGATGCCGACAAGCTCGACTACATCAAGAAGCACTTCGCGATGAAGCTCAAGAAAGAATTTATCAAAGACGTGTGCGTCAACAAGCTCCTCGTCAAGATAGACAAGCGCCTCGTCAAGATAGACAAGCTCCCCCTCAAGCGAGACAAGAACATCAAGTCCATCGAGAACAAGAAGACAATGGACCCAATAGTGGCCAAGAGCAACATGAGGAAGACTTCCAACTTCGTCAAGAGCACCACGAGTTGGACAATCATCTACAACATGGGCGTCATCATCCCCGACCCCAACACAATGAAGAGCAACGCTACGGCAAGCTCAAGTTCACCATGCCCAAGTTCAACGGAAGCAACGATCCCGAAGAATACCTTTCATGGGCATTGAAAGTTGACAAGATCTTTCGTTTGCACAATTATGAAGAAGAAAAGAAGATCGCAATGGCATCCCTTGAGTTCCAAGACTATGTCCTCATTTGGTGGGAAAAAGTCATTGAGCGCCGCGAGGCAAGAGGTGAACCACCCATCACTACTTGGGCACAAATGAAGGATGTCATGAGAGCACGATTCGTGCCAAACTACTACAACCACGACCTCTTCAAGAAACTTCAACAACTCAAGCAAGGAACAAAGAGCGTTGAAGAGTACTACAAGGAAATGGAGATTGCCATGATAAGAGCCAATGTGACGGAAGATGATGAGCAAACTATGGCACGGTTCTTGAATGGACTCAATCATCCTATCAAGAAGATCGCCGACTTCAAACCATACTCGAACCTCATCGAGCTAGTGCATCAAGCTACCAAAGCGAAACAGCAAGTACAAGACGACTTCAAGTATGCCAAGTTCTCATCCAAGTCCTATGGCCTCTCCAACAATCAAGCTTAGACAACTCCAACACCTTCTACCTCAACCAAGCCTTCTACAAGCAACGGCGACAAGTCAAGTTACAAGAAAGCTTCGTCAACTACAAGTCATCCTCCTACGAGCAATTTCAAGCCGAGAGCTCCATCATCATCTAGCCCAACCGATGAGACCATTAAGACAAGTTCCCTCAAGTGTTTCACTTGCGAAGGCCGAGGCCACAAGTCCTATGAGTGCACCAACAAGCGCACAATGATCTTCAACGACGATAGCACTTATGATTCCATGAGAGAAGGAGAAATGGCAGCCCTTGAGCAAGTCGCCATGCACCGCCAAGTGAAAAATGAAGAGGAACAAGTCTTTTGTGATGAAGACTCAAGTCCCGCACTTGTTGTCTCCAAAGTCTTGACTCTCCAACATTACCAAGAAGTATACCAAAGATGCACCATATTCCACACCAAGGCCGACATCAATGGATGATCCGTCAAGGTCATCATCGATGGAGGGAGTTGTCACAATCTCGCAAGTGAAGAACTTTGCTCCAAGCTCCAATTGCCCAAGACGAAGCATCCACATCCATACAAAGTGCAATGGCTTAGTGACTCCGGCACTATCCAAGTCGAGCACCGAGTACAAGTATCCTTCAAAATCGGCGCTTACGAAGACACCTTGGAGTGCGACGTCATCCCAATGACCGTTTGCCATCTTCTCCTTGGACGGCCATGGCAATTCGATAGAGGAGTCGTCCATAATGGGCGTACAAACCACTATAGCTTCAAGATGCAAGGAAAGGAGTTTGTGTTACGACCCATGTCTCCAAGCCAAGTGATCGTCCATAAACAAGCCACCCATCGTGGAGAGAATGGTGAGAGAGTGAGCCACCAAAAAGAGAGTGAGCGCCACAAGCCGAAATTGAGTGCCTCCACGATGATCGAAAACAAGAACTTCGTTCTATTTGCCACCAAACGTGAGATGAGAGAAGTGTGTGAGAACCCATCTAGTGTCCTACACTATGTCCTCGTGTGCAAGGAGAATACACCACAAACTAACACTTCTCACACTCTTCCACTAGTGTTGTCTTCTCTTTTGCAAGAATTTCTAGATGTTTTCCCCGATGAGCTACCTCCGGGACTACCTCCATTACGAGGCACTGAGCACCGCATCGACCTCATCCCCGGAGCACCGCTTCCGAACAAAGCTCCCTACCGCGTCAACCTCGAAGAAACCAAAGAAATCCAAAGGCAAGTAAAGCATCTCATAGACCATGGACATGTGCGTGAAAGTTTGAGTCCTTGTGCCATACCAGTCATTCTTGTGCCAAAATGTGACGGTAGCTTTCACATGTGCTCCGATTGTAGACCTATCAATGCTATCACCGTTAGATATAGGTACCCCATTCCACGCCTAGATGATATGCTAGATGAGCTTAGTGGTGCCACTATATTTTCCAAAATCGATCTTAAGAGTGGTTACTATCAAATCCGCATACAAGAGGGTGTTGAATGGAAAACCGCATTCAAAACCAAGTTTGGTTTGTATGAGTGGTTAGTCATGCCTATGGGTCTCTCGGAAGCACGGGGCACTTTTATGTGCCTTATGAATCATGTCTTTCGCCCTTACATTGGTATATTTGTTGTGGTTTACTTCGATGACATTCTTGTGTTTAGCAAATCTATCCAAGTACATGTCACCCATGTCTGCACCGTTTTGCAAACTCTTAGAAAAGAGCGTCTCTATGCTAATATGGAGAAATGCCTATTTGTTGTTGATAATCTCGTTTTCTTGGGTTTTGTGGTCTCTTCTAAGGGTGTTCATGTAGATGAGTCCAAGATCAATGCTATTAAGACTTGGCCGCAACCAACCAACTTGCATCAAGTGCGTAGTTTCCTTGGCCTTGTAAAGGATTTTAGCACCATTGCTTCGCTTTACATGCTTTGAGCAAGAAGAATGCGCCTTTTGTTTGGGGACCATCCCAAGATATCGCATTCAATGAGCTTAAGAATTTGCTTACTCATGCTCCCATGCTTGCTTTACCCAACTTCGACAAGCCTTTTGAGATTCACTGCGATGCTAGCCGTAATGGCATAGGAGGTGTGTTAACGCAGGAGAAGCGCCCCATAGCTTACTTTAGTGAGAAACTTTCCGGAGCGCAACTCAACTATCCCATCTATGACAAAGAGCTATATGCTTTAGTCCGCGTTTTACATGAATCGGAACATTACCTTCGTCCCCATGAGTTTATCATTCATACCGATCATGAGACCCTCAAGTATCTCAAGGGTCAAACTAAGTTGAACAAGCATCATGCTAAATGGAGTGAATTCATTGAGTCTTTTCCCTATGTCATCAAGTACATCAAGGGTAAAGAAAACATTATCGCGGATGCTCTTTCCCGCATATGCATGCTAGTCATGCAACTCGAGTTAGATGTCATTGGCTTCAAGCATATCAAAAATTTGTATGCGCATGATGAAACTTTTGCCACCCCTTATGCCAAGTGTTTGTCGAATACATCGTGGGAACGCTATTACATCAAAGACGGCTACCTTATGAGAGCTAACAAACTTTGCATCCCCAAGTCGTCCCTTCGTTTATTGCTTTTGCAGGAATCGCATGAAGGAGGATTAATGGGACACTTTGGATGCAATAAGACGTTCGCCACGCTCTCGAAGAGCTACTTTTGGCCAAAGATGTTTCGGGACGTCAATCGCTTCACCAACCAATGTTCGACATGCCGCAAAGCTAAGTCCAAAGCTCAATCTCATGGCCTCTATATACCTCTACCGATTCCATACCAACCATGGGAAGATATTAGCATGGACTTTGTGCTTGGTTTGCCTAGAACTCGAAATGGCAAGGATTCCGTTTTTGTTGTCGTGGACTGTTTCTCCAAAATGGCTCATTTCATTCCTTGCAACAAGATAGACGATACTTCACATATTGCAAATTTGTTTTGTAGGGAAATCTTGCGCCTTCATGGAGTGCCAAAGACTATCGTCTCGGACCGCGACATCAAGTTCCTTAGCTACTTTTGGAAGACTCTCTGCGCCAAGCTCGGAATCAAGCTACTCTTCTCCACGGCATACCATCCTCAAACCGACGGCCAAACGGAGGTGACAAACCGCACACTCTCCGCTCTACTTCGAGTACTCATCAAGAAGAACATCAAGGAGTGGGCGGAGTGTCTACCCATCGCCGAGTTCGCATACAACCGAGCAAGACACTCAACAACCGGCAAGTCCCCTTTCGAGGTCGTCTACGGAGTCAACCCTTTGTCACCATTGGATATTCTTCCTCTACCACTCCAAGAGCGCATCAATTTGGACGCAAGTGCGCGTGTGACACATCTCAAGAAGATGCATGAAGATACAAGAAACACCATCGAGCGCCAAGTTCAACGCCTTGCGACCAAGCTCAACTTCAACAAGCAACCTATGGTCTTTAACATTGGTGATCAAGTGTGGATACACCTTCGCAAGGACCGCTTCCCACAAGAACGCAAATCCAAGCTTCGTCCACGAGCGGATGGACACTTCAAGATGCTTGCACGCTACAATGACAACGCTTACAAGATTGACCTTCCATGCGACAAGTACAACGTGAGCGACATCTTCAACGTCAAAGATCTCTCTCCTTTCCATGGTGATGAAGATTTTGATCCGAGGACGGATCTTCCCCAAGGGAGGGGAGATGATGCGGAGCATCCCAAGGTCATCCCCATGGACCTACCATTGTCTCATCAAGTGCCTACCGGACCCATGACTCGATCACGTGCAAGAGCCCTTGAAACCGAGGTGACATCTCTCCTCTCACAATTCCACTTCGATGCGCATGAAGCATGGCTACTACCTCATATGGATACATTGTGCATACTCAGATACAATGGAGAAGCTAAGGAGCAAGGACAAGAAGAAGAGGAAGATGGACGAGAAGACGGAGAAGAAGGGATGCAGGAAAACTCCCAGCCACCGGACGACCGGCCGGGACCGGACATCCTGCGCCTGAAGCCTCAGCCGAACCCCAGCGAGCGGACGTCCGGCCCAGACCGGACGACCGGTGCCCCTGCACCCGAAGCGAACAAGCGGACGTCCGGTCTGGACCGGACGACCGGCGCACCAACACCCGAGCCAACATCAGTGGAAGTCCGGAGCTACCGGATATCCGGCACCGCTATCACAGAGCAGAACAAGCGGTCGACCGGAGGACACCGGACGTCCGGCAGCTCCTGAGACACCAGACGACTGGTCCCCAAGGGACGTCCAGTACCTGGCTGCGTCCAGATTCGGGCCCGAGGCCCACGTACCCTTTCACTTCGCCCCTCTTTTGCACTTAGACTATAAATAGACCCCCCATTCATCCTAGCTAGGGTTAGCGTTGGTTTAGCTCATACTTCGAGATAGAGCTTCGCTCATCCATCCCGATCTCCTCCTCGAGAGAGACTGCGGCCCCTCTTCGGAGAAGATCAACTTGGATTCAAGAACCCCTCTTGGGCGGCCCCATAAAGACCTCCTTCTAGGAGAAGAACCGGTTACTTGTATCGCCCTTTGTTGACCTTGGATCATCGTGTATCTCTTTGTGTTTCGAGGATCTAGCACATGTGTAATCGAATCTTGTTGGTTTGAGTGATTCTCTCGTGTTTTCCCTCGTGAATCCCGCTCCTGTTCTTTGTGTTTCTCTTTGGGATCCGCTCCTTTCGTGAAAGATCGGCCATCTAGGGTACCACCCTACATCACGTGCGAGCACCTTGAAGGGTCCATCTGCTCGTGGTCGAAGCTTAGACTTGCGTTCTTATGGAAAGCGCTCCTTGCGAAGGTGTAGCCATACGAGATCACCAATGTTGAAGACCATAGGTTGCCTATTGACGTTGAGCTTTGTCGCAAGGCGTTGTACTTGGCGCTCGATGGTGTTTCTTGTATCTTCATGCACCTTCTTGAGATGGGTCACTCGTGCACTTGCGTCCAAATTGATTCGCTCTTGGAGTGGAAGAGGTAGAATATCCAATGGTGACAAAGGGTTGAATTCGTAGACGACCTCGAAAGGAGACTTGCTGGTTGTTGAGTGTCTTGCTCGGTTGTAGGAGAACTCGGCGATGGGTAGACACTCCTCCCACTCCTTGATGTTCTTCTTGATGAGTACTCGAAGTAGAGCGGAGAGTGTGCGGTTTTTCACCTCCGTTTGGCCGTCGGTTTGAGGATGGTACGCCGTGGAAAAGAGTAGGTTGGTTCCGAGCTTGGCGCATAGGGTCTTCCAAAAGTAGCTAAGGAACTTGACATCGCGGTCCGAGACAATTGTCTTTGGCACACCATGGAGACGCAATATTTCCCTACAAAAGAGATTAGCAACATGTGAAGCATCATCTATCTTGTGACAAGGAATAAAATGTGCCATTTTGGAGAAACGGTCCACAACGAAAAATATGGCATCTTTCCCATTGCGAGTCTTAGGCAAACCAAGTACAAAGTCCATGCTAATGTCTTCCCAAGGCTGGTACGAAATTGGTAAAGGCATATAGAGACCATGAGATTGAGCTTTGTACTTAGCTTTGCGACATGTAGAACACCAATTGGTGAAACGATTAACATCCCGAAACATCTTAGGCCAAAAGTAGCTTTTCGAGAGCGTGGCGAACGTCTTGTCGCGTCCGAAATGTCCCATTAAGCCTCCTCCATGATATTCCTGCAAAAGCAACAAATGAAGAGAGGACTCGGGAATACAAAGTTTGTTAGCTCTCATAAGGTAGCCATCTTTGATGTAATAGTGTTCCCAAGATGTATTCGACAAACACTTGGCATAAGGAATGGTAAAAGTTGCATCATGCTCATATAAGTCTTTGATATGCTCGAAGCCAATGACATCTAACTCAAGTTGCGTGACAAGCATGCAAATGCGGGAAAGAGCATCTGCTACTATGTTTTCTTTACCCTTGATGTACTTGATGACATAGGGAAAAGACACAATAAATTCACTCCATTTAGCATGACGCTTGTTCAACTTAGTTTGTCCCTTCAGATACTTGAGAGTCTCATGATTGGTATGAATGATAAACTCATGGGGAAAAAGGCAGTGTTCCCATTCTTAAGCTCATTGAATGTGGTATCTTGGGATGGTCCCCAAACAAAAGGCGCATTCTTCTTGCTCAAAGCATGCAAGGCGAAGCAATGGTGCTAAAATCCTTTACAAAGTGACGATAGAAACCCGCAAGGCCAAGAAAACTACGCACTTGATGCAAGTTGGTTGGTTGCGGCCAAGTCTTAATAGCATTAATCTTGGACGCATCAACATGAACACCCTTAGAAGAAACAACAAAACCCAAGAAAACGAGCTTATCAACACCAAAAAGGCATTTCTCCATATTAGCATAGAGTCGCTCTTTTCTAAGAGTTTGCAAAACGGTGCGGACATGGGTGACATGCTCCATAATAAATTTGCTAAACGCAAGAATGTCATCGAAGTAAACCACAACAAATATACCAATGTAAGGGCAAAAGAGATGATTCATAAGGCGCATAAAAGTGCTCGGCGCTTCCGAAAGACCCATATGCGTGACTAACCACTCATACAAACCAAACTTGGTTTGGAAGCAGGTTTTCCATTCATCACCCTCTTGTATGCGGATTTGATAGTAACCACTTTTAAGATCAATTTTAGAAAATATAGTGGCACCGCTAAGCTCATCAAGCATATCATCTAGGCATGGAATGGGATACCTATAGCGAACGGTGATATCATTGATAGGTCTACAATCGGAGCACATGCGAAAACTACCATCACGTTTTGGCACAAGAATGACCGGAACGGCACAAGGTCTCAAACTTTCACGCACATGTCCATGGTCTATGAGATGCTTTAATTTCCTTTGTATTTCTTTTGTTTCGTCGGGGTTGAGGCGGTAGGGAGCTTTGTTTGGAAGTGGCGCTCCGGGGATCAGGTCAATGCGGTGCTCAATGCCTCGAAGTGGAGGTAGTCCCGGAGGTAGCTCATCGGGGAGAACATCTTGAAATTCCTGCAAAAGAGAAGACAACACTAGAGGAAGAGTGTGAGAGGTGTTAGTTTGTGGTGCATTGTCCTTGCACACGAGGACATAGTGTAGGACACTAGATGGGTCCTCACATACTTCTCTCATCTCACGTTTGGTGGCAAATAGAACTAGGTTCTTGTTTTCGCTCATCGTGGAGGCACTCGATTTTGGCTTGTGGCGCTCACTCTCGTTTTGGTGGCTCGCTCTCTCACTATGATCACCACGATGGGTGGCTTGCTTGTCGGCGATCACTTGACTTGGCGACATTGGATGGAGGATGTACTCCTTGCCCTTCATCTTATGCCATTGGGGACGACTCCTCTATCGAATTGCCATGGCCGTCCAAGGAGAAGATGACAAATGATCATTGGAACAACGTCGCACTCCAAGGTGTCTTCATAGGCGCCGATATTGAAGGAGACTTGTACTCGGTGCTCGACTTGGATAGTGCTGGAATCACTAAGCCATTGCACTGTGTATGGATGTGGATGCTTCGTCTTGGGTAATTGGAGCTTGGAGCAAAGTTCTTCACTTGCGAGATTGTGACAACTCCCTCCATCGATGATGACCTTGACGGATCGTCCATTGATGCCGGCCTTGGTGTGGAATATGTGGCATCGTTGGTCTTCTTCTTGGTGATGTTGGAGAGTCAAGACTTTGGAGACAACAAGTGCGGGACTCGAGTCTTCATCACAAAAGACTTGTTCTTCTTCATTGTTCACTTGGTGGTGCATGGCGACATGCTCGAGGGCTTCCATTTCGTCGTCGCTCATGGAGTCATACGTGCCATCGTCGTTGAAGACCATGGTTCGCTTGTTGGTGCACTCGTAGGACTTGTGGCCTCGGCCTCCGCAAGTGAAACACTTGAAGGAACTCGTCTTGATGGTGTCATCGGTTGGGGTTGATGATGATGAAGCTCTCGGCTTGAAGTTGCCCGTAGTAGGGTTGCTTGCAGTTGGCGAAGCTTTCTTGGAAGTCGACTTGTCGATGTTGGAAGTAGAAGGTCTTATAGTCGGTGTTGGAGTCGTTGAAGCTTGGTTATTGGAGAAGCCATAGGACTTGGATGAGAACTTGGCATACTTGAAATCATCTTGCACTTGGCGTTCCGCTTTGGTAGCTTGGTGCACTAGCTCGATGAGATTTTAGTATTTTTGGAAGTCGGCGATCTTCTTGATAGGATGATTGAGTCCATTCAAGAAACGTGCCATTTTTTGCTCATCATCTTCCGTGACATTGGCTCGTATCATGGTAATCTCCATATCCTTGTAGTACTCTTCAACGCTCTTGGTTCCTTTCTTGACTTGTTGGAGTTTCTTGAAGAGATCGCGGTTGTAGTAGGTAGGTACGAAGCGTGCTCTCATGACATCCTTCATTTGCGCCCAAGTAGTGATGGGTGGTTCACCTCTTGCCTCTCGGTGCTCAATGACTTGTTCCCACCAAATGAGCACATAGTCTTGGAACTCAAGGGATGCCATTGCGATCTTCTTCTCTTCGTCATATTGTGCAAACGGAAAATCTTGTCAACTTTCAATGCCCATGAAAGGTACTCTTCGGGATCGTTGCTTCCGTTGAACTTGGGCATGGTGAATTTGAGCTTGCCGTAGCGTTGCTCTTCATTGTGTTGGGGCCGGGGATGATGACACCCATGTTGTAGATGATTGTTCAACTCGTGGTGCTCTTGACGGGGAGGGTTGTTATCCTCATGTTGCTCTTGTCGTGGAGGATTTCCATTGTCTTCATGCTCTCGATGAACTTGATGGTGTTGGCGAGCTTGTGGAGGATCTTCGCGAGCTTGAAGAGGAACTTGACGATGCACGCGAGCGTGAAATCTTTGTTCTTGAATTTCTTCGCGATGTGCTTCTTCTTGTTCACGGGCTTGTCGGCTTCGGACGGCGATGGCTTGAATCGAATCGCGTAGAGCTTGTTGCACCGCAAGTGCTTGAGCGTCACGGAGTTGTTGTGCTTGACGTTGTGCCTCGGCATATTGGGCATTTTGGTGTAGACGCCCTCGCTCTTCCTCTTCATGTTGGCATTGACGTTCCTGTTCTCGTGCAAGCGCAAAGGCTTCTTGAGTTTGACGTTGTCGACGCTCTTGAGAGTCGGTGTCTCTTAGGGGATTGAGGCTTGCTTGATGGTCGGCGCGCGCGGCTCGACGAGGAGTGTTCGATTTCGGTGTACCTGAGCCGGAGAGGGTGAAGTCGGAGTGGCGGCTTGAACGGCTCCTTCTTGAAGTGGAAGACGAGACGTTGAGCAACAAAGCACGAATTTCGTCCATCCTTGCGTCATTCTCTTGCTTGTGATCATTGAGCTTGTGGTCGAAGTAGTCCTTTGTACGTTGCTCGGAAAGTCGCAAGTCGGCGGCAAGGTTGTCGATGCGTCCACTCATCGCTTGTTGCTCTTGATGCAAAGCACGTTGTGCACCAAAGAGGTGACTCTTGGTGACGAAAGAGTTCATGTCATCGTCTTGCTCCATGAAGAGTGGGTTGGTAGAAGTACTTGGCCTATCCATCGTTCCAAGAAAAATGTGAGTGGTAGAAAGAGAGGAACGAGTACCAAATGTACCTTGACCGAAGTTGAAAGTGGATCGAGGATCACTCCAATGTAGGACAAGGAAATAGCACAATTGGTACGAGTTCTTGTCGGTTTCTCACACCTACACCAGTAAAATATTTTGGTGGACCTTGGTTAGGATGGTGGCAGAAAATTTGATGCAATTGTAAGTGAGCTTCAATAATGTTGGAAAAGACTCGCAAGATGCAATGTAACAAGTAGACCAAGCATATAAGGTACACGGAAACACACACACAAAAAGATAAGTGGGGTTGTGCAACCAAGGCTGAGCCAAAATGTGGAATCCACGAAAATGCTCTTGTTGCACGACACTAGAGAGACGCTAGCATGATTGCACGATAGGCGGATACAAGAACTTGTGCGCAACCTACTTAGCAAAAATGCAACGACATCTATCCCAAATACTTTGTATGCAAGGTGTTGCTATGATATGATCCAAGATGATCGAGTATGACAATCTTAATGTTTTATGATGCTATGGTTCTTGCTTAAAAGCTCTTTGCGTATCTTTCCTCTTTGCTTAAAAGCTTGGTTGGCTCTTTGATGTTTGAGCTCTTTTCTCATGCAATGTTTGACGAACCAAGATAGCAAGTGATTATGCGATGACAAGTTTGTGACACAAGAGATGATACCAATATAGGCAACAATGATGTATGTATGTATGCTATGGGAAGTATGATCACTAATGTGCACAAGTCTTGTTGCAGGCAATACTCAATGGCTAGTCTCGATGGGTAAGCAACGCAAAGGAGTAAGGCTATGATGGCTATCAATGTAATGGCAAGAATGATATGTCCAATACCAAGATTAGGTTACCGGTATTGCTTTCGGTATGGTGTCAAAATGGTGGCACGAATACCCAGTCGTAGTCGAGGTGGTCGTAGTTGATGACGCGTCCGTGGCGAAGATGAGCAGTGGTGATGTCGATGTCGAACCGTACCTAGATAGCCGAAACACAAAAGGATACGGTACCGCAACTCAAATTCTCAAACCTCGAAGTAGAAATTGTGTCGGAGAGCGAAACGGTCCAAAAATGGTGGGTTATCCGGAAGTGGTGGAGGTATGCGGAAATATATATTGTATATGGTGAGCACCGGAACAAAAATTGGTGGAATTTTGGGTGGAGTTGTGGAAGTAGTGCGAACTTTCTGTCGAAGCCGGAAGTTCTGGGCAAGACGGAGGGTCCGGGGTCCGGAGGTTCTGGGGAAGGCCGGAAGGTCCGGGGGCCGGAATATCCGGGCTGGACTGGAAGTTCCAGTGGTCGTGATTCTGCCAAGAACAGAGACTTCGGGATCGTGGATTTGGGCAGAAAAACTTGGGGAAAAAGCCCAAATCCGAAGGGGAAAAATAAGAAATTGGAGGAAAATAAGGGTGGGGAGGCTAGATCTACGAGCCATACACAAAATTCATGGATCAAAACCAACAAAATCTCAACACACGAACAAATCACAAAAAAAATTGGGGCTATTTTTGGTGGGGATTTTCGGATTAGGACGAAAAACAACAAAATTAGGCTAGAAACACAACGGGGAGGCTCCGAAATCATGATCAACCTTCCTCTAGGTACCAAGATGATGTAGGGTAGAACCCTAGTGGCCCGATCTTTCACGAAAGGAGCGTATCCCGCGAAGAACGCGAAGAACACGAGGAGGGAAACAAGGGAAAACACAAGGGGAATCACAAGAGGAACACTCAGACTAACAAGAACAGGTCACACATGTGCTAGATCCTCGGGTACATAGAACGATACACGAATCCACGGACAACTAAGGACGATACAAGGGTAGCCGGTTCTTCTCCATGAGGAGGTCTTGAATCCACAAGGGGATCTTCCCGTAAAGGGGTCTAGAATCCACGGTGGATCTTCTCCGAAGAGGGGCCGCGATCTCTCTCAAGGAGTAGTTCCAATATGGATGAGTGAAGCTCTATCTCTGAGTATGAGAAAAACCAACGCTAACTGATGCGGAGCATCCTACGGACATCACCATGTCAAGAGTCCGTTTGGCAAGTGACACATGCGACCTCTACTTCACATACACAAAGGTGAATCATCTCCTTTACACGTGCTCACTTGACCCCTTCGAGGATGGTATACCATCATCTTGGTATCATGAGCCACGTTGATCATGATTTCAGAGCCTCCCCCACCGTTTTCTAGCCTTCTTTTGCTTGATTTCGTCCTAAATTCGAAAATCCCCACCAAAAATAGCCCCAATTTTTTTTGTGATTTGTTGGTTTGATGATATTTTGTTGATTTTGATCTATGGATTTACTTGGTTTCGAGTGGATCTAGCATCTCCCCAAGTTTCCCCATCTTTCATCCACGAAATCTCATCAATTTTGACCCCAAAATCACCAAATTCCGCCCAAAATCACGTCCCGAATCTCGGATCTCGAGTTGACCCCGATACACCGGACGACCGTCACTTTACCGGACGTCCGGAGCCGCAGGAACCACCGGACGTCCGACCTTACCGGACGACCGGACCCCCCTAACCCGAGAAGAATTAGCGGATTTCCGACCCGACCGGACGTCCGGCCACCAGACATCCGTTTTTTTCCGGACGTCCGCTACCTGTAGATATCAACTTTGGCTGATTTTTGTTTCGGCCATAACTAATTCATCCGAACTCCATTTTTGACGTTCTTCAGCTCATTTTCTGAAATTTGGCAAGTTTGCCTAGGCCCTCCACCATATCATCCGCTACACCACCACTGACTTCCGCAACCTAACCAATTTTATTCCCCGTAGCATTAGTGGTTGCTTGAGGAGTGATTCGAGTCTGCTAAGGTGTCTAGGCTACTTAGGGATGGTTGCTTCTACATCAACCAACACCACCACTTCCGCATAACCTTGCCCACCATACACTTCCACTACCCCAAATTAACCCAATTTTGTTTGTGTTGTGAGTTGTGTCTCCTAAGGTGTTTCGGCTACTTAGGGACCGTGCTTCCAACTCCGACACCTTGTATAGTACACCACCTGACCCTTCATTTCCGCATTGCCTACTTGCAAAACCCATCATTGCATTTCCGCAACCACCACCACATCCCGCTACCACCATTTGACATTTGAGATTTTGAGTTCGCGGTTTTTCTGTTTCCTAAGGTGTTTCTGCTACTTAGGGACGAGTGTCCATAATCTTGGTATCTCCATCAAGATCACCGCCACTCATCATCGCCAAGGACGGTAACCTCCATATCATCTTGGTATCGTGGTACCCGTCCATTGTACATTCCCCTTGCAATTGCATTGTTAACCCCTAGCCCATTTTGCGTTACTTGCCTATCGAGATTAGCCATTTGATTATTGCCGGCAACGTTACTTGTGCACATTAGTGATCCACCCTTCCATTGCATGCATACCAGATCATATTGGTATCATCATATCATCCCTTGTGCCTCAAGATTGTTCCCGCATATACACAATTGCTATCTTGGTTTGTGCATTTCGCAAAGTGGATATAAAAAAGAATAAGATTTTAAGCAAAAAAAAGAGAGAAACAAAAGAGCTCGTATGAAATAGCCATAGCATCATACCACATTGCATATAAGATCATCTTGGATCACCTTGTGAGAAACACTGGGAACCATACATCCATAGCATACTTGGGATAGAAAGTTATCCATTTTGCATCCTATAGGTTGTGCACAAGTGTCGTATCCGCCTATTGAGCAATCATGCTAGCGTCTCTCTTGAGTTGTGCAACACGAGCATTTTCCGTGGATTCCACATTTTGTGCGCATCCTTGGTTGCACGACCCCATTTATCTATCCATGTGTGTGTTTCCGTGTGCCCCATATTGCTTGGTCTACTTGTTTCACTTGCGAATTTGTAAATCTCTTTCAACATTATTGACTCTTGCTAACATTTTATATCAAATTTTTGTGCCACTATCCTCACTGAGTTCCACCATAAGCCTTATGATGCGGAGCATCCCACATTCATCCCCATGTACACTCCGACTACTCTCCAAACCCCAAGTGGACATCTGACAAGACCTCAACATACGCCATTGGACACAAGGTGAACTCGCTCCTCTCCGAACCATCACTTTCTACATGTGAGATGTGGCTACTACCTCCAACGTGTGTTCTATGCATGATCAGGTACTTGGAGGAAAGCCACGAAGTCACCACATCCAACGGAACAGCTAGCGAGGATGCCAAGTACAAGGACCAAGAGAAGAAGCTGCGTGAAGCTACAGCCACCGGACGACCGGCCCAGCCCGGACGTCCGGCCCCTGAGGACCCGAGCCGAATCTACGGACGACTGGAGCCACCGGACGTCCGATGACTCCCAGCGCCCGGACGACCGCCAGACACCGGACGTCCGACACTCTCCAGCGCCCGGACGACCGACGCCGACCGGACGTCCGACACCACCTTTCCAGAGCCAAAACGCCGGACGTCCGACATGCACCGGATGACCGGACCTTCGCGAGCCACCGGACGTCCGGTACTTGTCGGACGTCCGACGCCTGTACGCCCGCCCGTGTGTTGGGCCGAAGCCACTTACCCTTTCATTCGCCTAGACTATATATATACTCCTCCACCTCCTCCTAGTTAGGGTTAGCGTTGTGATAGCTCATTTGAGAGATAGAGCTATGCTCATCCATTACGGATCTACTCCATGAGAGAGACCGCGGCCCCTCTACGGAGAAGATCCCCTTGGATTCAAGACCCCCTCTTGGGTGGCCCCATCAAGACCTCCTCACGGAGAAGATCCGGCTACCGTGTATCGTCCGTTGTTGACCTTGGATCATCGTGTATCTCTTTGTGTTTCAAGGATCTAGCACATGTGTAATCGAATCTTGTTGGTTTTAGTGATTCTCTCGTGTTTTCCCTCGTGAATCCCCCTCGTGTTCTTCGTGTTTCTCTTTGGGATCCGCTCCTTCCGTGAAAGATCGGCCACCTAGGGTTTCACCCTACATCATCTTGGTATCATGAGCTTAGGTTTATCATGAATTTGGGGCCTCCCCATTGTGTTTTCTAGCCTAGTTTTGTTGTGTTCTTCCCCAAATTCGAAAATCCCCACCAAAAATAGCCCCAATTTTTTTTTGTTATTTGTTGGTATGATGAAGTTTTGTTGATTTTGATCCATGGATTTGCTTGGTTTTGAGTGGATCTAGCATTTCCCCAATTTTCCCCACTTTCCATCCACGAAATCTCATCAATTTTTGTCCCCAAAATCCCCAAATTCCGCCCAAAATCGCGTCGCGGATCTGAAATCTCGCGTTGACCCCGACCACCGGACGACCGTCACTTTACCGGACGTCCGGAGCCCCTGGAACGACCGGAACCCCTAAGCCGGATGGAAATTAGCGGATTTCCGAGCTCACCGAACGTCCGGCCAACGGACATCCGTCCATTAGCGGACGTCCGCTACCTATAAAAAACTGATTCGCTCAAAATTTGTTTCGGCCATAAGTAATTCATCCGAACTCCGTTTTTAACGTTCTTTAGCTTGTTTTGAATCTCTTGACATCCTCCTTCCCACAAAAATACCACCAACATCTTTTGAATCCATCAAATTTTGACAATTTTGGCATCTTTGCCTAGGGCTTCCACCACATCATCCGCTACACCACCGCCGACTTTCGCAACCTAACCAATTTTGTTCCCCATCGCATTAGTGGTTGCTTGAGGAGTGATTTGAGTCTCCTAAGATGTCTAGGCTACTTAGGGACGGTTGCTTCTTCTTCAACCACCACCACCACTTCTGCATAGGCTTGACCACTATACACTTCCGCCACCTCAACTTAACCCAATTTTGGTTGTGTTGTGAGTTGTGTCTCCTAAGGTGTTTCGGCTACTTAGGGACTGTGCTTTCAACTCCGACACCATGTATAGTCCACCACCATAACCTCCACTTCTGCATTTCCTAGTGCAACACCACCGCATTCTGCTACCACCATTTGACATTTGAGATTTTGAGTTCGCGGTTTTTCCGTTTCCTAAGGTGTTTCGGCTACTTGGGGACGAGTCACCATCATCTTGGTATCTCCATCAAGATCACCGCCACTCATCATCACCGCGGACGGTAACTTCCATATCATCTTGGTATCGTGGTACCCTCCATTGTACATTCCCCTTGCAATTGCATTGTTAACCCCTAGCCCATTTTGCATTACTTGCCTATCGAGACTAGCCATTTGAGTATTGCTGGCAACATTACTTGTGCACATTAGTGATATACACCATACATTGCATACATACCATATCATATTGGTATCATCATAGCATCTCATGTGCCTCAAGTTTGTTCCCGCATATATACAATTGCTACCTTGGTTTGTGCATTTTGCAAAGTGGCCATACAAAAAAGAAGAGAATAAAGCTTTTAAGCGAAGAAAAAGAGTGAGCAAAGAGCTTGTAAGCAAGTGCCATAGCATCATACCACATTGTCATATAAGATCATCTTGGATCATAACACCAGGAATCATATATACATAGCATACTTGGGATAGAAGTTGTTGCATTTTTGTCTCCTATAGGTTGTGCACAAGTGTCGTATCCGCCTATTGAGCAATCGTGCTAGCGCTTCTCTAGAGTTGTGCAACAAGAGCATTTTCCGTAGATTCCACATTTTGAACTCATCCTTGGTTGCACGACCCCATTTATCTATCTGTGTGTGCGTTTCCGTGTGCCACCCATATTGCTATTGGTCTACTTGTTACACTTGCGAATTTGTGAATCTCTTTCAACATTATTGACTCTTGCTAAGATTTTACATCAAATTTTTGTGCCACTATCCTCACCGAGCTCCACCATAAGCCTTACTTGTGTAGGTGCGAGAAACCGACAAGAATTGGTAACAATTGTGCTATTTCCTTGTCCACATTGGAGTAATCATTGATCCACTTTCAACTTCGATCAAGGTACATTTGCTATTCGTTCTTCTCTTTCTACCACTCACACTTTTCTCTTGGAGTGATGGATATGCAAGGCATTTCGTCTCCGGTCTTCGACAACAACGACGGCGTGAACAACTACATCACCAATGCGTCAATCTTCGATCTACAACGACAAATGCAAGGCACACAATCAAGATTGCGAGAGCGCATCGAGAACCTCTCCATTGACATTCGCCACTCCGAAGCGAGGAAAAGGGACTACATCGACAACAAGCTTTCCGCACAAAAGGAGGAGCAAGATGCAAGGATGGAGGAGATTCAGGCATTGACCAAGTCTACTTCCCCTTCGTCATCTTCAAGGCGGCGGCAAGCACATCGATCCTCTTCAGAGCGCCCAAGCGACACAAGCGCAAGTCGTCCATGTCCACATCTCCATGGCGACCACCATCAAGTTCGTGATCCACATCGTCATGAAGGGCAAGTCACCTCCAAGCATCATGTGCACGACGACGACGAACGACATCTACTATGAGCTCAAGCACGACAACGCCAACATCAACATGAAGATGCTCGAGATGCGCCTACCTACAAGTCCCAACAAGCCCTACTTCACGCCAAGTCCAAACTTCATGACCACAAGAGAAGACCGCGAGACAAGCACCACCAAGAGCACGCTACGGCTACAACAACCACTTCGGCATCTTCGCCAAGTGCTATCAAGGCATCTTCGCCTTTGGACGTACGGCATCGTCGCCTACTTCCCACGAGTACGGCCACATTGACTTCATCAAGTCCAAGGCGAACACCTACAAGTGAGGGCGACACTTCCATCTTCGGAAGCCCCTCAAGGAAGATGGCCGAGCATGGGAATTTCCTTTTGGTCATGGAGATGAGCTACGAGGTGCCACATCATTTGGGCCTCCAACAACAAGACGGTGACAAGAAGGTCGAGCAAGGGCCATCCTGTTCGACCACGGCGACGAGCACGAACCTCTTCAACAACATGAAGATGGCGCCCATATTGGACTCATACTCCGAGTCAAGCTACAAGACTGCTCATGAGACCTTCTCTTTGGTCTTCGAGGAGAGTGATGATGTTCCATCTTCGGCCTTCATCCACGGCTACGACCACGACATGATTGAGCATGGAGACATTTGCACCAACATCTCTCCGACAACGACATGTGATGAGATGCCCCAATTGCCATGTGAGGAGAGTCACCACCACATGAGTGACATGAGTGACTCCAGCACACGTGACATTGAGAGCATTTCCTATGAGAGGATGAGTGTGACCACCACTAGCCCCACACTTGAGAGCATGCCACACATCCTATGTGAGGTTGAGAGCCATTTGAGTGACTCCACCAACCATATGAGTGGGAGCATTCTTGAGGGAGTGAGTGAGCCACAACACTTAGTGAGTGAGGTAGTTGACACGGCATGTGAGGCCATTATGATTTCTAGCGACTTACCCTCTACTCCGAGTGTGTTTTCTTCTTTGGTGCTAGGTCTCCTACTTGACGACATGCCTACCCTCGACGAGTCCATACCTCCTATGGAGACAATGATGGCCATGGTGGACGATGATGCACCCCCACATGGTTCCATCAAGATGAAGATGACAACGAGACGATTTTCAACACCTCACCTACAACACATGAGCGACGCTCCAAAGGAAACATAGGTGATGGTACTTCTCTTATCCCACTAGTGGACTATCTTACCAATGATTGCTTGCATGATGTTGATCCACCTATTGCCATGCTTCATGCTAGTGCGACTTCTTCATGTCATGACTTACCAATTTATAATGACTATGATGATGATCATGTTAATTTGCCTAGTTGTGATGCTATGCTCCATCGGATATCATGTGAAACTTCTATTGGTCACATCATGTTTGACAATCCATTAACCTTGTCATATGCTATGTGTGAGATATCCCATATTGCCTCATTTCAATCTCAACATAGTGACTATGCATGCTTCGTTACCATAAATCCCATTTGCACTTATGGCATAGATGACGAGATGATGGTCATTGGCTTTTGTTTTTCATGTGATGATACTGCCATGCTTCCTTTACATGATTTGCGCAATTCATCTACTATACGATGCCATGATCACAATGTTCCAAATATGCTTTGTTTTGGATGTTGTCAATATTCTCCATGTGATGTTTCTACTAATGCTCATGAGGAGACCCCCATAGTTTCCTCATACGTATTCGGAGATTCTGATGCATTCCATCCTTTGCATGATTCCCATAATTGCTTGCACCATATGCATTCCATGAGCAACAATGCTATACATATTTCTTGTGATGCATTACACAATTTGAGTCTCCATTATGCTATACATAACAACAAACCTCTCATGATGGATGACATGTTTCTATATCACGAATATCATTTATTTGAGCATTGGCTATTTTGTGCTAACCAACACAAGCACGTGCGCATCATGATGGATGATGTGTACATCTACCACGCACACACAATTTTCCCTTTGTCTTTGTTTTGTGTAGGTACTCACGTATACTCGTCAACCTCTCAATACCAAGAGTTGACGAAACGAGCTCTTGAAAGCATAGATGACTTGGGATCCCGTGAACTATCCTTCCCACCGCTCTCTTCGCACAACAACTACGCGCATCTTTCTCATTTGGCTCTCACACGGCTATGGACTATATACCGCTTCTCGCTTCTTGCTCATTTTACCATGTTCACTTTGCATGCTATGCTTGCTTCTATGCCTTTGCCATGCAATTGTGACCCTTGCTTGCATCTACCCACGATTCACAGTTATGTTACTCCTATGTGTATTTGCATGCTTGGTGGAGATCCTTGTTGCTATTACCATGTTTATCATGTGCCTCATGCTATTGATGCTATTTTGCTCATATCTTGATTTCATGCTTGTGTTATGTCATGTGAATTATTCATGCACACTATTTGCACCCATGACATGCTTGCCATGATTTCTTCTAGTATGTTGCTTATTCGCACTACTAGCTTGCCTGAATTGATCACCATGATTGCTTGCTTTGTCGCATCACCCATGTTCAACTCTTACTCGCTTTCTTGGGTTGATGACATATATGCTCGTGCCTTTCACTTGACACATCTTGTTCATTATCGTTTGCCTCCAATTATGCTTATTGATCTTGGAGACTTGGACACATTACTTGTGATGCATGCTTGTTTGATTGAGCCTATTCTATTTGGTTGTTCTCACGTCATATGCCTCCATGCTATGAAATTCTCCCTTGTCCTTTCTTATGATGATCATGATGCATCCACTTGTTGGGTATTTTACCGCACGAATGATAGGTTTTCCGCTAACCTCATTTGTTTTTCCGAGTGTTTGTCATGTTCTTTCATGTTGAAGGATTCACAAGGCGATACCGTCATGACACAATTTGATCACGTGAAAGCATACACGATGTGCAACACCAACGTTTGCGACAATCTCCTAAAGGTGAACTCCTTCCCTTTGAACCATCCTCAAATACGCATATTGGATGGGTCATTCTTTCATTGTTGTCTCCTTCTTCTTGTCTACATGTTGCACCTATTGGATGGAGGACCGACATTGAAGATTGGCTCTATGGACCTTCGCATTGTGGAGCGCTCGGACTTATTGGATGCACCTTCGAACCTCCACTGATGCCACGACATCGAGCATTGGTACATCAACACCTCCATATTTGTTGATTGTGCTCACACTTGTCATGCTCATTGGACATGTTACACCCATGACAAATTTGCATCTCATGCATGCATTGACTCCCATTACGATTGCCTTGTTGCATCTTGTATTCCCATGTCATCCATGATATACGAGCTTGTGCATTTCCTTCGCAAATTTGTTGTGATCTTTCTTGATGGCATATTCATACATCATGATCAAATTGCCCATCATCAATTTCATGATCACATCACATTGAGCATACATTACCACATTCATGCTTTTGATAAACCGTCTCACTATGACATCCTTTTGCACCGTGGTTGCATTCATCATATTCTTGCTTTTGCTACCATGAATGTTGTGCATACATTTCCATATCTTTTGGATAAGCTTCATGCACCTTGTCCTCATCAATCTTGTTGCACGGACTCCTTACATGATGGACACTTTGTGTGCTCAAACCATTGTATTTCCGAGTGTCGTTTGTGTTTGCTCTTTTTGCATGTATACCACTCCGGCGACACCTTGGATTACTTGGATTGTGCAACGTCTTCCACTCCGTCCAACTACATGTCCGTCCATGACTACCGTTTCCATGGTGATGAGGATCACGATTCGAGGTCGGGTATTTCCCAAGGGATGGGAGATGATGCGGAGCATCCCACGTTCATCCCCATGTACACTCCGACTACTCTCCAAACCCCAAATGGACATCTGACGAGACCTCGAACATACGCCATTGGACACAAGGTGAACTCGCTCCTCTCCGAACCATCACTTTCTACATGTGAGATGTGGCTACAACCTCCAACGTGTGTTCTATGCATGGAGGAAAGCCACGAAGTCGCCACATCCAACGGAACAGATAGCGAGGACGCCTAGTACAAGGACCAAGAGAAGAAGTTGCGCGAAGCTACAGCCACCGGACGACCGGCCCAGCCCGGACGTCCGGCCCCTGAGGACCCGAGCCGAATCTACGGACGACCAGAGGCACCGGACGTCCGACGAATCACAGCACCCGGACAACCGCCAGACACCAGACGTCTGACACTCTCCAGCGCCCGGACGTCCGACACCGACCGGACGTCCGACACCACCTGTCCAGAGCCAAAACGCCGGACGTCCGACATGCACCGGACGACCGGGCCCTCGCGAGCCACCGGACGTCCGGTACCTGTCGGATGTCCGACGCCTGTATGCCCACCCGTGTGCTGGGCCGAAGCCACTTACCCTTTCATTCGCCTAGACTATATATACTCCCCCACCTCCTCCTAGTTAGGGTTAGCGTTGTGATAGCTCGTTTGAGAGATACAGCTACGCTCATCCATTACGGATCTACTCCACGAGAGAGACCGCGGCCCCTCTACGGAGAAGATCCCCTTGGATTCAAGACCCCCTCTTGGGTGGCCCCATCAAGACCTCCTCACGGAGAAGAACCGGCTACCGTGTATTGTCCGTTGTTGACCTTGGATCATCGTGTATCTCTTTGTGTTTCGAGGATCTAGCACATGTGTAATCGAATCTTGTTGGTTTGAGTGATTCTCTCGTGTTTTCCCTCGTGAATCCCCCTCGTGTTCTTCGTGTTTTTATTTGGGATCCGCTCCTTTCGTGAAAGATCGGCCACCTAGGGTAGGTGTGAGAAACCAACAAGAATTGGTACCAATTGTGCTATTTCCTTGTCCACATTGGAGTGATCATTGATCCACTTTCAACTTCGGTC
The DNA here is from genome assembly GCF_056163025.1 of Triticum urartu. NCBI lineage: Eukaryota > Viridiplantae > Streptophyta > Magnoliopsida > Poales > Poaceae > Triticum > Triticum urartu. Next base: position 202,724,637 of record NC_141873.1, read on the forward strand.
AAGGTACATTGGGTACTCGTTCTTCTCTTTCTCCACTCATATTGGCTCGAATCTTGTGATGGATAGGCAAGGCATTTCATCTCCGGTCTTCCACAACAACGACGGCATGCACAACTACATCAATAACAATCTTTCCGCACAAAAGGAGGAGCAAGATGCAAGGATGGAGGAGATTCGGACCTTGTTGATGAAACGTTCTTCCCCTTCATCATCCTCAAGGCAGCGACGTTCAAGTCACAAGTCTTCGGAGCGCAAAAATGATGCAAGCGCAAGTCGTCCTAGTCCACATCTCCATGGCGACCACCATCACGTTTGTGATCCACCTCATCATGAGGGGCAAGTCACCTCCAAGAAACATGTGCACGCCGACGATGAACGACATCTACATCGAGCTCAAGCACGACAACGACAACATCATCATGAAGATGCTCGAGATGCGCCTACCTACAAGTCGCAACAAGCCCTACTTCACGCCAAGTCCAAACCTCATGACCAAAAGAGAAGACCGCGAGACAAGCACCACCAAGACGGAGCTGCGGCTACACCAACCACTTTGGCATCTTCTCCAAGAGACTTCAAGGCATCTTCGCCTTCGGATATATGGCATCTTCGCCAACAAGCACCTCAAGACTACGCTCAAGAGAAGCTCCCCAAGCTCAAGTCCGCGACTTCCACGAGCTACTACGACCTCGACGTCGACCAAACGATTCCTTTCTATGGGACTCAAGAACCCGAGGAGTATCTCGAGTGGGAGCATTTGCTGGACGACTACCTCAAGCTACATTAAGTCCCTCCCGAAGATCAAGTGAAGTGCTCCATAAGGAACTTCCATGACTATGCGTCCACATGGTGGCTTCACACACCTTCGAAGAGCTACGACATGAGTTGGACCAAGATGAAGAGAGCTTTGCGGCGAGAGTTTGTGCCTCCAACCTACACGGAACAACTTCAACGCCAATTGGAGAACACCATCCAAGGATCCAAGTCCATCTACGAGTACTTCAAGGAGATGAAGATTGCCTTGCGACGAGCCGGTGTGGACGACCCATTTTGATGAAGTTCCACTTCATGATGGGATTGCACAACGACATCTCCAAGACGATCTTCCTCGAGAACTACAAGTCCCTCGACGACAACTACATTGGTGCTCTCAAGGCGGAACAAGAACTCATGAAGGCCAAACTTTCTCTACCCCAAGCTCACTTCACGATGACCAAGCTCCATGAGAATGAGCATGAGGCTAGTACCACCATGATGTCCAAGCCCGACGAGCTCCAAGACGATGCTCCCAAGTTCGACTTCACCGCCATCCCTCTCTGTGGCATTGATGATGCCAAGTCCTCCATGACTCTTTTTCAAGACGGTGCGACGACGAGTACGACTATGGAGACCCTCAAGGACCAAGCTTTGGAGGCGAGCGACAAGGTGGCGAGCAAGGATGATGCTTCCATCTTAGGAGGCGAGAGTGATGATGTGCCATCTTCGGCTTTCATCCACGACGGCGATGAGATGGTTGAGCATGGGATTTTCCCTTCGACCACGGCGACGTATGATGACGAGTGACTTTTGCCACCATATTGAGAGTGAGAGTGACTTCACCACTAGCCCCATATATGATGTGTTACCCCAATTCCCATGTGAGGAGAGCCACAACCCCCACCACTTGAGTGAGATGAGTGACTCCACCATACGTGAGATTGAGTGCACCTATGGTGAGGGAGTGAGTGAACCACCACATAAAGAGAGTGAGATAGTTGATAGGTCATGCGAGGCCACTTTCAACACTAACGACTTGACCTCTACATCTATTGTGTCTTCTCATTTGGTGCTAGGTCCCTTATATGATGACGCACCGATTCTCGACGACGTCGTCCTACCTTTGGACAAGACGATGGCCATGGTGGAATATGATGCACCTCCACATGGTTCCATCAAGATGAAGATGACCACCATTTGGTCTTTCCCACCTCACCTACACCACTTGAGTGGAATGAACAAGGTAACATAGGTGAAGGTGATGCTCTAGTCCCACTAGTGGACATTCATGACATTGATTGCTCGCATGATGTTGATCCCCCTATTGACATGCTTCATGCTAGTATGATTTCCCCATGCGATGATTTACCCATTTATGATGAGTATGATGATTGCCATGTGGAGTCTATTAGTTGTGATGCCATGTTGCATAGGATATCTTGTGACAATTCCTTAGGTCACATCATATTTGCCAATCCGCTTGACTTGTCATATGCTATGCATGAGATCAATCATATGTCATATTTGCAATCTCTTCATAGTGACTATGCATATGCCATTCAAATTAACCCAATTTGCACTTATGGCATAGATGACAAGCCCATGGTTATTGGCATTTGTTTCTCTTGTGATGATATTGATATGCTCCCTTTGCATCATTTATCTCATATGCCATGCCATGACCACCTAGCTTCGGATATGCATTGTTTTGGATGTTGTCCATTTTCTCCATATGATGTTTCCAACATTGCTCATGAGGAGACCCCCATAGTTTCCTCATACATGTTTGGAGATTTTGATCACTCCAATCCATTGCATGATCCCAATACTTATGTGCACAATATGCTTCCCATGAATAAACATGCTATTGATGTGCCATATACTTGTATGCTCAATTTGCATCCCCATAATGTTATGCACAATAACTATTCTTTCATGATGGATGACATGTTCTTATACCATGCATCAAATTTCTTTGACCGATGCTTATCTTGTGCTAACTCACACGTGCACATACACATCATGATGGATGATGTGTACATTTACCACGCGCACAATTTCTTTGGTTTGTGTCTCTTTTGTGTAGGTACCCATGAATTCTTGTCAACCTCGCAATCCCACGAGTTCACAAAACGAGCTCTAGAGAGAAATGATGACTTGGGATCCCATGGATTGTCTTTCCCACCGCTCTCTTCACGCAAAGACTTCACGCAATTCTTCTACATGACCCTCTCTTGGCTATGGGTTATTGTCCACTACATATTCTATGCCCATCTTGCCATGTTCACTTTGGATGATGTGCTCATTACTATGCTTTTTCCATGCATTCGTGACCCATGCTTTGCATTACACATGATGATTGATTCTCATACTTGTATTTGTATTTGCAAGCTTGGTGGAGACATTGCTTGTTATTGCCATGTTTGCTTTGTGCCCCATGCCTATGATGATACTTTCATCTTACTCTGTGTTCGTGCTTGCGATATGTCATGTGCATTGTCTATGTCTATTATTTGCTCACATGACATGATTGCCATGATTTCCTCTAGTATGTTGCATCTTCGCACTACTAGCTTGCACGACTTGATTACTATGATTGACTTGATTGCCTCACACATGATGAACAATTGCTCTTTCTATTGTGTTGAGTGCCACACGGTATTCACTACACCCAATGCACATTATGATTGGATTGTCTTGCACTTGACACATGTGTTTAGACACTTCATTTTATTTGGTGTTGTGAATGATTCCTATGCCTACCATAGTCCTTTCATTGAGCAATTTGTGAATGCTTGCTATGAACTTGAGGTAGATGCTTCTTCACTTGTCCAACATATTTGCATCAATACCTCACATTTACACGCTTGTCCCCATGATATCCTTGATTATGCTCAATTTATGTGCTTACATGCCATGTCACAATCCTTTGTCACACCATATGCTATGCTTGATGACAACACTTGTTGGGTGAATCACCTCTTGAATGCTTGGTTTTGCACTAACGCTAACCGCATTTGTTTTTCCAAGTGTTTGTTCTCCTTGGTCCTTTTGAAGGAATCACGAGACGGTGCGACATTGGAGAGTTCCCATTTCAAGCTTCAACATGACGAGAACTCGGTGATCGACCACTACTACACGGCGACACCATCTCTTTCCCATGGTGATTTGGATTTCGATCCGAGGTCGGATCTTTCCCAAGGGAGGGGAGATGATGCGGAGCATCCTATGGACATCACCATGTCAAGAGTCCGTTTGGCAAGAGACACATGCGACCTCTACTTCACATACACAAAGGTGAATCATCTCCTTTACACGTGCTCACTTGACCCGTTCGAGGATTGTATACTACTTGACACTTCTCCCGTGTGCATGCATAGGTATTGTCGGAACGCTGCGGACGACGTGGAGGAGTGCAAGCGCCAAGGAACACCTACACCATCCGCGGGGGAATTGTGGAAACGAAGACGCAAGAAGAAGAGTTGTCGAAGAAGCTCCAGCCACGGGACGACCGGTCGAGTCCGAACATCCGGTGCCTGAAGATCCACCGGACGACCGGTCCAGACCGGACGACCGATGTCCCTGCACCCGAGCCAAATGAGCGGACGTCCGATGCCATCGGACGATCGGCGACCGGACGACCGGTCCAGACCGGAAATCCGCTACACCAGCATCCGAGCCAGATCGAGCGGACGACCGGCCCCTACCGGACGTCCGGCCGCCCACGAGCCACCGGATGACCGGTCCCCAGCGAACGTCCGGTACCTGGCTATGCCCAGTTGTGGGCTGAGGCCCATGTACCCCTTCACTTCACCCCCATTTGCACTAACACTATAAATAGACCTCTCCCTCCTCCTTTCTAGGGTTAGCGTTGTGATAGCTCATTTGAGAGATAGAGCTACGCTCATCCATATTGGATCTACTCCTTTAGAGAGACCGCGGCCCCTCTTCGGAGAAGATCCACCTTTGGATTCAAGACCCCTTTCTAAGGGAAGATCCCCTTGTGGATTCAAGACCTCCTCACGGAGAAGAACCGGCCACCTCTTGTATCGTCCGTTGTTGACTTTGGATCTTGTATCTCCCTTTGTGTTCATGGATCTAGCGCATGTGTGACTATTTCTTGTCGGTTGAGTGATTCTCTCATGTTTTCCCCCGTGATTTCCCTCGTGTTCCTCGTGTTCTTCGCGGGATCCGCTCCTTTCATGAAAGATCGGGCGATTAGGGTTCTACCCTACATCACTAACCCTAGAAATTCGTACGGGATAGAGTATATATAGTCTAGGTGACGAAAGGGTACACGGGCCTCGGCCCAAGTGGGTGCGCGCAGGCAGGGCCCGAAGTTCCGGGAACCGGAGGTTCCGGGGAGGGTCCGGCCTAACCAGAGAGTTGGCACAGGGTGGAGATGTGCTGGCATCCGGGGGCCGGAAGGTCCGGGCAGGCGGGAGGTTCCGGGCGCCGGAAGGTCCGGGACGGGGTCCGGACTAACCCGAGAGTTGGCACGCCTGGGCTGGTCGAAGTCATCGGCGGCCGGAAGCTCCGGGTCCGCCGGAAGGTCTGGGGGCCGGAAGTTCCGGGCTCTGGCCAGAAGTTCCAGGCTGTCCAGAGTGTTGACTCCTATCTCTTCTTCTACAGTCCTCGGCTCCGAGTCTTGAGCTCTGTACCTGATGACACATAGTATCTTGGACTTCGGCAGTAGCCATGTCTCACTTGAAGAGGGGGAAAACTCAAGTAGGAGTGATGTCACCTCGAATTGAATAGCACGTGCCCTAGCCCTTGTCATTGATCCACTTGGAGCTTGGATAGTTGAGGTGGCATCCATGGGGATGGTCGTGGGATGCTCCGCATCACTGGATGTTTGGGGCTTCGCGACGGCCCGGATGTTCGGGCTAGCCTGGGTCTTCCAGATGCATTCGGTGATGGAGGGGCCAGATTTCCGGGCGAAGGGGCCAGATTTCCGGGGCTTCGGGAGGAGCCGGATGTCCAGGGTGATGGCCGGATGTCTGGGCTGTGGTGGACCTTTGCGGTGCTCTCTGGATGGCCGATGCCGGATTTCCGGGGCTCGGGCCGGATGTCCGGGCTCGGCCGGATGTCCGGCCGCTGTAGCAGCTGGCCCTTCTTCCTTCTCCTTCCTTCACTTCCGTGCACGCTTGGCCTTGGTCCTTGGGCTCTCCATGGTCTCCTCGGGTGTACCTGAGTATGCACAAGGTCCGCGCTTGAAGTAGCATCCATGTCTTAATGCGGAAAGGGAAGATTCAGAAAGGAGCGAGTTCACCTTGTGTCCAATGGCGTATGCTCGAGTGTACATGGGGATGATCGTAGGATGCTCCGCATCATCTCCCCTCCCTTGGGAAAGATCCGACCTTGGATCGTGATCCTCATCACCGTGGAAACAGTTGTTGTGGACGGACTTGTAGTTAGACGAAGTTGAAGACATTGCACAATCCAAGTACTCCAAGGTGTCGCCGGAGTGGTATACATGCAAAAAGAGCAAACACAAACGACACTCAGAAATACAATGGTTAGTGCACACAAAGTGTCCATGAAATAAGAAAGAGTCCGTGCAACAAGATTGGTCATGACAAGGTGCATGAATCTTATCCAAAAGATATGGAATGGTATGCAAAGCATTCATGGGAGAAAAAACATTCATTGCGCACACAAATGTGTTGTGAATACGATCAATGCAACCACGGTGCAAAATGATCTCATAGAGAGACAGTTTATCAATAGCATGAATATGGCAATGGATGCTCAATATGAATAAGTTATCATGCAATTGATGGTAGGCAATAAGATCATGATGTATGAATATGCCATCAAGAAAGATCACAACAAATTTGCTAAGAAAGTGCACAAGCTCATGTATCATGGATGACATGGGAATACAAGATGCAACAAGGCAATCATAATGTCAGTCAATCCATGCATAAGATGCAAATTTGTTATGGGTGGTGTTGTACCATATCTCGATATCGTGGCACTCCTCAACTTGAAGGTGCATATGGTCCATCTCCAATGTAGGTCCTCCATCCGATAGATGTATCATGTAGACAACAAGAAAGAGGCAACAATGAAAGAATGACCCATCCAATATGTGTATTTGAGAATGACTCAAAGGGAATGAATTCACCTTTATGAGGATGTTGAAAATGTTGGTGTTGTGCATCATGTACGTCTTCACTTGACCAATATGGCTCATGATGGTACCACCTTGTGAATCCTTCAAAACTACAGAACATGACAAACACTCGGAAAAACAAATGAGGTTAGCGGAAGTGCAAAACCTATCATTCGTGTGGTAAGATACCCAACAGGTGTATGCATCATGCTCATCATAAGAAAGGACAAGGGAGCATTTCATAGTATGGAGGCATGTGATGCGAGAACAACCAAATACAATAGGCTCTATCAAACAAGCGTGCATCACAAGAAAAGTGTCCAAGTCTCCAAGATCAATAAGCATAATTGGAGGCAAGCGACAATGAACAAGATGTATCAAGTGAGAGGCACAAGCATATATGTCATCAACCCAAGAAAGTGCGTAAGAGTTGAACATGGGTGATGCGACAAAGCAAGCAATCATGGTGATCAATTCAAGCAAGCTAGTAGTGCGAAGATGCAACATACTAGAAGGAATCATGGCAAGCATGTCATGGGTGCAAATAGTGTGCATGAATAATTCACATGACATAGCACAAGCATGAAAGGAGGATATGAGCAAAATAGCATCAATAGCATGAGGCACATGATAAACATGGCAATAGCAACAATGATCTCCACCAAGCATGTAAATACACATAGGAGTAGGATAATTATGAATCATGGCTAGATGCAAGCAAGGGTCACAATTGCATGGCAAAGGCATAGAAGCAAGCATAGCATGCAAAGTGAACACGGTAAAATGAGCATGAAGCGACAAGCCGTATATAGCCCATAGCCGTGTGAGAGCCAAGTGAGAGAGATGCGCGTAGTCGTTGCGCGAAGAGAGAGGTGGGAAGGATAGTTCATGGGATCCGTCATCTTTGCTCTCTAGAGCTCGTTACGTCAACTCTTGGGATTGAGAGGTTGACGAGTATACGTGAGTACCTACACAAAACAAAGCCAAAGGGAAAATTGTGTGTGCGTGGTAGATGTACACATCATCCATCATGATAGGTTTGTTGTTATGTATAGCATAATGGAGACTCAAATTGTGCAATGCATCATGGGAAATATGTAGAGCATTGTTATTCATGGAATGCATATGGTGCAAGCAATTATGGGAATCATGCAAAGTATGGAATGCATCAAAATCTCCTAATATGTATGAGGAAACTATGGGGGTCTCCTCATGAGCATTAATGGAAACATCACATGGAGAATATTGACAACATCATAAACAATGCATATTTAGAACAATGTGATCATGGCATGGCATAGTAGATGAATTGCGCAAATCATGTAAAGGAAGCATGGCAATATCATCACATGAAAAACAAAAGCTAATGACCATCATCTCGTCATCTATGCCATAAGTTGATAGAGGCTAAGGTGTCCCGATGTTTCGATGAGATGGTGGCTATCGTTTTCTGTGGGAGTCGACCTTGACGATCCGACTATGAACGTGCGAGTCGTCGCGCCTTAGCAATCACTAAACCAACTTCCGAGGGTTATTGACCACGCCGGAGCACGATCAACCTGACCACGAGGGTCTGTTTCCTGCGAGCAAACGAAGAACAAGCAAGAAACTGAGATTGCAATTTGGATATTGCGAATATAAGATGAAAGCTTTATTGATCAAGGTGGGGTTCTATGACGTCTTGGTCTGGTCGTTGGACACAAACGAAGTACGCGAAGTTGCAGCTATGGCGAACTTTTAATCTAAACAAAACCCAAAGACTAAATGATGCCCTAAGGGTTGTATATTTGGAGGAGAGAGGGGGAATTTCGTGGCCCTTGGTGGAGGGGTCCGAAACAAATCCTAACTCTTGTTTCCCCACACATACGGACTCTAAAAACAGCCTATACTTAAGTACTTTGAAAATACATGGGCCTGGCCCAATAATAAGGTGACGCAGCACCTAGAATAGCCTCTAGACGAAATTTATGAAGTGGCATCTTGTATATCTGGTCCCATGCTTCATGCACTCATTATGGTGGCTTCAAAGTCCTGGAATCATCACTTGTAACTCCGTTCTTGTTCCCCTTGCGCATGCCATCATCTCCATGCTTGAACTTGCTCCAAGGTTCATCTTTCTTGTCCAAGCTAGGCTCTTCATTTGTACGCAAAACAAATGTATCCAATTTAGGCAGCATCATATTCTCACGAACATTAGAATCGTTAACAAGAAACGAAAGTACCTGATAATTCAATTGGCGTGCGCGGGCTCTAGTAATTGGTCCAGTATGTATAGCAGCAGGGGCTGTGGGTGTAACAATGGTATTGATGTCCTCATCATCCTCCCCTTCTTGAAATGAAGTCTTCCTCGATGAAATTTCATCGTCCTCACCCAAATAAGGCTTCAAATCTGCAATGTTAAAAGTGGGACTAACCCCAAAATCTGCAGGCAGCTCAAGTTTATATGCATTATCATTTATTTTATCTAACACCTTAAAAGGACCATCAGCACGTGGCATTAGCTTTGATTTGCGCAAATTAGGAAATCTCCAGCAAGTTTATATTTTGCATTCATACGCTCGATGTTTTCCTTAGTTAACTCATGCATTTTTAAAATCAATTCAGCACGTTCTATAGCATCAAAATTAACCTTCTCTGAAGATGGAAGAGGCAACAAATCAATAGGTGCACGAGGTAGGAAACCATACACAATTTCAAAAGCGCACATCTTAGTAGTAGAATGCAATGAACAGTTATAAGCAAATTCAATATGAGGCAAGCATTCTTCCTACATTCTCTTGTTATTCTTCAAAACAGCCCTAAGCATAGTAGACAATGTTCTATTGACTACTTCAGTTTGTCCATCAGTTCGAGGGTGACAAGTAGTACTAAAAAGCAGTTTGGTCCACAACTTAGCCCATAAACATCTCCAAAAGTGGCTACGAAATTTAGTATCACAATCTGAAACAATAGTATTTGGCACACCATGCAAACGAATAATTTCACAAAAGAACAAATCAGCAACATTAACAGCATCATCGCTTTTATGACATGGTATAAAGTGTGCCATTTTCGAGAACCTATCCACGACAACAAATATGCTATCCCTCCCCTTCTTTGTTCGAGGTAAACCTAAAACAAAGTCCATAGATATATCCTCCCAAGGAACACTAGGTACAGGCAAAGGCATATATAAACCATGAGGATTGAGTCGTGACTTAGCTTTTTGACATGTAGTGCAGCGAGCAACAAAAAGCTCAACATCCCGTCTCATCTTTGGCCAAAAGAAATGTGTAGCAAGTATATCCTCCGTCTTCTTGACACCAAAGTGTTCCATTAATCCTCCTCCATGCGCCTCCTGCAACAACAAAAGACGAACGGAGCTAGCTGGAATGCATAGCTTGTTAGCACGACACACAAATCCATCGTTAAGAAAAACTTGTTCCAAGTTCTCCCTTCCTTACAATTCTGCAATACATCTTTAAATTCAGCATCATGCACATATTGATCTTTGATGGTCTCCAAACCAAATATTTTCAAGTCAAGTTGTGAAAGCATAGTATAACAACGAGACAATGCATCAGCAATAACATTTTCTTTACCCTTCTTGTGTTTAATGACATAAGGGAAAGTCTCAATGAATTCAACCCATTTAGCATGTCTACGGTTCAGTTTTGCTTGACTTTTAATGTGTTTCAGTGATTCATGATCAAAATGTATAAAAAATTCCTTAGGCCATAAATAATGTTCCCATGTTTCTAAGGTCCGAACAAGAGCATATAATTCTTTATCATAAGTAGAATAGTTCAGACTAGGCCCACTCAATTTTTCAGAAAAGTATGCAACAGGTTTGCCATCTTGGAATAACACACCTCCTAATCCAATTCCACTAGCATCACATTCAAGCTCAAAAGTCTTACTAAAATCAGGAAGTTGGAGTAAAGGAGCATGTGTCAACTTATCTTTCAATACCGTGAAGGCTTCTTCCTGTGCGGTACCCCAAACAAAAGGCACATCCTTCTTTGTAAGCTCGTTGAGAGGTGCAGCAATGGTGCTGAAATCTCTCACAAAACGCCTATAGAAACCAGCGAGGCCAAGGAAACTACTCACTTGTGTGACCGTTTTGGGCTGCGGCCAACTCTCAATAGCTTCAATCTTGGCTTTATCAACTTCAATTCCCTGTGGAGTAACAACATAGCCAAGAAAAGATACTCGGTCGGTGCAAAAGGTGAAGTTTCCAAGGTTACCAAACAAACGTGCATCACGTAGAGCAATAAAACAGCACGGAAATGTTCCAAATGTTCCTCCAAAGATTTGCTATAAATCAATATGTCATCAAAGTAAACTACCACAAATCGTCCAATGAAAGCACGTAAAACTTCGTTCATTAACCTCATGAAAATACTAGGTGCATTAGTTAACCCAAAAGGCATGACTAACCACTCATATAATCCAAACTTAGTTTTAAATGATGTTTTCCATTCATCTCCCAATTTCATACGAATTTGATGGTATCCACTACGCAAATCAACTTTGGAGAATATTGTAGAGCCACTCAATTCATCAAGCATATCATCTAGCCTAGGAATAGGATGACGATAATGAATAGTAATATTTTTAATGCCTCTACAATCAACGCACATACGCGACGTACCATCCTTTTTCAGCACTAAAATGATAGGAACAACACAAGGACTAAGGGATTCGCGTATATAACCTTTGTCGAGCAGTTCTTGTACTTGACGCATAATCTCCTTCATCTCCTCTAGATTGGTACGGTATGGTGCATTGTTGGGTAATGATGCACCGGGAATTAATTCAATTTGATGCTCAATCCCTCGAATAGGTGGTAATCTCCGTGGCACGTCTTCTGGAAATACGTCAGCGAACTCCTGCAAAATGTTAGTGACAGCAGGAGGCAAAGAGGAAGGCACGTCCTCGAAAGAAAATAATGCCTCTTTGCACACAAAAGCATAGCAAACAGCTTTGCTGAAATCTAGCTCATCAATATTAGATTTTGTGGCAAGTAAACATGCACTTTTCAATTTAATTTCAGAAGCAACACTACATGGTTTATTATTAGGTTTCATTTGTTGCTCAAATTCTTTTGCCACAATCTGATTTTCACTCTTATTTTTCTCCTATTTTTCTTTATTAGCTCTATTAATATCATCTTTCAAAATGGATTCAGGAGTCATAGGAAGCAAAGTAATATTTTTATCTTTATGAACAAGAGTATACTCATTGTTTCTACCATGGTGTACATAATTTTTATCAAATTCCCATGGTCTACCAAGTAATAAGGAACATGCTTGCATAGGTACCACATCACAATCGACATAATCAGCATATGTAGAGATACTAAAATGTACACGAACAGTACGTGTGACCTTAACCTTGCCGCTGTTAATGAACCATTGGATGTAGTAAGGATGTGGATGTGGTCTTGTGGTGAGAGATAGCTTCTCCACCATCTCCATGCTAGCCAAGTTATTGCAGCTCCCTTCATCTATGATGACGCGAACAGAACATTCCTTCACAACTCCCTTTGTATGGAACAAATTATGCCTCTGATTTTGCTCAGCTTGTGTAACCTGCACACTCAAAACACGTTGAGCAACTAAACATTCATACATGTCTGCATCTTCAGCAGCCATGTATTGCGTCTCATCATCAGAATCGTCTCCACCGTGTTCTTCATGTGTAATAAGAGCCAACGTCTCCTCATCATAGTCACTAGCGGACTCATACCCACCATCCTCAGTAGCAATCATCACGCGCGGAGATTTGCATTCTCTCGCAAAATGTCCTCTTCCCTTACAACGATGACAAATAATATCACTTGTGTGCCCTATTGATGCCATGGAAAAAGAAGAACTCTGTGCAGGCCCAGGAAGTGTGCTCTTGGCAGATAGTGGTGGTTGTGCCTGCTTTCTTGTATAATGGCTGGAGGTGGCACCTGATGGAGGTGCTGGTGTAGGAAGTAGAGGATGCACCTGGTATCCATGATGAAGATCAACCTGCAGAAAAGTTAGTTCGCGCCAATGCCTGTCGATCCTGCACTTCATGTTCAACTTTACAAGAAAGATGGAATAAACGAGTGATATTAGTATACTCCTTATACTCTAGAATGGTTTAAATCTCTCTATTTAATCCACCCATAAAACGTGCAAGCATAGCTTCATTCTCCTCAACAATAACACATCTAATCATGCCAGTTTATAATTCCTGATAATATTCTTCTACAGAATTTTTTCCTTGACTTAAACGCTGCAATTTTTGAAGTAATTCACGTTGATAATATGGTGGAACCCAACGAGTACGCATAGCAGTTTTCAAAGCAGCCCAAGTAGCTGGAATAGGATATAATCTACAATGCTCAGACCACCAAACACATGCAAAACTAGTGAATGCACAAACAGCAGCAGGAACATGTCTCTCCACGGGATATTGTAAACATTTAAATCGTTGTTCAGTTTCTAACTCCCAAGTAAGATATATATCAGGAACATATCTACCCTCAAATGGTGGAATGTTCAATTTTAGTTTAGGGAGATGGTCATGATCTCATACCTGAGGGTGAGCCCTACCATTGCCATTATTTGCCTGTGGACGACCTGGTGGTTGTTGTGCTGGTGGTGGCACGTAGTTCTAATTTTGATCAACCTCATCCTAGTAATCTCCCGCAAAATCATCCTCCTCCGCATCAGCAACAGGAGCCACAGAAGTATCAACAGCAGCACCAACAGAATGGGCAGCTGCAAGAGGGAGACGGCTCGCTCGGCGGAGGGCTGTTTCGCGATGTGTAGGTAGTCATTGTTGTTGTTGTTGTTGTAGAGGTGCGTTAGGTGCAGCCGGTGGTGGTGGTGGAAGACGCGCGAGCAATTCATTAAACCTGTTATCGAGCTTTGTTTCGAATGTCTTCTCCATGCCATCTATCTTCTCCATGGCCTCTTCAAATCTGTTTAGCACATCTTGCACCTGTCCACTCATCATTTGCTGAAATTTATCATGCAACTCCTTATTCGTCAAGTTCTCCCAGTCAGGCTCGTCGGCCTGTTATCCTTCCATGGTTAGCAACAATAGAAACACACAAGAATATGATCCTACAGACTACTAACAAGAGGTGGTGGTGGTGTCACAAATCCGTCAAGCAAATCTCAAATTCTTACCAGTTCTTACCTAGCAGCAGGCGGTGATCGGCAACCGTCATAGTCAAAACTCTCAAAGCTTGGATAGAGCGATTACCAGGGAGAGTCAAACGCACGGCATAGATGTATCTTGAGCTGGGAAGACTTATAATATGGTACCAAAAAGGGTCAGCAATAATCAATTCAGAGATGCAAAGTTGAATAAACGCTCAACGACGGTACTGTGCTGGTCCTGGGCTAGACCGTGCTAGAGACGCGAGCCTAGAACACTAACAAAATCACGGCGCTGCACGTAAACAATGGAGGAGCACACTCTGATTTTTTTTTCACTTTTTTTGCACTTTTTTCCTCTTTTTTTTGCCCCGCAACAAATATTTTTCGAAAAAGTCTACAAATGGTCTAAAAACTACCTAGCCAGAATTTTCCAGACTTAGTTTTTTTTTGAGTTTGGAACTATTTTTCCTCTGCGGGTACCACGTAATCTCGGGAGTCCTAATCTGTCACGACTCGGAGTATGTCATGATCTGGAACTCGAAAAAAAAGCAACAAATACTGGACTCAGACTAGGACTGGTGGCGGAGATGAATCTGGTGGAACTCGGACTATGGTGGTATATCTGGACTCGGATTGGTGGTGGTATATGGCGATGGTATATCTGGACTCGGATTGGTGGTGGTATATGGCGATCGTATATGTGGACTCGGATTGGTGGTGGTATATGGCAGCGGCGATGTATATGGTGGTTTAGTGGTATATTGTAATGACGATGACGATGGTGCAGCGGCGGCGTGACAACCTGTGAACAGAACTTGAAACTCTAAAGGACTAGACGCTAAGACCAGCAACTCGACACGATGATGCAACCGCAAATTCAACAAAGCAAAACTCTAAAAAGACTATGCAAAGGCTCAGATTGGTTCGGATATGATGACCTAACCCTAAATATTGTTTTGGCTTTTTCGTGGACTATAGGTATGAAGAACATACTCGACCTAAACTACAAAAAACTGTAAAATCTCACCGAGCAACCTGAAAATCTGATACCACTTGATAGAGGCAAAGGTGTCCCGCCTTGACATAGTGGCTATCGTTTTAGAGGAAGTCGACTTTGACGATCCGACTACGAACGTGCGAGGACGTCGCGCCTTAGTAATCGCTAAACCAACTCCGAGGGGTTATTGACCACGCCGGAGCACGATCAACCTGACCACGAGGGCCTGTTTCCTGTGAGCAAACGAAGAACAAGCAAGAAACTGAGATTGCAATCTGGATATTGCGAATATAAGATGAAAGCTTTATTGATCAAGGTGGGGTTCTGTGACGTCTTGGTCTGGTCGTTGGACACAAACGAAGTACGTGAAGTGATGAGGACATCAATACCATTGTTACATCCACATCCCCTACTGTTACATATACTGGACCAATTACTAGAGCTCGCGCACGCCAATTAAATTACCAGGTACTTCGTTTCTTGGTAATGATTCTAATGTTCATGAGAATATGATGCTGCCTAAATTGGATATATTTGTTTTGCTTACAAATGAAGGGCCTAGCTTGGAGAAGGATGAACATTGGAGCAAGAAGACGCATGGAGTTGATGGCATGCGCAAGGGGATCAAGAACGGAGTTACAAGTGATGATTTCAGGACTTTGAAGCCACCATAAGGAGTGCATGAAGCCTTGGACGAAATATACAAGATTCCACTTCATAATATTCGTCCATAGGCTATTCTAGGTGCTGCGTCACCTTATTATTGGGCCAGGCCCATGTAATTTTGAAATACTTAAGTATAGGCTATTTTTAGAGTCCGTATGTGTGGGGAAACAAGAGTTAGGGTTGGTTTCGGACCCCACCCTCAAGGGCCACGAAATTTCCCCCCCTCTTCCACCTTATATACAGCCCTTAGGGCGTCATTTAGACTTTGGGTTTTGTTTAGATTAAAAGTTCGCCATAGCTGCAACTTCTCGTACTTCGTTTGTGTCCAACGACCAGACCAAGACGTCACAGAACCCCACCTTTATCAATAAAGCTTTCATCCTATATTCGCAATATCCAGATTGCATTCTCAGTTTCTTGCTTGTTCTTTGTTTGCTTGCAGGAAAAAGACCTTCGTGGTCAGGTTGATCGTGCTCCGGCGTGGTCAATAACCCCTCTGAAGTTGGTTTAGCGATTGCTAAGGCGCGATGTCTCGCACGTTCGTAGTCGGATCGTCAAGGTCGACTCCCACAGAAACGATAGCCACCATCTCAACGAAACATCGGGACACCTTTGCCTCTATCAAGTGGTATCAGGTTTCTAGGTTGCTCGGTGAGATTTTACAGTTTTTCGTAGATTAGATCGAGTCTGTTCTTCATACCTACAGTCCACGAAAAAGCCACAAAAAAATTAGGGTTAGTTCATCATATCCGAACCAATCTGAGCCTTTGCATATTCTTTTTAGGGTTTTTGCCTTGTTGAATTTGCGGTTGCATCGTCGTGTCAAGTTGCTGGTCTTAGAGTCTAGTCTTTTAGAGTTTCGAGTTCTGGTCATAAGTTGTCACGCCGCCGCCGCACCATCATCATCGCCTTGCCATCTACCACCATTGCTTATCTGCCACCGCTCTGAATCCGTATCCATATACCACCACCAATCCCTATCCATATACCACCACCAATCTGTATCCATATACCACCACTGCTACCGTATACCACTACCGCTGCCATATACCACAACCATATATCCACCACCAATCCGAGTTCTTCTCATATTAGGTTTGTTTTTGAGATCAATCTAAATTCCGATTCGTGTTTCCTTGCCTGCGTAGGTCTCGGAAAAAAAAAGTCTGGAGACCCCCGGGCAGTTTTTAGGCCAAAATTTCGGTGACCAAAAATATTTTTCCCTATCCTATTTTTAGGCTTTTTTGAGTCTTTTGAGCCATGTGCCATCATAGTGATTTTTTGTCGCACTTTTTCGTCGTCGCTGCCCTGATTTCCGTAAAAAAAAGTCGAAAAAAAAATTTCGTGCACATCCTATCAGTTGGACGAGGGAAGAGTTTTGAGACACTATCCATTATAGTGATTTTTCGCAAAAAAAAGAGGAGCGCAAAAAAAGAGCGAAAAAACACATTTCCAGAGTGTGCTTTTCCCTTTTGTACGTGCAGTGCCGTGATTTTGTTAGTGTTCTAGGCTCTCGTCTCTAGCAAGGTCTCCTAGGACCAGCACAGTACCGTCGTTGAGCGTTTATTCAACTTTGCATCTCTGAATTGATTATTGCTGACCCTTTTTGCTACCATACTAGAAGCCTTCCCAGCTCCACATACATCTACGTCGTGCGTTTGACTCTCCCTGGCAATCGCTCTATCCAAGCTTTTGAGAGTTTTAACTACAACGATTGCCGATCACCGCCTGCTGCTGGGTAAGAACTGGTAAGAATTTGAGATTTGCTTGACGGATTTGTGACACCCACCACCACCACTACTTGTTAGTACTCTGTAGGATCATATTCTTGTGTGTTTCTATTGCTGCTAACCATGCCAGGATCACAAGCCGACGAGACTGACTGGGAGAACTTGACGAACAAGGAGCTTCATGATAAGTTTCAGCAAATGATGAGTGGACAGGTGCAAGATGTGCTAAACAAATTTGAAGAGGCCACGGAGAAGATAGATGGCATGGAGAAGACGTTCGAAACAAAGCTCGATAACAAGTTTGCTGAATTGCTTTCGCGTTTTCCACCACCACCACCGGCTGCTCCTGCCACACCTCTGCAACAACAGCAACAACACCGACTACCTCCACGTCAGGAAACAGCCCTCCGCCGAGCGAGCCGTGTCCCTCTTCAGTCAGGCCAAACAGCTGGTGCTGCTGTTGATACTTCTGTGGCTCCTACTGCTGATGTGCAGGAGGATCATTATGTGGGAGATTACGAGGGTGAGGTTGATCAAAATCAGAACTACGTGCCACCACCAGCACAGCAACCACCAGGTCATCCACATGCAAATAATGGCAATGGTAGGGCTCACCCTCAGGTACGAGATCATGACCATCTCCCTAAACTAAAATTGAATATTCCACCATTTGAGGGTAGATATGTTCCTGATATATATCTTACTTTGGAGTTAGAAACTGAACAACGATTTACATGTTTACAATATCCCGAGGAGAGACGTGTTCCTGCTGCTATTTGTGCATTCACTAGTTTTGCATGTGTTTGGTGGTCTGAGCATTGTAGATTATATCCTATTCCAGCTACTTGGGCTGCATTGAAAACTGCTATGCGTACTCGTTGGGTTCCACCATATTATCAACGTGAATTACTTCAAAAATTGCAGCGATTAAGACAGAGAAAAAAATTCTGTAGAAGAATATTATCAGGAATTGCAAACTAGCATGATTAGATGTGGTATTGTTGAGGAGAATGAAGCTATGCTTGCACGTTTTATGGGTGGATTAAATAGAGAGATTTAGACCATTCTAGAGTATAAGGAGTATACTAATATCACTCGTTTATTCCATCTTGCTTGTAAAGCTGAACATGAAGTGCAGGATTGACAGGCATTGGCGCGTACTAACTTTTTTGCAGGTCGACCTTCATCCTGGACACCACGTGCATCATCTACTTCCACACGTTCTTCTACACCGGCACCTCCGTCGGCTGCCACCTCCAACCGTGATACAATAAAGCAGGCACAATCACCACTATCTGCCAAGAGCACACCTTCTGGGCCTGCAAAGAGCTCTTCTTCATCCATGGCATCAACAGGGCAAACACATGATATTATTTGTCAACGTTGCAAGGGTGGAGGTCATTATGCGAGAGAATGTCTATCTAAGCGTGTGATGATTGTTACTGAGGATGGTGGGTATGAGTCCGCTAGTGACTATGATGAGGAGACTTTGGCTCTTATTACACGTGACGAACACGGTGGAGACGATTCTGATCATGAGACGTAATACATGGCTCCTGAAAGATGCTGACAGGTATGAATGTTTAGTTGCTCAACGTGTTTTCAGTGTGCAGGTTACACAAGCTGAGAAAAATCAGAGGCTTAATTTGTTCCATACCAAGGGAGTTGTGAAGGAACATTCTGTTCGCGTGATCATAGATGGAGGGAGTTGCAGCAACTTGGCTAGCATGGAGATGGTGGAGAAGCTATCTCTCACCACAAGACCACATCCACATCCTTACTACATCCAATGGTTCAACAACAACGGCAAGGTTAAGGTAACACGTACTGTTCGTGTGCATTTTAGTGTCTCTACATATGCTGATTATGTTGATTGTGATGTGGTACCTATGCAAGCATGTTCCTTATTACTTGGTAGACCATGGCAATTTGATAAAAATTCTGTACACCATGGTAGAAACAATCAGTATACTCTTGTTCATAACGACAAAAATATTACTTTGCTTCCTATGACTCCTGATTCCATTTTGAAAAATGATATTAATAGAGCTAATAAAGAAAAACAGGAGACAAATAAGAGTGAAAATCAGATTGTGGCAAAAGAATTCGAGCACCAAATGAAGCCTAATAATAAACCATCTACTGTTGTTTTTGAAATTAAATTGAAAAGTGCATGTTTACTTGCCACCAAATCTGATATTGATGAGCTAGATTTTAGCAAATCTGTTTGCTATGCTTTTGTGTGCAAAATCTGAGCATTGTAGATTATATCCTATTCCACCTACTTGGGCTTCTTTGAAAACTGCTATGCGTACTCGTTGGGTTCCACCATATTATCAAAGTGAATTACTTCAAAATTTGCAGCGTTTAAGACAAGTGATGCGGAGCATCCTATGGACATCACCATGTCAAGAGTCAGTTCAGCGAGTGACACGTGCGACATCTACTTCACATACACAAAGGTGAATCATCTCCTTTACACGTGCTCACTTGACCCCTTCGAGGATGGTATACTACTTGACACTTCTCCCGTGTGCATGCATGGGTATTGTCGGAACGCTATGGACGACGTGGAGGAGTGCAAGCACCAAGGAACACCTACACCATCCGCGACGGAAGCATGGAAACAAAGACGTAAGAAGAAGAGCTATCGAAGAAGCTCCAGCCATCAGACGACCGGTCGGGTCCAGACGTCCGGCGCCTGAAGATCCACCCGACGACCGGTCCAGACCGGACGACTGGTGTCCCTTTGCCCGAGCCAAACGAGTGGACGTCCGACGCCACCGGACGACCGGCGACCGGACGACCGGTCTAGACCGGAAATCCGCTACACCACCATCTGAGCCAGAACAAGCGGACGACGGGTCCCTACCGGACGTCCGGCCGCCCACGAGCCACCGGATGACCGGTCCCGAGCGAACGTCCGGTACCTGGCGGTGTCCAGTGGCGGGCTGAGGCCCATGTACCCCTTCACTTCACCCCCATTTGCACTAAGACTATAAATAGACCTCTCCCTCCTCCTTTCTAGGGTTTGCATTGTGTTAGCTCATTTGTGAGATAGAGCTTCGCTCATCCATATCGGATCTACTCCTTGAGAGAGACCGCGGCCCCTCTTCGGAGAAGATCCATCTTGGATTCAAGACCACTTTACAGGAAGATCCCCTTGTGGATTCAAGACCTACTAACGGAGAAGAACCGGCTACCCTTTGTATCGTCCCTTGTTGGATTTGGATCGTGTATCCCTTTGTGTTCATCGATCTAGCGCATGTGTGATCTATTCTTATTGGTTGAGTGATTCTCTCATATTTCCTCTTGTGTTTTCCCTTGTTTTCCCGTCGTGTTCTTCGGGTTCTTGGACGGGATCCGCTCCTTTCGTGAAAGATCGGCCCCTAGGGTTCCTACCCTACATCATCTTGGTATCATGAGCCACGTTGATAACGATTTCGGAGCCTCCCCCACCGTTTTCTAGTCTTCTTTTGCTTGATTTCGTCCTGAATTCGAAAATCCCCACCAAAAATAGCCCCAAATTTTATTTGTGATTTGTTGGTTTGATGATGTTTTGTTGATTTTGATCCATGGATTTGCTTAGTTAGTGCGATGTGCAGTGAAGTGAGAGATCTCTCTACTCTAGTAGACCAGATGAAATAGCTGCAATGACTAATGTTTGATTGGGAAGACAGAATACATACGTTGACGTGCCCAGTCGAGCTACCGTAAGGTAGTCTAGTTAAGGAAAGGAAACCGGCTATTCCCCTCACGCTAAGGGTGTTGGTTTCGAGTGGATCTAGCATTTCCCCAAGTTTCCCCATCTTTCATCCACGAAATCTCATTAATTTTGACCCCAAAATCACCAAATTCCGCCCAAAATCGCGTCCCGGATCTCGGATCTAGAGTTGACCCCGATACACCGGACGACCGTTGCTTTACCGGATGTCCGGAGACCCAGGAAGCACCGGACGTCCGACCTTACCGGACGACCGGAACCCCTAACCCAAGCTGAAATTAGCGGATTTCCGACCCGACCGGACGTCCGGCGACCGGACATCCGTCCATTTCTGGATGTCCGCTACCTGTAAAAAACTGACTTTGCTCAAAATTTGTTTCGGCCATAACTAATTCATCCGAACTCCGATTTTGACGTTCTTTAGCTCATTTTGAAGCTCTTGACATCCCCTTCCCACAAAAATACCACCAGCATATTTTGACTCCATCAAATTTTGTGAATTTTGGCATCTTTGCCTAGGGCTTACACCACAACATTAGCTACACCACCACCGACTTCTGCAACCTAACCAATTTTGTTCTCCATCGCATTAGTGGTTGCTTGAGGAGTGATTTGAGTCTCCTAAGATGATGTAGGGTGGAACCCTAGATGGTCGATCTTTCACGAAAGGAGCGGATCCCTACGAAGAACGCGATGAACACGAGGGGAAACACGAGGGAAACACGAGGGGAACACGAGAGAAATCACTCAACCAACAAGAATAGATCACACATGCGCTAGATCGATGAACACAAAGGTAAGATACAAGATCCAAAGTCAACAACGGACGATACAAGAGGTAACCGCTTCTTCTCCGTGAGGAGGTCTTGAATCCACAAAGGGATCTTCCCGTGAGGGGTCTTGAATCCAAGGTGATCTTCTCCGTAGAGGGGCCGCGGTCTCTCTCGTGGAGTAGATCCGTAATGGATGAGCAAAGCTCTATCTCACATATGAGCTAATCCTTTGCTAACCCTAGCTAGGAGGAGATGGGGGAGTATATATAGTGTCAGCCCACGAAGGGGTAAGTGAGAGGGGGGATACATGGGCCTCTGGCCCGTTCACTGTGCGCAGACAGGCGCCGGATGTCCGGGCTGGGGGCCGGATGTCCGGGGCTTCGCGAGGTGCCGGATGTCCGGGCCTCGGGCTGGATGTCCGGGCTGGAGTGGCCGATTCATCTGCTCTCTGGATAGCATGCGCCGGATTTCCGGGTAGGCGCCAGATGTCCGGCCCGTCGCGGGGCGCCGGATGTCCGGCCGCTGTAGAGTCGCCTGGCTTCGGTCTCTCTCTGGCCTTCCTCTGGTTGGTGGCGCTGGATGTCCGGGCTCAGCCGCTGTAGCTCCGCGGCGACTCCACTTGAGGCACTTCTTGATCCGCTTCCGTGTGGACTTGGCATATGACTCGAGCATCTCCATGGTCGTCTCCTTGGTTCCTAAGCACATGTAGCGTCTTTGCATTAGGTAGCAACCATGTCTCGTATGAGTGGAAAGGGGAAGCATGTAGGAACGGGTTCACCTTAGATCCAATGGAGTATGCTTGAGTGTACATGGGGATGATCGTAGGATGCTCCGCATCATCTCCCCTCCCTTGGGAAAGATCCGACCTCGGATCGAAAACCTCATCACCATGGAAACGATTGTCGTGGACGGACTTGTAGTTGGACGAAGAGGAAGACATGGCGCAATCCAAGTACTCAAAGGTGTCGCAATGCTCGATGTCGTGGCATGAGTGGAGGTTCGAAGGTGCATCTAATAAGTCCGAGCGCTCCTCAACTCGAAGGTTCATGGGTTCCATCTCCAATGTCGGTCCTCCATCCAATAGATGTAACACGTAGACAAGAAGAAGGAAACAAAAATGAAAGAGTGACCCATCCAATATGCATATTTGAAGATGGCTCAAAGGGAAAGAGTTCACCTTTAGGAGATTCTCGCAAATGTTGGTGTTGCACATCGTGTATGCCTTCACATGACCAAATTGTGTCATGACGGTATCGCCTTGTGAATCCTTCAACATGAAAGAACATGACAAACACTCGGAAAAATAAATGAGGTTAGCGGAGATGCAAAACCTATCGTTCATGTGGTAAAATACCCAACAAGTGTATGCATCATGCTCATCATAAAAAAGGACAATGGAGCACTTCATAGTATGGAGGCATATGATGATGCGAGAACAACCAAATACAATAGGCTAAATCAAGCAAGCATGAATCGCAAGTAAAGTGTCCAAGTCTCCACGATTAATAGATGCAACAATTGGAGGCAAGCGACAATGAACAAGATGTATCAAGTGAGAGGCACGAGCAATATGTCATCAACCCAATTAAGCGAGGAAGAAAGGAACATGGGTGATGCAACAAAGCAAGCAATCATAGCAATCAAGTGGTGTGAGCTAGTAGTGCGAAGATGCAACGTACTAGAGGGAATCATAGCAAACATGTCATGGGTGCAAATAGTGTGCATGAATAATTCACATGACATAGCGCAAGCATGAAAGGAGGATATGAGCAAAATAGCATCAATAGCATGAGGCACATGATAAACATGGCAATAGCAACAAGGATCTCCACGAAGCATGCAAATACACATAGGTGTAACATAATTGTGAATCAGGGGTAGATGCAAGCAAGGGTCACAATTGCATGGCAAAGGCATAGAAGCAAGCATAGCATGCAAAGTGAACACGGTAAAATGAGCATGAAGCGACAAGCGGTATATAGCCCATAGCCGTGTGAGAGACAAGTAGAAAAGATGCGCTAGTCGTTGCACGAAGAGAACGGTGGTAGGGATAGTCCACGGGATCCCAAATCGTCATTGCTCTCAAGATCTCGTTTTGTCAACTCGTGGGATTGAGAGGTTGACGAGTATACGTGAGTACCTACACAATACAAAGACAAAGGGAAAATTGTGTGTGCGTGGTAGATGTACACATCATCCATCATGATGCATACGTGCTTGTGTTGGTTAGCACAAAATATCCAATGCTCAAATAAATGAGATGCGTGATATAGAAACATGTCATCCATCATGAGAGGTTTGTTATTATGTATAGCATAATGGAGACTCAAATTGTGCATACAAGTATAAGGATTATGCAATGGATGGGATGGATCAAAATCTCCTAAAATGTATGAGGAAACTATGGGGGTCTCCTCATGAGCAATATTGTAAACACCACATGGAGAAAATGGACAACATCCAAAACAATGCATACCGAAGCTAGGTGGTCATGGCATGGCATATGAGATAAAGGATGCAAAGGGAGCATATCAATATCGTCACAAGAAAAACAAATGCCGATAACCATGGGCTTGTCATCTATGCCATAAGTGCAAATTGGGTTAATCTTAATGGCATATGCATAGTCACTATGAAGATATTGCAAATATGACATGTGGTCGATCTCATGCATAGCATATGACAAGTCAAGCGGATTGGAAAACATGATGTGACCGAGAGAATTGTCACAAGAAATCCTATGTAACATGGCATCACAACTAAGAGACTCCACATGGCAATCATCATACTCATCATAAATGGTTAAATCATCGCATGGGGAAATCATACTAGCATGAAGCATGTCAATAGGGGGATCAACATCATGAAAGCAATCAATGTCAAGAATGTCCACTAGTGGGACTAGAGCATCACCGTCACCTATGTTACCGTTTTCATTCTACTCAAGTGGCGTAGGTGAGGTGGGAAGGACCAAATGGTGGTCATCTTCATCTTGATGGAACCATGTGGGGGGTGCATCATATTCCACCATGGCCATCGTCTTGTCCAAAGGTAGGACGAAGTCGTCGAGAATCGGCGCATCATCATATAAGGGACCTAGCACCAAATGAGAAGGCACAATAGAGGTAGAGGTAAAGTCGTTAGTGTTGAAAGTGGCCTCACATGATCTATCAACTATCTCACTCTCTCTATGTGGTGGTTCACTCACTCCCTCAAAATAGGTGCACTCAAACTCACATATGGTGGAGTCACTCATCTCACATAAGTGGTGGGGGTTGTGGCTCTCCTCACATGGGAATTATGGCAACACATATATGTGGCTAGTGGTGAAGTCACTCTCACTCTCAATATGGTGGCACAAGTCACTCAAGTCATCATACGTCGCCGTGGTCGAAGGGAAAATCCCATGCTCAACCATCTCGTTGTTGTCGCCGTGGATGAATGCCGAAGATGGCACATCATCACTCTCGCCTCCTAAGATGGAAACATCATCCTTGCTCGCCACCTCACCACTCACCTCCAAAGCTTGGTCCTTGAGGGTCTCCATAGTCGTACTTGTCGCCGCACCATCTTGAAAAAGAGTCAAAGTAGACTCGGCATCATCAATGCCACAAAGAGGGATGGCGGTGAAGTCGAACTTGGGAGCATCATCTTGGAGCTCATCGGGCTTGGACATCTTGGTGGTACTATCCTCATGCTCGTCTTCTTGGAGCTTGGTCTTCGAGAAGTGTGCTTGGGGTCGAGAAGCCTTGGCCTTGATGAGTTCTTGTTCCGCCTTGAGAGCACCAATGTAGTTGTCGTTGAGGGACTTGTAGTTCTCGAGGAAGATCGTCTTGGAGATGTCATTGTGTAATCCCATCGTGAAGTGGAACTTCATTGTAATGGGGTCGTCCACGCCGGCTCGTCGCAAGGCTTTCTTCATCTCCTTGAAGTACTCGTCGATGGACTTGGATCCTTGGATGGTGTTCTCCAATTGGCGTTGAAGTTGTTCCGTGTTGGTTGGGGGCGCAAACTCTCGCCCCAAAGCTCTCTTCATCTTGGGCCAACTCATGTCGTAGGTCTACGAAGGTGCGTGAAACCACCATGTGGACGCGTAGTCATGGAAGTTCCTTGTGGCGCACTTCACTTGATCTTCGGGAGGAACTTGATGTAGCTTGAGGTAGTCGTCCATCAAAAACTCCCACTCGAGATACTCCTCGGGTTCTAGAGTCCCATAGAAAGGAATCTCATGGTCGATGTCGAGGTCGTAGTAGCTCGTGGAGGCCGCGGACTTGAGCTTGGGGAGCTTCTCTTGAGCGTAGTCTTGGGTGCTTGTTGGCGAAGATGTCGTATATCCGAAGGCGAAGATGCCTTGAAGTCGCTTGGTGAAGATGCCAAGGGAGATGGTGAAGTCGTTGAGCGGTTGTTGGTGTTGAGCTCTTGACCTTCACGTACTTGGTGGTGATGGTGTCGATGCTGATGTGATCTTGCCAGAGATGGTAGCTCGGAAGCATGTGCTCTTGAGCGTCTTCTCGAAGATGAGGAAGATCGCTTGTAGGACTTGATGAGGGATTTGATGTAACGCCCTCGATGCGGCTATATCTCCCACGTGTCGAAGCATGACTTAGAGGCATAACCGCATTGAAAGCAATGTCGCAAGAGAGGTAATCTTCACACAACCCATGTAATACATAAGGGAAAGAGATACATAGTTGGCTTACAATCGCCACTTCACACAATTACATGAATAAAGCATTACATCATCCAGATACAATCAAGGTCCGACCACGGAACCAAAATAAAAGAAGAACCCCAAATGCGACAAAGGTCCCCCGATCGACCCCAACTGGGCTCCACTACTGATCAACTAGAACAAATCAACATAAAGGACAAGATCTTCATCGTGCTCCTCTTGAGCTTGGTTGCGTCATCTGCACGGACTCATCGGCACCTGCAAGCTGTTTTTGGGAGTATCTGTGAGTCACGGGGACTCAGCAATCTCACACCCTCGCGATCAAGACTATTTAAGCTTATGGGTAGGGTAAAAGGTATGAGGTGGAGCTGCAGCAAGAGGCTAGCATATATGGTGGCTAACATACGCAAAGGAGAGCGAGAAGAGAAGGCAAAGCACGTTAGAGAAAGTATGATCAAGAAGTGATCCTAAAACAACCTACGTCAAGCATAACTCCAACACCATGTTCACTTCCCGGACTCCGCCGAAAAGAGACCATCACGGTTACACACGCGGTTGATTCATTTTAATTAAGGTCAACTTCAGGTTTTCTACAACCGGACGTTAACAAATTCCCATCTTCCCATAATCACGGGCACGACTTTCAAAAGTTCAAAACCCTGCAGGGGTGTCCCAACTTAGCCCATGACAAGCTCTCACGGTCAACGAAGGAATAGACCTCCTCCCGAGAAATTCCGATCAGACTCGGTATCCCGGTTCTTCAAGACATCCTCGACAATGGTAAAACAAGTCCAGCAAGACCGCCCGATGCGCCGACATCCTGATAGGAGCTGCACATATCTCGTTCTCAGGGCAACACCGGATGAGCGCTCCGTACAACTAAAACCAGCCCTCAAGTTTCCCCGAGGTGGCGCTGCAAAGGACTCTAGTTCGGACCAACACTTAGACAAGCACTGGCCCGGGGGGGTTAAAATAAGATGACCCTCGGGATGCGCGACTCCCAAGGGAAAAAGGCTAGGTGGCGAATGGTAAAACCAAGGTTGGGCCTTGCTGGAGGAGTTTTATTCAAAGCGAACTGTCAAGGGGTTCCCATTATAGCCCAACCGCGTAAGGAACGCAAAATCCGGGAACATAACACCGATATGACAGAAACAAGGGCGGCAAGAGTGGAACAAAACACTAGGCATAAGGCCGAGCCTTCCACCCTTTACCAAGTATATAGATGCATTAATTAAATAAGATATAATGTGATATCCCAACAAGTAAACATGTTCCAGCGAGGAACAACATCTCCATGTTCCAACAAGGAACAAACTTCAATCTTCACCTGCAACTAACAACGCTATAAGAGGGGCTGAGCAAAGCGGTAACATAGCCAAACAACGGTTTGCTAGGACAAGGTGGGTTAGAGGCTTGACATGGCAATTTGGGAGGCTTTAAAACAAGTGGTAGGCATCGTAGCATAGGCATAGCAAAAGAGCGAGCCTCTAGCAAGAAAAGATAGAAGTGATTTCGAGGGTGTGATCATCTTGCCTGAAATCCCGCAAGGAAGAAGAACGAGTCCATGAAGAAGACAAACGGACGTAGTCGAATGGTTCCTCACAAACGCGACGTTAACGGA
This sequence comes from Triticum urartu, assembly GCF_056163025.1. NCBI lineage: Eukaryota > Viridiplantae > Streptophyta > Magnoliopsida > Poales > Poaceae > Triticum > Triticum urartu. Next base: position 202,752,818 of record NC_141873.1, read on the forward strand.
ACCAACCCGAAGAAGCAACACCGGAAAGAAGCACACAACATAATAAATAAACAACACATGGACATGGCATGATGTGCAAACAAGTATGATGCATGTCCGGTTTAAAGATACATGGCATGGCATGGCAAAGTGCACAAACAATCCTACAGATTAAGTGGAGCTCAATATGCAACTCCGTTGCATATTGACGAAACACCACATTCAAGTTACTTAGTTTGATCTAGGTTAGGTACTCAACAAAATTAAATGTTTGTTAACATGGCAAGAGGTGAAGCATATGAAAAAACTACCTATCTAGGCAAGTTTAAATGAGGCCGGAACAACAAACTACAATTCAATGTTGTTATCATGCAATTTAATGCAACAACAATTTTTAAACATATTAAATGCTGTTATCATGATGCGGATGTCATGATCAAGTTTATGCAATTTTAAGAAAATGTTAACAAGAGCATATTATGAAGCATTTGTCATCGTGGCGGAAATGAAAAGGGTGCCACGACAATGAATACGAAAATGATGCCATGGCAACATATCGGTTATCCGGTAGCCCACGGGGATACCAGTGCAAAAGGAAGTGACGGGAGCGTACAAAAGATGGTGGGCTGATCCCGGTAACCGGGTTCCCACGTGTCAGTGGCAAGGCAAAAGAGGGGCAACGTGCACCGATAGTTAAGACTCGAGGCAAAACAAGGGTGCATCTCATACAACATGCATGCGTTCGTTCACGAGCGTCGTCTCGTGGTTATACCTTCGAAGCATGCAAACGGGACGATTCCCGTTCGGTGCAAAGTAGAGGAAGTAGTTGTTCTCGTTTCGTAGTTGTACACACTCCGTAGGTGTTCGGGGTCACACTGAGGAACTTGTCGTCCGCGGGTTCTTCGAGGGTCGACGGTAGTGGTACTCGGTTGTTTCGAAGAGGTACTTCGCGACATGCACGGGATGGTAGTTGTACACGGTCATCGTGGGAAGTAAAGGTACACACAAAGGTAGTCAAACTTGACGGATCCGTTGCACGGGTCTTTGGCGACAGTAGTGGTACGCGTTTCGTAGCCGTTCGGGTCATCGTTAGAGGAACTTGACGGAGTTGAATCCCTTCGAGGTTGTCGTGGTACTTGGCGATTTCGAAGGCGGCGGAAACGAACTTGGCGGCCTCCGTTGACCTGGTACTTGGCGAATCCCTGTTCGGTGGTCTTCCTTGGCAGTTCGGGGCACGGTGCATGTACTTGGCATGATGCAGGGGCGATGGCCGCAGGACACTAGGACCCGAAGCAGAGGAGCAGGGGATCGAGGCTCTGGCCATCTCCTGCAAGTGTTGCGCTGGACGGCGGCGGTAAGGCGACAGCGGCAGCGCTGCCATGGATGGCAACGGCGCCATGGAAGAAGCAGGGCGTGAGGACGGCGGAAGCGGCAAGGTGGACTTGGGCGCTGGAGGAAGCAGCAAGGTAGCACCATGGAGATCCTGGACGATGGGGCCAGATTGGCCGGCAGAGCGCCAAGGGACATCGAGGTGGCGGAGGTCGCAGGTCAGGCGTCAGGATTGAGGTGCAGGGGAACCCCGGGCGGCGGCGAGGATGGTTGGCTGCGAGGAGGCAGCAGAGACGCGACGAGGTGCATCGGCAGGAGCTTCGAGCTCGGTCGGCTATGGCCATGGAGGACGGCGGCGCGAAGGCGGGGCCCTTGAGGCCGCGGCGCTCGGGATCCGGTGTTCGACAGGGTCGCGGTAGCGGCCCCCTCTCTGTGCAGCGACGCCAGGAGGAAAGGGAAGAGAGGCGGCGCGAGGCGGCACGAGGCAAGGAGAGGGCGTCGGGGACGATGGGATCGAGGGAGAGGGTGAGGAGGCACTGGATGATCGAGAGGGAGAAGGAGGTCGAGCGCACGGGGATGGGATCGCGGGAGAAAGTGGCTGGCAGCGTGAGGATGAGTCGCGGGAGAGAGGAGGGATGCGCTAGGGTTAGTGCGGCTGGGCTGCAAGATGGCCTTGGGCCAAATGGGCCTTAGAGGCCGGCGGGGCTGCTGGTTGGACCTCGATCTGCTAAGCCAGACCATGGAGAGGGAAAGGCCACAGGCCTGGTCGGCTGTTGTTGCTAGCATCTACCTCTCTCTTCTTCAAATCTCTCACAAAAACAGGAAAGCAAAGAAATAAAAGGAGAGAAAAGAAATGAGTGGACAAGAATTTGGGCAAAGGGATTATTTTCCCGGACTCACAAAAATGCGCTTGTCCCAAGAAAATATAAAAGGCCAAGATTGGAAGATGTAAATTCAAACTCATTTGAATTTAGTTCAAATGGGTTTGAACTAGGACTAGGTTTTGGAAGTGTCCCAAAATGTTGAGAATTTAGTTGGAGCTCCGGAAAATGACGAAAGGATATATGGGAAAAGTTAGAGGCCAGAAGTTTGTGATAACAAAGGCATTGAGATTTATTTTGCAAGTGTGTTCCCGTTAATTCCAACAAATGAAATATTTAATATAGCTCCCTAATATCGGGAGGATATGTTATAAAGAGAATCACCATGTGAATTCCCTCGATTTAAATGGATCAAAGATCCATGCCATTTATTTAGTTGAGTTGCAAAAGATTTATGAGATGATGGCATGATGACATGATGCAATGCCAAAAAATAAAAGGGGAGGCACAAATGAAACACACGGCGAAACCCGGAATATATGCTCGGGGCGTTACATTTGATCTCCTCCATTTGAGCATTCATCTTGGCGTCAGTGTAGTTGTTCATGGCATCTAACTCGTTGTTGTTGTTGTAGACAGAGGGTGAAATGCCTTGCCTATCCATCACAAGACTCGAGCAAATATGAGTGGGAGAAAGAGAAGAACTTATGCCAAATGTACCTTGACCGAAGTTGAAAGTGGATCAATGATCGTTCCAATGTGGACAAGGAAATAGCACAATTGGTACCAATTATTGTTGGTTTCCCACACCTACACAAATAAGGCTTATGGTGGAGCTCGGTGAGGATAGTGGCACAAAAATTTGATGTAAAATGTTAGCAAGAGTCAAATAATGTTGAAAGAGATTCACAAATTCGCAAGTGAAACAAGTAGACAAATAGCAATGAATGGCACACGGAAACACACACACACGGATAGATAGATGGGGTCATGCAACCAAGGAATGAGCACAAAATGTGGAGTCCATGTAAAACGCTCGTGTTGCACAACTCAAGAGAGACGCTAGCACGACTGCTCTATAGGCGGATACGACACTTGTGCACAACCTATGATATGCAAAATGGATAAACTTTCTATCCCAAATATGCTATGTATGTATGGTTCCCTGTGTTTATCTCAAGATGATCAACCTAAGATCTAGATACCAAGATGATGTAGGGTGGAACCCTAGATGGCCGATCTTTCACGAAAGGAGCGGATCCCTACGAAGACCGCGATGAACACGAGGGGAAACACGAGGGAAACACGAGGGGAACACGAGAGAAATCACTCAACCAACAAGAATAGATCACACATGCGCTAGACCGATGAACACAAAGGTAAGATACAAGATCCAAAGTCAACAACGGACGATACAAGAGGTAACCGGTTCTTCTCCGTGAGGAGGTCTTGAATCCACAAAGGGATCTTCCCGTGAGGGGTCTTGAATCCAAGGTGATCTTCTCCCTAGAGGGGACGCGGTCTCTCTCGTGGAGTAGATCCGTAATGGATGAGCAAAGCTCTATCTCACATATGAGCTAATCCTTTGCTAACCCTAGCTAGGAGGAGATGGGGGAGTATATATAGTGTCAGCCCACGAAGGGGTAAGTGAGAGGGGGGATACATGGGCCTCTGGCCCGTTCACTGTGCGCAGACAGGCGCCAGATGTCCGGGCTGGGGGCCGGATGTCCGGGGCTTCGCGACGCGCCGGATGTCCGGGCCTCGGGCCGGATGTCCGGGCTGGAGTGGCCGAGTCATCTGCTCTCTAGATAGCCTGCGCCGGATTTCCGGGCAGGCGCCAGATGTCCGGCCCGTCGCGGGGCGCCGGATGTCCGGGGGTCGGCCGGATGTTCGGCCGCTGTAGAGTCGCCTGGCTTCGGTCTCTCTCTGGTCTTCTTCTGGTTGGTGGCGCCGGATGTCCAGCCGCTGTAGCTCCGCGACGACTCCACTTGAGGCACTTCTTGATCCGCTTCCGTGTGGACTTGGCATATAACTCAAGCATCTCCATGGTCGTCTCATTGGTTCCTAAGCACATGTAGCGTCTTTGCATTAGGTAGCAACCATGTATCGTATGAGTGGAAAGAGGAAGCATGTAGGAACGAGGTCACCTTAGGTCCAATGGCGTATGCTCGAGTGTACATGGGGATGATCGTAGGATGCTCCGCATCATAAGGTGTCTAGGCTACTTAGGGATGGTCGCTTCTTCATCAACCACCACCACCACTTCCGCATAACCTTGCCCAGCATACACTTCCGCCACCTCAACTTAACCCAATTTTGTTTGTGTTGCGAGCTGTGTCTCCTAAGGTGTTTCGGCTACTTAGGGATCATGCTTTCAACTCCGACATCGTGTAAGTCCACCACCATCACCTCCACTTCCGCATTGCCTAGTGCAAAACCACCGCATTCCGCTACTACCATTTGACTTTTGTCCTTGAGATTTTGAGTTGTGGTTTTTCCGTTTCCTAAGGTGTTTTGGCTACTTAGGGACAAGTCTCCATCATCTTGGTATCCCCATCAAGATCACCGCCACTCATCATCACCGCGGACGGTAACCTCCATATCATCTTGGTATCGTGGTACCCCTCCATTGTATATTCTCTTGCCTTTAAATTGATAACCCCTAGCCCATTTTGCGTTACTTGCCTATCAAGACTAGCCATTTGAGTATTGCCGGCAACGTTACTTCTGCACATTAGTGATCTACACCATACATTGCATACATACCATATCATATTGGTATCATATCATCTTGTGTGCCTCAAGTTTGTTCCCGCATATACACAATTACTATCTTGGTTTGTGCATTTCGCAAAGTGGATATAAAAAATAAGCTTTTAAGAAAAAGAGAAAGAGCAAAGAAGCTTGTAAGAAATAGCCATAGCATCCACCACATTGCATAAGATTGTCATATCCGATCATCTTGGATCAAACACCGGGAACCATACATACATAGCATACTTGGGATAGAAAGTTTATCCATTTTGCATATCATAGGTTGTGCAGAAGTGTTGTATCGCCTATATAGCAATCGTGCTAGCGTCTCTCTTGAGTTGTGCAACACGAGTGTTTTCCGTGGATTCCACATTTTGTGCTCATCCTTGGTTGCACGACCCCATTTATCTATACGTGTGTGTGTTTCCATGTGCCACATATTGCTATTGGTCTACTTGTTACACTTGTGAATTTTTGAATCTCTTTCAACATTACTGACTCTTGCTAACATTTTACATCAAATTTTTGTGCCACTATCCTCACCGAGCTCCACCATAAGCCTTACTTGTGTAGGTGTGAGAAACCGACAAGAATTGGTACCAATTGTGCTATTTCCTTGTCCACATTGGAGCGATCATTGATCCACTTTCAACTTTGGTCAAGGTACATTTGGTATTCGTTCTTCTCTTTCTCCACTCATATTGGCTCGAATCTTGTGATGGATAGGCAAGGCATTTCATCTCCGGTCTTCCACAACAACGACGGCGTGTACAACTACATCAACAACAAGCTTTCCACACAAAAGGAGGAGCAAGATGCAAGGATGGAGGAGATTCGGACCTTGTTGATCAACCGTTCTTCCCCTTCATCATCCTCAAGGCGGCGACGTTCAAGTCACAAGTCTTCGGAGCGCAAAAATGATGCAAGCGCAAGTCGTCCTCGTCCACATCTCCATGGCGACCACCATCATGTTTGTGATCCACCTCGTCATTAAGGGCAAGTCACCTCCAAGCAACATGTGCACGACGATGACGAACGACATCTACATCGAGCTCAAGCACGACAACGACAACATCATCATGAAGATGCTCGAGATGCGCCTACCTACAAGTCGCAATAAGCCCTACTTCACGCCAAGTCCAAACTTCATGACCACAAGAGAAGACCGCGAGACAAGCACCACCAAGACGGAGCTACGGCTACACCAACCACTTTGGCATCTTCACCAAGCGACTTCAAGGCATCTTCGCCTTCGGATATATGGCATCTTCGCCAACAAGCACCTCAAGAGTACGCTCAAGAGAAGCTCCCCAAGCTCAAGTCCGCGACTTCCACGAGCTACTATGACCTCAACATCGACCACACAATTCCTTTCTATGGGACTAAAGAACCCGAGGAGTATCTCGAGTGGGAGCGTTTGATGGACAACTACCTGAAGCTACATCAAGTCCCTCCCTAAGATCAAGTGAAGTGCGCCACAAGGAACTTCCACAACTACGCGTCCAGATGGTGGCTTCACACACCTTCGGAGAGCTACGACATGAGTTGGGCCAAGACAAAGCGAGCTTTGCGGTGAGAGTTTGTGCCTCCAACCTCCGCGGAACAACTTCAACGCCAATTGGAGAACACCTTCCAAGGATCCAAGTCCATCGACGAGTACTTCAAGGAGATGAAGATTGCCTTACGACGAGCCGGCGTGGACGACCCCATTTAGATGAAGTTCCACTTCATGATGGGATTGCACAACGACATGTCCAAGACGATCTTCCTGGAGAACTACAAGTCCCTCGGCGACAACTACATTGGTGCTCTCAAGGCGGAACAAGAACTCATGAAGGCCAAAGTTTCTCCACCCCAAGTTCACTTCGCGACGACCAAGCTCCATGAGAACGAGCATGAGGCTAGTACCACCACGATGTCCAAGCCCGACGAGCTCCAAGACGATACTCCCAAGTTCGACGCCATCCCTCTTTGTGGCATTGACGATGTCGAGTCCTCCATGACTCTTTTTCAAGATGGTGCGGCGACGAGTACGACTAAGGAGACCCTCAAGGACCAAGCTTTAAAGGTGAGCGACAAGGTGGCGAGCAAGGATGATGCTTCCATCTTTTGAGGCAAGAGTGATGATGTGCCATCTTCGGCCTTCATCCATGGCGACGACGATGAGATGGTTGAGCATGGGATTTTCCCTTCGACCACGGCAACGTTTGATGACTTGAGTGACTTTCGCCACCATATTGAGAGTGAGAGTGACTTCACCACTAGCCCCATATATGATGTGTTGCATCAATTCCCATGTGAGGAGATCCACAACCCCCACCACTTGAGTGAGATGAGTGACTCCACCATACGTGAGATTGAGTGCACCTATTTTGAGGGAGTGCGTGAACCACCACATAGAGAGAGTGAGATAGTTGATAGGTCATGCGAGGCCACTTTCAACACTAACGACTTGACCTCTACCTCTATTGTGTCTTCTCATTTGGTGCTAAGTCCCATCTATGATGACGTGCCGATTCACGATGACTATGTCCTACCTTTGGACAAGACGATGGCCATGGTGGAATATGATGCACCCCCACATGGTTTTATCAAGATGAAGATGACCACCATTTGGTCTTCGCCACCTCACCTACACCACTTGAGTGGAATGAAAACGGTAACATAGGTGACGGTGATGCTCTAGTCCCACTAGTGCACATTCTTGACATTCATTGCTTTCATGATGTTGATCCCCCTAGTGACATGCTTCATGCTAGTATGATTTCCCCATGCGATGATTTAGCCATTTATGATGAGTATGATGATTGCCATGTGGAGTCTCTTAGTTGTGATGCCATGTTACATAGGATTTCTTGTGACAATTCTCTCGGTCACATCATGTTTGCCAATCTGCTTGACTTGTCATATGCTATGCATGAGATCGACCACATGTCATATTTGTAATCTCTTCATAGTGACTATGCATATGCCATTAAAATAAACCCAATTTGCACATATGGCATAGATGACAAGCCAGTGGTTATCGGCATTTGTTTCTCTTGTGATGATATTGACATGCTACCTTTGCATCATTTATCTCATATTCCATGCCATGACCACCTAGCTTCGGATATGCATTGATTTGGATGTTGTCCATTTTCTCCATATGATGTTTCCGATATTGTTCATGAGGAGACCCCCATAGTTTCTTCATACATTTTAGGAGATTTTGATCACTCCCATCCATTGCATGATACTTGTACTTGTATGCTCAATTTGCATCCCCATCGTGTTATACACAATAACTATTCGTTCATGATGGATGACATGTTCGTATACCATGCATCAAATTTCTTTGAGCGATGCTTATCTTGTGCTAACTCTCACGTGCACATACACATCATGATGGATGATGTGTACATTTACCACACACACAATTTCTTTGGTTTGTGTTTCTTTTGTGTAGGTACCCATGAATACTTGTCAACCTCACAATCCCATGAGTTGACAAAACGAGCTCTAGAGAGCAACGATGACTTGGGATCCCATGGATTGTCTTTCCCACCGCTCTCTTCGCGCAAAGACTTCGCGCAATTTTTGTACATGACCCTCACTTGGGTATGGGTTATTGTCCACTACATATTCTATGCCCATCTTTCCATGTTCACTTTGCGTGATATGCTCATTACTATGCTTTTGCCATACATTCGTGACCCATGCTTTGCATTACACATGATTATTGATTCTCATACTTGTATGTGTATTTGCAAGCTTGGTGGAGATATTGCTTGCTATTGCTATGTTTGCTTTGTACCCCATTCCTATGATGATACTTTCATCTTGCTTTGTGTTTGTGCTTGCGATATGTCATGTGCATTGTCTATGTCTATTATTTGTTCACATAACATGATTGCCATGATTTCCTCTAGTATGTTGCATCTTCGCACTACTTGCTTGCACGACTTGATTACTATGCTTGCTTATGTTGCATCACCAATGATTCATACTTGTTCATTTCATGCAGTTCATGACAACCATCTACATGCTTTGCACATGATTGTTGTTGCTTCATGTCATATATCTCCATAAGTTGCCTCTGTCATGCTAGATGATTTTCCATGTATTGAATGCACCAATGATTTTAGTCTTGTTAATGAGATTGCCCCCATAGCATTCTCGCATATGTTTGGAGATTTTGACATATTCCTTGTGAAGCATGCTTGTCTTGCCTCTTTGCACCATATACCTAGTGCCATGAATATAACCATTGTTGCATCATATTATCCATGCACTTGTACTTCTAATGGTTATGTGCAAAAGAAGAGAACTATCATCATGGATGATGTGTTTATCTACCATGCGCATCCATTCTTTGCTTTCTTTTGTGCATGTGTAGGATACTGGGACCTTGTGTCGACTTCAGCTTCACATGAGTTGACCATTCGAGCTCTTGAGAGCGAGCCTCATACATTCTACCATGACTCGCTTCTCCAACACCTTTCCTACCACTTCGGCATTGTGAAGAATGCACATGGACACGCCCTCAAGTGTTTGTTGTCTTTGCTCCTTTTGAAGGAATCCCAAGATGGTGCGACATTGGAGAGTGCCCATTTTGAGATCCAATATGACGAGAACTTGGGGATCGACCATTCCTACACGGCGACGCCATCTCTTTCCCATGGTGATTTGGATTTTGATCCGAGATCGGATCTTCCCCAAGGGAGGGGAGATGATGCGGAGCATCCTATGGACATCACCATTTCAAGAGTCAGTTTGGCGAGTGACATGTGCGACATCTACTTCACATACACAAAGGTGAATCATCTCCTTTACACGTGCTCACTTGACCCCTTCGAGGATGGTATACTACTTGACACTTCTCCCTTCTGCATGCATAGGTATTGTTGGAACGCTACGCACGACGTGGAGGAGTGCAAGCGCCAAGGAACACCTACACCATCCGAGAGGGAAGCGTGGAAACGAAGACGCAAGAAGAAGAGCTGTCGAAGAAGCTCCAGCCACCGGACGACCGGTCGGGTCCGGACGTCCGGTGCTTGAAGATCCACCGGACGACCGGTCCAGACCGGTGTCCCTTCGCCCGAGCCAAACGAGCGGACGTCCGACGCCACCGGATGACCGGCCACCGGACGACCGGTCTAGACCGGAAATCCGCTACACCACCATTCGAGCCAGAACGAGCGAACGACCGGCCCCTACCGGACATCTGGCCGCCCACGAGCCACCGGACGACCGGTCCCCAACGGACGTCCGGTACCTGGCTGTGTCCAGTTGCAGGCTGAGGCCCATGTACCCCTTCACTTCACCCCCATTTGCACTAAGACTATAAATAGACCTCTCCCTCCTCCTTTCTAGGGTTAGCGTTGTGTTAGCTCATTTGTGAGATAGAGCTTGGCTCATCCATATCAGATCTACTCCTTGAGAGAGACCGCGGCCCCTCTTCGGAGAAGATCCACCTTGGATTCAAGACCCCTTTACGGGAAGATCCCCTTGTGGATTCAAGACCTCCTCACGGAGAAGAACCAGCTACCCTTTGTATCGTCCCTTGTTGGATTTGGATCATGTATCCCTTTTTGTTCATCGATCTAGCGCATGTGTGATCTATTCTTGTTGGTTGAGTGATTCTCTCGTGTTTCCTCTTGTGTTTTCCCTCGTTTTCCCCTCTCGTTCTTCACGTTCTTGGATGGGATCTGCTCCTTTCATGAAAGATCGGCCCCTAGGGTTCCTACCCTACAACAACAAGGAAAAAATTCTGTAGAAGAATATTATCAGGAATTACAAACTGGCATGATTAGATGTGGTATTGTTGAGGAGAATGAAGCTATTCTTTCACGTTTTATGGGTGGATTAAATAGAGAGATTCAGACCATTCTAGAGTATAAGGAGTATACTAATATCGCTCGTTTATTCTATCTTGCTTGTAAAGCTGAACGTGAAGTGCAGGATCAACAGGCATTTGCGCGAACTAACTTTTCTGCAGGTCGATCCTCATCATGGATACCACGTGCATCCTCTACTTCCACTACACCAGCACCTCCATCAGGTGCCACCTCCAGCCGTGATACAAGAAAGCAGGCACCACAACCACTATCTGCCAAGAGAACACCTCCCGGGCCAGCGCAGAGTTCTTCTTCTTCCATGGCATCAACAGGGCACACAAGTGATATTATTTGTCGTCGTTGTAAGGGAAGAGGACATTTTGCGAGAGGATGCAAATCTCAGCGTGTGATGATTGCTACTGAGGATGGTGGGTATGAGTCCGCTAGTGACTATGATGAGGAGACTTTGGATCTTATTACACGTGTAGAACACGGTGGAAATGATTTTGATCATGAGACGCAATACATGGCTCCTGAAGATGCTGATAGGTATGAATGTTTAGTTGCTCAACGTGTTGTAAGTGTGCAGGTCACACAAGTTGAACAAAACCAGAGGCATAATTTGTTCCATACAAAAGGTGTTCTGAAGGAACGTTCTGTTCACGTCATCATAGATGGAGGGAGCTGCAATAACTTGGTTAGCATGGAGATGGTGGAGAAGCTATCACTCACCACAAGACCACATCCACATCCTTACTACATCCAATGGTTCAACAACAGTGGCAAGGTTAAGGTAACACGTACTGTTCGTGTGCATTTTATTATCTCTACATATGCTGATTATGTTGATTGTGATGTGGTACCTATGCAAGCATGTTCCTTATTACTTGGTAGACCATGGAAATTTGAAAAAAATTCCGTACACCATGGTAGAAACAATCAGTATAGTCTTGTTCATAAGGATAAAAATATTAATTTGCTTCCTATGACTCCTGAATCCATTTTGAAAGATGATATCAATAGAGCTAATAAAGCAAAACAGGAGAAAAATAAGAGTGAAAATCAGATTGTGGCAAAAGAATTTGAGCAACAAATGAAACCTAATAATAAACCATCTAGTGTTGCTTCTGAAATTAAATTGAAAAGTTCATATTTACTTGCCACAAAATCTGATATTGATGATCTAGATTTCAACCAATCTGTTTGCTATGCTTTTGTGTGCAAAGAGGCATTATTTTCATTCGAGGACGTGCCTTCCTCTTTGCCTCCTGTTGTCACTAACATTTTGCAGGAGTTCGCTGACGTCTTTCCACAAGACGTGCCACCGGGATTACCACCTATTCGAGGGATTACGCATCAAATTGACTTAATTCCCGGTGCATCATTACCCAACCGTGCACCATACCGTACCAATCCAGGGGAGAGGAAGGACATTATGTGTCAAGTACAAGAACTGCTCGACAAAGGTTATATACGTGAATCCCTTAGTTCTTGTGCTGTTCCTATCATTTTAGTGCCGAAAAAGGATGGTACGTCACGTATGTGCGTTGATTGTAGAGGCATTAATAATATTACTATTCGTTATCGTCATCCTATTCCTAGGCTAGATGATATGCTTGATGAATTGAGTGGCTCTATAATATTCTCCAAAGTTGATTTGCGTAGTGGATACCATCAAATTCGTATGAAATTGGGAGATGAATGGAAAACAGCATTTAAAACTAAGTTTGGATTATATGAGTGGTTAGTCATGCCTTTTGGGTTAACTAATGCACCTAGTACTTTCATGAGGTCAATGAACGAAGTTTTACGTGCTTTCATCGGACGATTTGTGGTAGTTTACTTTGATGACATATTGATTTATAGCAAATCTTTGGAGGAACATTTGGAACATTTACGTGCTATTTTTATTGCTCTACGTGATGCACGTTTGTTTGGTAACCTTGGAAAGTGCACCTTTTGCACCGACCAAGTATCTTTTCTTGGCTATGTTGTTACTCCACAGGGAATTGAAGTTGATAAAGCCAAGATTAAAGCTATTGAGAGTTGGCCACAGCCCAAAATGGACACACAAGTGAGGAGTTTCCTTGGCCTCGCTGGTTTCTATAGGCGTTTTGTGAGAGATTTCAGCACCATTTCTGCGCCTCTCAATGAGCTTACAAAGAAGGATGTGCCTTTTGTTTGGGGTACCGCAGAGGAAGAAGCCTTCCCGGTATTGAAAGATAAGTTGACACATGCTCCTTTACCCCAACTTCCTAATTTTAATAAGACTTTTGAGCTTGAATGTGATGCTAGTGGAATTGGATTAGGAGGTGTGTTATTACAAGATGGCAAACCTGTTGCATACTTTTCTGAAAAATTGAGTGGGCCAAGTCTGAACTATTCTACTTATGACAAATAATTATATGCTCTTGTTCGGAGCTTAGAAACATCGCAACATTATTTATGACCCTAGGAATTTGTTATACATTCTGATCAAGAATCTTTGAAACACATTAAAAGTCAAGCAAAACTGAACCGTAGACATGCTAAATGGGTTGAATTCATTGAGACTTTTCCTTATGTCATTAAACACAAGAAGGGTAAAGAAAATGTTCTTGCTGATGCATTGTCTCGTCGTTACACTATGCTTTCACAACTTGACTTTAAAATATTTGGTTTGGAGACCATCAAAGATCAATATGTGTATGATGCTGAATTTAAAGATGTATTGCAGAATTGTAAGGAAGGGAGAACTTGGAACCAGTTCGTTCTTAACGATGGATTTGTGTTTCGTGCTAACAAGCTATGCATTCCAGCTAGCTTTGTTCGTCTTTTGTAGTTGCAGGAGGCGCATGGAGGAGGTTCAATGGGACACTTTGGCGTCAAGAAGACGGAGGATATACTTGCTACACACTTCTTGACGCCAAAGTGTCCCATTAATCCTCCTCCATGCGCCTCCTGCAACAACAAAAGACGAACAGAGCTAGCTGGAATGCATAGCTTGTTAGCACGAAACACAAATCCATCGTTAAGAACGAACTTGTTCCAAGTTGTCCCTTCCTTACAATTCTGCAATACATCTTTAAATTCAGCATCATGCACATATTGATCTTTGATGGTCTCCAAACCAAATATTTTAAAGTCAAGTTGTGAAAGCATAGTATAACGACGAGACAATGCATCAGCAATAACATTTTCTTTACCCTTCTTGTGTTTAATGACATAAGGAAAAGTCTCAATGAATTCAACCCATTTAGCATGTCTACGTTCAGTTTTGCTTGAATTTTAATGTGTTTCAAAGATTCATGATCAGAATGTATAACAAATTCCTTGGTCCATAAATAATGTTGCCATGTTTCAAAGGTCCGAACAAGAGCATACAATTCTTTGTCATAAGTAGAATAGTTCAGACTAGGCCCACTCAATTTTTCAGAAAAGTGTGCAACAGGTTTGCCATGTTGTAATAACACACCTCCTAATCCAATTCCACTAGCATCACATTCAAGCTCAAAAGTCTTATTAAAATCAGGAAGCTGGAGTAAAGGAGCATGTGTCAACTTATCTTTCAATACCGTGTAGGCTTCTTCCTATGCGGTACCCCAAACAAAAGGCACATCCTTCTTTGTAAGCTCATTGAGAGGTGCAGCAATGGTGCTAAAATCTCTCACAAAACGCCTATAGAAACCAGCGAGGCCAAGGAAACTCCTGACTTGTGTGACCATTTTGGGCTGCGGCCAACTCTCAATAGCTGCAATCTTGGCTTTATCAACTTCAATTCCCTGTGAAGTAACAACATAGCCAAGAAATGATACTCGGTCGGTGCAAAAGGTGCACTTTCCAAGGTTACCAAACAAACGTGCATCACGTAGAGCAATAAAAACAGCACGTAAATGTTCCAAATGTTCCTCCAAAGATTTGCTATAAATCAATATGTCATCAAAGTAAACTACCACAAATCGTCCGATGAAAATACGTAAAACTTCGTTCATTAACCTCATGAAAGTACTAGCTGCATTAGTAAACCCAAAAGGCATGACTAACCACTCATATAATCCGAACTTAGTTTTAAATGTTGTTTCCCATTCATCTCCCAATTTCATACGAATTTGATGGTATCCACTACGCAAATCAACTTTGGAGAATATTATAGAGCCACTCAATTCATCAAGCATATCATCTAGCCTAGGAATAGGATGACGATAACGAATAGTAATATTATTAATGCCTCTACAATCAACACACATACGTGACGTACCATCCTTTTTCGGCACTAAAATGATAGGAACAGCACAAGGACTAAGGGATTCGCGTATATAACCTTTGTCGAGTAGTTCTTGTACTTGACGCATAATCTCCTTCGTCTCCTCTGGATTGGTACGGTATGGTGCACGGTTGGGTAATGATGCACCGGGAATTAAGTCAATTTGATGCTCAATCCCTCGAATAGGTGGTAATCCCAGTGGCACGTCTTGTGGAAAGACGTCAGCAAACTCCTGCAAAATGTTAGTGACAGCGGGAAGCAAATAGGAAGGCACGTCCTCGAATGAAAATAATGCCTCTTTGCACACAAAAGCACAGCAAACAGATTTGCTAAAATCAAAATCATCAATATCAGATTTGGTGGCAATTAAACATGCACTTTTCAATTTAGTTTCAGAAGCAACACTAGATGGTTTATTATTAGGCTGTATTTGTTGCTCAAATTCTTTTGCCACAATCACTTCTATTTTTCTCCTGTTTTTCTTTATTAGCTCTATTAATATCATCTTTCAAAATGGAATCAGGAGTCATTGGAAGCAAAGTAATATTTTTATCCTTATGAACAAGAGTATATTGATTGTTTCTACCATGGTGTACAGAATTTTTATCAAATTGCCATGGTCTACCAAGTAATAGGGAACATGCTTGCATAGGTACCACATAACAATCAACATAATCAGCATATGTAGAGTTACTAAAATGCAAACGAACAGTACGTGTTACCTTAACCTTGCTACTGTTGTTGAACCATTGGATGTAGTAAGGATGTGGATGTGGTCTTGTGGTGAGTGATAGCTTCTCCACCATCTCCATGCTAGCCAAGTTATGCCTCTGATTTGTATGGAACAAATTATGCCTCTGATTTTGCTCAGCTTGTGTGACCTGCACACTCAAAACACATTGAGCAACTAAACATTCATACCTGTCAGCATCTTCAGGAGCCATGTATTGTGTCTCATGATCAGAATCATCTCCACCGTGTTCTTCACGTGTAATAAGAGTCAAAGTCTCCTCATCATAGTCACTAGCGGACTCATACCCACCATCCTCAGTAGCAATCATCACACGCTGAGATTTGCATTCTCTCGCAAAATGTCCTCTTCCCTTACAACGACAACAAATAATATCACTTGTGTGCCCTGTTGATGCCATGGAAGAAGAAGAACTCTGCGCAGGGCCGGGAGGTGTGCTCTTGGCAGATAGTGGTGGTTGTGCCTGCTTTCTTGTATCACGGCTGGAGGTGGCACCTGATGGAGGTGCTGGTGTAGTGGAAGTAGAGAATGCACGTGGTATCCATGATGAAGATCGACCTGCAGAAAAGTTAGGTCGCGCCAATGCCTGTCGATCTTGCACTTGACGTTCAGCTTTATAAGCAAGATGGAATAAACGAGTGATATTAGTATACTCCTTATACTCTAGAATGGTCTGAATCTCTCTATTTAATCCACCCATAAAACATGCAAGCATAGCTTCATTCTCCTTAACAATACCACATCTAATCATGCCAGTTTGTAATTCCTGATAATATTCTTCTATAGAATTTTTTCCTTGTCTTAAACGCTGCAATTTTTTAAGTAATTCACGTTGATAATATGGTGGAACCCAACGAGTACGCATAACAGTTTTCAAAGCAGCCCAAGTAGTTGGAATAGGATATAGTCTACAATGTTCAGACCACCGAACACAGGCAAAGCTAGTGAAAGCACAAATAGCAGCAGGAACACGTCCCTCCTCGGGATATTGTAAACGTGTAAATCGTTGTTCAGTTTCTAACTCCCAAGTAATATATATATCAGGAACATATCTACCCTCAAATGGTGGAATATTCAATTTTAGTTTAGGGAGATGGTCATGATCTCGTACCTAAGGGTGAGCCCTACCATTGCCATTATTTGCATGTGGACGACCTGGTGGTTGCTGTGCTGGTGGTGGCACGTAGTTCTGATTTTGATCAACCTCATCCTCGTAATCTCCTACAAAATCATCCTCCTCTGCACCAGTAGCAGGAGCCACAGAAGTATCAACAGCAGCACCAACAGTTTGGCCAGGTGCAAGAGGGAGACGGCTCGCTCGGCGGAGGGCTGTTTCGCGATGTGGAGGTAGTCGTTGTTGTTGTGGTGGAAGACGCGCGAGCAATTCATTAAACCTGTTATCGAGCTTTGTTTCGAACGTCTGCTCCATGCCATCTATCTTCTCCATTGCCTCTTCAAATCTGTTTAGCACATCTTGCACCTGTCCACTCATCATTTGCTAAAACTTATCATGAAGCTCCTTGTTCTTCAAGTTCTCCCAGTCAGTCTCGTTGGCTTGTGATCCTGGCATGGTTAGCAGCAATAGAAACACACAAGAATATGATCCTACAGACTACTAACAAGTAGTGGTGGTGGCGGGTGTCACAAATCCATCAAGCAAATCTCAAATTCTTACCAGTTCTTACCCAGCAGCAGGCGGTGATCGGCAACCGTTGTAGTCAAAACACTCAAAAGCTTGGATAGAGCGATTGCCAGGGAGAGTCAAACGCACAACGTATTTGTAGGTGGAGCTGGGAAGGCTTATAGTATGGTAGCAAAAAGGGTCAGCAATAATCAATTCAGAGATGCAAAGTTGAATAAACGCTCAACGACGGTACTGTGCTGGTCCTAGGCTAGACCGTGCTAGAGACGCGAGCCTAGAACACTAACAAAATCACGGCGCTGCACGTAAACGAGGGAAAAAAACACTTTGGAAAAAAATTCACTCTTTTTTTGCGCTCCTTTTTTTGCGCTCCTCCTTTTTTTTGCGAAAAATCACTATAATGGAGAGTGTCTCAAAACTCTTCCCTCATCAAACTGATAGGATGGGCACGAAAAAAAAAATTCGACTATTTTTTCCGGAAATCAGGGCAGCGACGACGAAAAAGTGCGACAAAAAATCACTATGATGGCACGTGGCTCAAAAGACTCAGAAAAGCCTAAAAATAGGATAGGGAAAAATATTTTTGGTCACCGAAATTTTGGCCTAAAAACTGCCCGGGGGTCTCCAGACTCCTTTTTTTAGACCTACGCAGGCAAGGAAACACGAATCGGAATTTAGATTGATCTCAAAAACAAACCTAATATGAGAAGAACTCGGATTGGTGGTGGATATATGGTTGTGGTATATGGCAGCGGTGGTGGTATATGGTAGCAGTGGTGGTATATGGATACAGATTGGTGGTGGTATATGGATACGGATTGGTGGTGGTATATGGATACAGATTCAGAGCGGTGGCGGATAAGCAAAGGTGGTAGATGGCAAGGCGATGATGATGGTGCGGCGGCGGCGTGACAACTTATGACCAGAACTCGAAACTCTAAAAGACTAGACTCTAAGACCAGCAACTTGACACGACGATGCAACCGCAAATTCAACAAAGCAAAAACCCTAAAAAGATTATGCAAAGGCTCAGATTGGTTCGGCTATGATAACTAACCCTAATTTTTTTTCTGGCTTTTTCGTGAACTGTAGGTATGAAGAACAGACTCAATCTAATCTACGAAAAACTGTAAAATCTCACCGAGCAACCTGGAAATCTGATACCACTTGATAGAGGCAAAGGTGTCCCGATGTTTCGATGAGATGGTGGCTATCGTTTCTGTGGGAGTCGACCTTGACGATCCGACTACGAACGTGCGAGACGTCGCGCCTTAGCAATCGCTAAACCAACTTCCGAGGGGTTATTGACCACGCCGGAGCATGATCAACCTGACCACAAGGGTCTGTTTCATGCAAGCAAACAAAGAACAAGCAAGAAACTGAGATTCCAATCTGGATATTGCGAATATAGGATGAAAGATTTATTGATCAAGGCGGGGTTCCGTGACGTCTTGGTCTGGTCGTTGGACACAAACGAAGTACGAGAAGTTGCAGCTATGGAGAACTTTTAATCTAAACAAAACCCAAAGTCTAAGCGATGCCCTAAGGGCTGTATATATGGAGGAAGAGGGGGGGAATTTCCTGGGCCTTGAGGGTGGACTCTAAAAATAGCCTATACTTAAGTATTTAGAAATTACATGGGACTGGCCCAATAATAAGGTGACGCAGCACCTAGAATAGCCTATGGACGAATATTATGTAGTGGCATCTTGTATATTTCGTCCAAGGCTTCATGCACTCCTTATGGTGGCTTCAAAGTCCTGAAATCATCACTTGTAACTCCGTTCTTGATCCCCTTGTGCATGCCATCAACTCCATGCGTGTTCTTGCTCCAATGTTCATCTTTCTCCAAGCTAGGCCCTTCATTTGTAAGCAAAACAAATGTATCCAATTTAGGCAGCATCATATTCTCATGAACATTAGAATCATTACCAAGAAACGAAAGTACCTGGTAATTTAATTGGCGCGCGCGAGCTCTAGTAATTGGTCCAGTATATGTAATAGTAGGGGATGTGGATGTAACAATGGTATTGATATCCTTATCAGCTAGGCCCTTCATTTGTAAGCAAGACAAATGTATCCAATTTAGGCAGCATCATATTCTCATGAACATTAGAATCGTTACCAAGAAACGAAAGTACCTGATAATTCAATTGCCGTGCGCGAGCTCTAGTAATTGGTCCAGTATGTATAGCAGCAGGGGCTGTGGGTGTAACAATGGTATTGATGTCCTCATCATGCTCGTCTTGCGGTCTTCTATTGTGCTCTTCAAGCTTGGCCTTGGCGTGAAGTAGGGCTTGTTGGGACTTGTAGGTAGGCGCATCTCGAGCATCTTCATGTTGATGGTGTTGTTGTCGTGCTTGAGCTTGATGGCGTTCGTCATCGTCGTGCACGTGATGTTTGGAGGTGACTTGCCCTTCATGACGATGTGGATCACGAACGTGATGGTGGTCGCCATGGAGATGTGGACGTGGACGACTTGCGCTTGCAACATTTTTGCGCTCCGAAGACTTGTGACTTGAACGTCGCCGCCTTGAAGATGATGAAGGGGAAGAACGGTTGATCAACAAGGTCCGAATCTCCTCCATCCTTGCATCTTGCTCCTTCTTTTGTCCAGAAAGCTTGTTGTCGATGTAGTCCCTTTTCCTTGCTTTGGAGTGACGAATGTCGATGGAGAGTTTCTCGATGTGCTCCTGCAATCTTGATTGTGCGCCTGTCATTTCTCGTTGTAGATCGAAGATTGATGCTTTGGTAATGTAGTTGTTCACGCCGTCGTTGTTCTGGAAGACCGGAGATGAAATGCCTTGCCGATCTATCACAATACTTGAGCAAATATGAGTGGGAGAAAGAGAAGAACGAATACCAAATGTACCTTGACCAAAGTTGAAGGTGGATCAATGCTAACTCCAATGTGGACAAGGAAATAGCACAATTGGTACCAATTCTTGTCGGTTTCTCACACCTACACAAGTAAGGCTCATGGTGGAGCTCGGTGAGGATAGTGGCACAAAAATTTGATGTAAAATGTTAGCAAGAGTCAATAATGTTGAAAGAGATTCACAAATTCGCAAGTGAAACAAGTAGACCAATAGCAATATGTGGCACACGGAAACACACACATGGATAGATAAATGGGGTCGTGCAACCAAGGAATGAGCTCAAAATGTGGAATCCACGGAAAATGCTCTTGTTGCACAACTCTAGAGAGACGCTAGCACGATTGCTCAATAGGTGGATACGACACTTGTGCACAACCTATAGGAGACAAAAATGCAACGACTTCTATCCCAAGTATGCTATGTATATGATGTTCCGGTGGTATGATCCAAGATGATCGGATATGACAATCTTATGCAATGTGGTATGATGCTACGGCACTTTCTTACAATCTCTTTGTTCACTCTTTTTCTTTTGCTTAAAAGCTTATTCTCTTTTTTTGTATATGGCCACTTTGCGAGATGCACAAACCAAGATAGCGATTGTGTATATGCGGGAACAAACTTGAGGCACAAGAGATGATATGATACCGATATGATATGGTATGTATGCAATATATGGTGTAGATCACTAATGTGCACAAGTAATGTTGCCGGGAATACTCAAATGGCTAGTCTCGATAGGCAAGTGATGCAAAATGGGCTAGGGGTTATCAATGCAATTGCAAGGGAATATACAATGGAGGGATACCACGATACCAAGATGATATGGAGGTTACCGTCCTTGGCGATGATGAGTGG
Organism: Triticum urartu; assembly: GCF_056163025.1. NCBI lineage: Eukaryota > Viridiplantae > Streptophyta > Magnoliopsida > Poales > Poaceae > Triticum > Triticum urartu. The sequence continues at coordinate 202,773,893 of NC_141873.1, forward strand.
CGGTGATCTTGATGGAGATACCAAGATGATGGAGACTCATCCCTAAGTAGCCGAAACACCTTAGGAAACGGAAAAACCGCGAACTCAAAATCTCAAATGTCAAATGTCAAATGGTGGTAGCGGGATGTGGTGGTGGTTTTGCGGAAGCTCAATGGGATTGCGGAAATGCAATGATGGGTTTTGCGGGTAGGCAATGCGGAAGTGGAGGTTAAGGTTGGCTATAAACGGTGTCGGAGTTGGAAGCACGGTCCCTAAGTAGCCGAAACACCTTAGGAGACACAACTCACAACACAAACAAAATTGGGTTAAGTTGCGGTGGTGGAAGTGTATGGTGGTCAAGCCTATGCGGAAGTTATGGTGGTGGTGGTGGTTGATGAAGAAGCAATCATCCCTAAGTAGCCTAGACACCTTAGGAGACTCAAATGACACCTCAAGCAACCACGAATGCGATGGGGAACAAAATTGGTTCGGTTGCGGAAGTCGGTGGTGGTTATGCGGAGGTTATGGTGGAAGCCCTAGGAAAAGATGCCAAAGTTCCAAAATTTTGATGGAGTCAAATGGTGACAGTAGTATTTTTGTGTGAAGGGGGATGTCAAGAGCATTTCAACGAGCTAAAGAACGTGAAAATCGGAATCCGGATGAATTAGTTATGGACAAAACGGTGAAACGGGGGAGGCTGAAATCCCAGGGGCCGGACATCCGGGGCTGGGGGCCGGATATCCGGGGGCTGATGTCCAGAACCGTGCAGGTTTTATGCTCCAGGAGTCGGATGTCTGGCTTGGGGCCCGGATGTTCGGCCCGATGGCCCGGATGTCCGGCCCGACGATTCCAGATCTCGTTTGGGACACCAAAACTCGATTTGGGGTGGAAATAGATGAATTTGGGGACAAAATTGATGGGATTTCATGGATGGAAAGTGGGGAAAATTGGGGATATGCTAGATCCACTCGAAACCAAGCAAATCCATGGAACAAAATCAACAAAACCTCATCAAACCAACAAATCACAAAAAACATTTGGGGCTATTTTTGGTGGGGATTTTCAAATTTAGGACGAAATCAACAAAATTAGGCTAGAAAACACAACGGGGAGGCTCCAAAATCTTGATCAACGTGGCTCATGCTACCAACATGATGGTATCAAGAGACAAGCTGGCTTTGTTCCAAGATGATGTAGGGTAGAACCCTAATCGCCCGATCTTTCACGAAAGGAGCGGATCCCGTGAAGAACACGAAGAACACGAGGGGAAAACACGTGGGGAAATCACAAAGGGGCACAAAGAGGAACACTCAAACTAACAAGATAGTCACACATGTGCTAGATCCTCGGATACATAGAATGATACACGGTCCACGGACAACTAGGGACGATACACGGTAAACGGTCTTCTCCGTGAGGAGGTCTTGAAGTTCTTCTCCAAAAGGAGGTCTTGAATCCAACGGGATCTTCTCCGTAGAGGCCGCGGTCTCTCTCGTGGAGTAGATCCGATGTGGATGAGAAATGCTCTATCTCTAAAATGAGCTAAACCAATGCTAACCCTAACTAGAAGGAAGTGGGGGAGTATATATAGTCTATGATGTAGGGTAGAGACCCTAATCGCCCGATCTTTCACGAAAGGAGCGGATCCCGGGGAAAACATGAAGAACACGAGGACGAACGGAAGGAAAACACAAGAGGAAATCACTAAACCAACATGAATAAGTCACACATGGGCTAGATCCTCGAGTACATAGAACGATACATGAATCCACGGTCTACTAGGGATGATACACGGTAACCGGTTCTTCTCCGTGAGTAGGTCTTGAATCCACAAGGGGATCTTCCTATAAAGGGGTCTTGAATCGAAGGTGGATCTCCTCCGAAGAGGGGCCGCGGTCTCTCTCGTGGAGTAGATCCGATATGGATGAGCAATGCTCTATCTCTCAAATGAGCTAAACCAATGCTAACCCTAGAAAGGAGGTGGGGGAGGTCTATTTATAGTCTAAGTACAAATGGGGGCGAAGTGAAAGGGTACATGGGCCTCGGGCCCGAACACTGTGTACAAACATGTACCAGACGTCCGATGGGGACCGGTCGTCCGATGTCTCAGGAGCTGCCGGACGTCCGGTGTCCTCCGGTCGTCCGCTGGTTCTGTTCTATGATGGGGGTGCCGGACGTCCGGAGGCGTCGGTCTTCCGCTGACTCTGGTTCGGGTGCAGGTGCGCCAGTCGTCCGGTCTGGACCGGACGTCCGCTCGTTTGCTTCGGGTGTCGAGGCACCGGTCATCCGGTCTGGACCGGACGTCCGCTGGCTGGGGCTTGGCTGATGCTTCAGGCACCGGACGTCCAGTCTCGGCCGGTCGTCCGGTGGCCGGGACTTTTCCTTCAGCCCTCCTTCTTCTCCGTCTTCTCGTCCATCTTCCTCTTCTTCTTGTCCTTGCTCCTTAGCTTCTCCATGGTACCTGAGTATGCACAAAGTGTCCACATGAGGTAGTAGCCATGCTTCATGTGCATCGAAGTGGAATTGTGAGAGGAGAGATGTCACCTCGGTTTCAAGAGCTCTTGCACGTGATCGAGTCATGGGTCCACTAGGCACTTGACGCGACGATGGTAGGACCATGGGGATGACCCTGGGATGCTCTACATCAGTCTAAGCCACGAAGGAGTAAGTGGGAAAGAGGGATACATGGGCCCTTGGCCCGTTCACTGTGCGCGGACAGGCGCCGGATGTCCGGGCCGGGGGCCGGATGCTCGGGGCTTCGCGACGGGCCGGATGTCCGGGCTAGCCTGGGTGATGGAGGCGAGGGTGTCCCGATCTTTTGATGAGATGGTAACTATCGATTTGGTGGAGACGACTTTGATGATCCGACTACAAACGTGCATGACATTGCGCCTTAGCAATCGCTAAACCAATCTCCTGAGGTTACTGACGATGCCGGAAGCACGGTCAGCGTGACCACGAAGGTCTATTCCTGCAAGCAATCGAAGAACCAGCAAGAATATGATAAAGCAATCTGAATATTGCGAATATAGATGAAGTATTGATAATGGTGGGGATCTGTAAGCGGTCTTGGTCTGGTCGTTGGACACAAACGAAGTACACGAAGTTGCAATGGCTAACTATTAACTAAAAAAATCCCAAGGAAAAAGCTACTAGATGGATCTACTTATATAGGAGCAAGGGGTGGCGGCCAAGGAGGTGGGAGGATGTCCCAAGGCAGCCTAAAACTAACCCTAGGTCGTACAAGGCTCATGGGCCCAAGCGGAGGTGATACAACACCTTTGGGCTTGTAGTTTGACTCGGATTCTGTTGCAACGTCAGATTGTTTCGTCCATAACTCAACGCTCTGGAAGAATTTGAAGGTGAATCCAATTGGGTTGGAAAGAACACGAAATATAGTTTCCAACAAAAAAAGAATCACCCAATTCGGAGTCCGTATGAAAAAGTTGTTGCCGTTTTGAGTCAGGTATGTCTGTGCAGTCCGAATCTGAATCCAGAACGTGAGAGACTTGGACTCTATCTTCTTTTGGCCCAAAAGTGACGTGAGAGGACTTTCTGAACAGAACCTAAACTTCTCCCTTTCCCTTGTCTTCATATTTGGATTGTACAAATGTCCCATACACCTGCAATTAGACAAAACACAAAAGTGTGTGAAGTATTTTTGTTCTGGATAACATAAATAGATTATTGAATAGTTTGCATTAGAAATCACCTGACAAATATGCATGTATGCAATATTTTTGGTCGTATCCAAGGTAGTCATGTCCTCATCACTGGGTCTTCCAGATGCATTCGATGATGGAGGGGTCGGATTTTCGGGCGAAGGGGCCGGATGTCCGGGGCTTCGGGAGGAGCCGATGTCCAGGGTGATGGCCGGATGTCCGGGCTATGGTGGACCTTTGCAGTGCTCTCTGTATGGACGATGCCGGAATTTCGGGGCTCGGGCCGGATGTCCGGCCGCTGTAGTAGCTGGCCCTTCTTCCTTCTCCTTCCTTCACTTCTGTGCACGCTTGGCCTTGGTCCTTGGGCTCTCCATGATCTCCTCGGGTGTACCTGAGTATGCACAAGGTCCGCGCTTGAAGTAGCATCCATGTCTTACATGCGGAAAGGGAAGATTCAGAAAGGAGCGAGTTCACCTTGTGTCCAATGGCGTATGCTTGAGTGTACATGGGGATGGCCGTAGGATGCTCCGCATCAAGAAGCAATCGTCCCTAAGTTGCCTAAACACCTTAGGAGACTCGAATCACTACTCAAGCAACCACAAATGCTATAAGGAACAAAATTGGTTAGCTTGCGGAAGTCGGTGGTGGTTTTGCGGAGGTTGTGGTGGAAGCCCTAGGCAAAGATGCCAAAGTTCCAAAACATTGATGGAGTCAAATGGTTATGGTAGTATTTTTTTGGAAGGGGGATGTCAAGAGCTTTTTTTCAACGATCTAAAGAATGCGAAAAACGGATTCCGGATGAATTAGTTATGGACAAAACGGTGAAACGGGGAAGCTGAAATGTACAGGGGCCGAACATCTGGGGGTGTGGGTCAGATATCCGGGGGCTGATGTCCAGAACCATGCGGGTTTTATGCTCCAGGAGCCGGATGTCCGGCTTGGGGACAGGATGTCCGGCCTGAGGCCCGGATGTCCGGCCCGACGATTCCAGATCTCGATTGGGACATCAAAACTCGATTTGGGGGCGGAAATAGATGAATTTGGGGGCAAAATTGATGGGATTTCGTGGATGGAAAGTGGGGACACTTGGGGATATGCTAGATCCACTCGAAACGAAGCAAATCCATGGATCAAAATCAACAAAACCTCATCAAACCAACAAATCACGAAAAAAATTGGGGCTATTTTTGGTGAGGATTTTCGAATTTAGGAAGAAATCAACAAAATTAGGCTAGAAAACACAACAGGGAGGCTCCGAAATCGTGATCAACGTGGCTCATGATACCAAGATGATGTAGGATAGAACCCTAGTGGCCCGATCTTTCACGAAAGGAGCGGATCCCGCGACGAACACGAAGAACACGAGGAGGGAAACGAGGGAAAACACAAGGGAAACACAAGAGGAACACTCAAACTAACAAGAACAAGTTACACATGTGCTAGGTCCATGAACACAAAGGAAGATACAAGATCCAAAGTCAACAACGGACGATACAAGAGGTAACGGTCTTCTCCATGAGGAGATCTTGATGGGGCTGCCCTAGAGGGGGTCTTGATGATCTTCTCTGCAGGGAGGTCTTGAATCCAAAGGGATCTTCTCCATAGAGGCCGCGGTCTCTCTCGTGGAGTAGATCCGGTGTGGATGAGCAATGCTCTATCTCTAAAATGAGCTAAACCAATGCTAACCATAGAAAGGAGGAGGTGGAGGAGTATATATAGTGTAGGTCCACGAAGGGGAAAGTGAGGGGCAAAAGGGTACATGGGCTTCCGCCCGAGTGTCTGCGCGTAGGCAGGTAGGGCCGGATGTCCGGGCATCGGGCCGGATGTCTGGGGCTTCACGGGCAGCCGCATGTCCAGGCTGACGGAGCTGGTCATGGTGCTCTCTGGAATGGGTTGTCGGGATTTCCGGGGGTGAGGCCGGATGTTCGGGTGTTGGCGAGGCGCCGGATGTCCGGGGCCTGTAGCACTTTGGCTACAGGGCTACTACTGTTGTTGACATCTTCAGGGGCCGGATGTCCGGGCGAGGGCCGGATGTCCGGGTCCTGGGTGATGTCTCCGTCTTCTTCCGTCGTTGCTTCCATGCTTCCCTCGCAGATGGTGTAGTTGTTCCTTGGCGCTTGCACTCCTCCTCGTCCTCCGTAGTGTTCCGACAATACCTATGCATGCACACGAGAGGGGTGTCAAGTAGTATACCATCCTCGAAGGGGTCAAGTGAGCACATGTAAAGGAGATGATTCACCTTTGGGTATGTCAAGTAGATGTCGCAGGTGTGATGAGGACGTGAATACCATTGTTACAACCACAGCCCCTGCTGCTATACATACTGGACCAATTACTAGAGCTCGCGCACGCCAATTGAATTATCAGGTACTTTTGTTTCTCGGTAACGATTCTAATGTTCATGAGAATATGATGCTGCCAAAATTGGATACATTTGTTTTGCTTACAAATGAAGGGTCTAGCTTGGACAAGAAAGATGAACCTTGGAGCAAGTTCAAGCATAGAGATGATGGCATGTGCAAGGGGAACAAGAACAGAGTTACAAGTGATGATTCCAGGACTCTGAAGCCACCATAATGAGTGCATGAAGCATGGGACGAAATATACAAGATGCCACTTCATAAATTTCGTCCAGAGGCTATTCTAGGTGCTGCGTCACCTTATTATTGGGCCAGGCCCATGTATTTTCGAAGTACTTAAGTATAGGCTGTTTTTAGAGTACGTATGTGTGGGGAAACAAGAGTTAGGGTTGGTTTCAGACCCCTCCACCAAGGGCCACGAAATTCCCCCTCTCTCCTCCATATATACAGCCCTTAGGGCATCGTTTAGACTATGGGTTTTGTTTAGATTAAAAGTTCTCCATAGCTGCAACTTCGCGTACTTCGTTTGTGTCCAACGACCAGACCAAGACGTCACATAACCCCACCTTCATTAACAAAGCTTTCCTCTTTTATTCGCAATATCCAGATTGCAATCTCAGTTTCTTGCTTGTTCTTCGTTTGCTCGCAGGAAACAGACCCTCGTGGTCAGGTTGATCATGCTCCGGCGTGGTCAATAACCCCTCGGAAGTTGGTTTAGCGATTGCTAAGGCATGACGTCTCGCACGTTCGTAGTCGGATTGTCAAGGTCGACTCCCACAGAAATGATAGCCACCATCTCATCGAAACATCGGGACACCTTTGCCTCTATCAAGTGGTATCAGATTTTCAGGTTGCTCGGTGAGATTTTCCAGTTTTTCATTGTTTAGATCGAGCCTGTTCTTCATACCTACAGTCCATGAAAAAAGCCAAAAAAAATTAGGGTTAGTTCATCATATCCGAACCAATCTGAGCCTTTGCATAGTCTTTTCAGTATTTTGCTTTGTTGAATTTGTGGTTGCATCGTCGTGTCTAGTTGCTGGTCTTAGAGTCTAGTCTTTTAGAGTTTTGAGTTCTGGTCATAAGTTATCACGCCGCCGCCGCACCATCATCTTCGCTCCTGCCTTCTACCACCACCGCTTATCCGCCATCGATCTGTATCCATATACCACCACCAATCCGTATCCATATACCACCACTGCCGCCATATCCTACCATCATATATCCACTACAAATTCGAGTTCCTTTCATATTAGGTTTGTTTTCGAGGTCCGTCTAATTTCCGATTCGTGTTTCCTTGCCTGAGTAGGTCTCGAAAAAAAAAGTCTGGAGACCCCCGGGCAGTTTTTAGGCCAAAATTTTCACAGGCAATTTTTTTCCCGATCCTATTTTTAGGCTTTTCTGAGTCTCTTGAGCCACGTGCCATCATAGTGATTTTTTGTCGCACTTTTCATTGTCGCTGCCCTGATTTCTGAAAAAAAAAGTCAAAATTTTTTTTCATGCCCATCCTATTAGTTTGACAAGGGAAGAGTTTTGAGACACTCGCCATTATAGTGATTTTTTCGCAAAAAAAGGAGTGCAAAAAAAAGAGCGAATTTTTTTTCAAGAGTGTGCTTTTCCCTTGTTTACGTGCAGCGCCGTGATTTTGTTAGTGTTCTAGGCTCGCTTCTCTAGCACAGTCTAGCCTAGGACCAGCACAGTACCATCGTTGAGCGTTTATTCAACTTTGCATATCTGAATTGATTATTGCTCACCCTTTTTGCTACGATATTATAAGCATTCCCAGCTCCACATACATCTACTCGTGCGCTTGACTCTCCCTGGTAATCGCTCTATCCAAGCTTTGAGAGTTTTGACTACGACGGTTGCCGATCACCGCCTGCTGCTGGGTAAGAACTGGTAAGAATTTGAGATTTGCTTGACGGATTTGTGACATCCACCACCACCTCTTGTTAGCAGTCTGTAGGATCAAATTCTTGTGTGTTTCTATTGCTGCTAACCATGGCAGGATCACAAGCCGACGAGACTGACTGGGAGAACCTGACGAATAAGGAGTTGCATGATAAATTTCAGCAAATGATGAGTGGACAGGTGCAAGATGTGCTGAACAGATTTGAAGAGGCCATGGAGAAGATAGGTGGCATGGAGAAGACGTTCGAAAGAAAGATCGATAACAGGTTTAATGAATTGCTCCTGTGTCTTCCACCACCACCACCGGCTGCCCCTAACGCACCTCTACAACAACAACAACGTCACTTTCCAAATCAAGTGGGACGAGCACAGCGCATTCCCATTAACCCTGGGCAAAATTCTGGTGCTGCTGTTGATGCTTCTGCCGCTCCTGCTGCTACTACAGAGGTGGAGGACCATTACGAGGATGAGGTTGACCAAAATGAGAACTACGTGCAACCACCAGCACCACCACCACCAGGTCATCCTCATGCATATCATCGCAACGGTAGGGCTGCACCAGCACCTGAGGTACATGACCATCTTCCTGAACTAAAATTGAATATTTCACCATTTGAGGGTAGATATGTTCCTGATATATATCTTACTTGGGAGTTAGAAACTGAACAACGATTTACATGTTTACAATATCCTCAGGAGAGACGTGTTCCTGCTGCTCTTTGTGCTTTCACTAGCTTTGCATGTGTTTGGTGGTCTGAACATTGTAGATTATATCCTATTCCAGCTACTTGGGCTGCTTCGAAAACTGCTATGCGTACTCGTTGGGTTCCAACATATTGTCAACGTGAATTACTTCAAAAATTGCAGCGTTTAAGACAATGAAAATTTTTTGTAGAAGAATATTATCAGGAATTACAAACTGGCATGATTAGATGTGGTATTGTTGAGGAGAATGAAGCTATGCTTGCACGTTTTATGGGTGGATTAAATAGAGAGATTCAGACCATTCTAAAGTATAAGGAGTATACTAATATCACTCGATTATTCCATCTTGCTTGTAAAGCTGAACGTGAAGTGCAGGATCGACAGGCATTGGCGCGAACTAACTTTTCTGCAGGTCGATCTTCATCATGGAGACCACGTGCATCCTCTACTTCCACTCCACCAGGACCTCCATCAGGTGCCACCTTTAGCCGTGATACAAGAAAGCAGGCACAACCACCACTATCTGCCAAGAGCACACCTGTCGGACCTGCGTAGAGCTCTTCTTCTTCCATGGCATCAACAGGGCACACAAGTGATATTATTTGTCGTCGTTGTAAGGGAAGAGGACATTTTGCGAGAGAATGCCAATCTCAGCGTGTGATGATTGCTACTGAGGATGGTGGGTATGAGTCCGCTAGTGACTATGATGAGGAGACTTTGGCACTTATTACACATGAATAACACGGTGGAGAGGATTCTGATCATGAAACGCAATACATGGCTGCTGAAGATGCTGACAGGTATGAATGTTTAGTTGCTCAACGTGTTTTGAGTGTCCAGGTTACACAAGCTGAGCGAAATCAAAGGCATAATTTGTTCCATACAAAGGGCGTTGTGAAGGAACGTTCTTTTCGCGTCATCATAGATGGAGGGAGCTACAATAACTTGGCTAGCATGGAGATGGTGGAGAAGCTATCTCTCACCACAAGACCACATCCACATCCTTACTACATCCAATGGTTCAACAATAGCGGCAAGGTTAAGGTAACACGTACTGTTCGTGTGCATTTTAGTATCTCTACATATGCTGATTACGTTGATTGTGACGTGGTACCTATGCAAGCATGTTCCTTATTACTTGGTAGACCATGGCAATTTGATAAAAATTCTGTACACCATGGTAGAAACAATCAGTATACTCTTGTTCATAAGGATAAAAATATTACTTTGCTTCCTATGGCTCCTTAATCCATTTTGAAAGATGATATTAATAGAGCTAATAAAGCAAAATAGGAGAAAAATAAGAGTGAAAATCATATTGTGGCAAAATAATTTGAGCAACAAATGAAACCTAATAATAAATCATCTAGTGTTGCTTCTGAAATTAAATTGAAAAGTGCATGTTTACTTGCCACAAAATCTGATATTGATGATCTAGATTTTAGCAAATCTGTTTGCTATGCTTTTGTGTGCAAAGAGGCATTATATTCATTCGAGGGCGTGCCTTCCTCTTTGCCTCATGCTGTCCCTAACATTTTGCAAGAGTTCGCTGATGTCTTTCCAGAAGATGTGCCACCGGGATTACCACCTATTCGAGGGATTGAGCATCAAATTGACTTAATTCCCGGTGCATCATTACCCAACCGTGCATCATACCATACCAATCCAGAGGAGACGAAGGAGATTATGCGTCAAGTACAAGAATGGTACGTCGCGTATGTGCGTTGATTGTAGAGGCAATAATAATATTACTATTCGTTATCGTCATCCTATTCCTAGGCTAGATGATATGCTTGATGAATTGAGTGGCTCTACAATATTCTCCAAAGTTGATTTGCAGTGTGGATACCATCAAATTCGTATGAAATTGGGAAATGAATGGAAAATAGCATTTAAAACTAAGTTTGGATTATATGAGTGGTTAGTCATGCCTTTTGGGTTAACTAATGCACCTAGTACTTTCATGAGGTTAATGAACGAAGTTTTACGTGCTTTCGTTGGACGATTTGTGGTAGTTTACTTTGATGACATATTGATTTATAGCAAATCTTTGGAGGAACATTTGGAACATTTTTGTGCTGTTTTTATTGCTCTACGTGTTGGATGTTTGTTTGGTAACCTTGGAAAATGCACCTTTTGCACCGATCGAGTATCTTTTCTTGGCTATGTTGTTACGCCGCAGGGAATTGAAGTAGATAAAGCCAAGATTGAAGCTATTGAGAGTTGGCCGCAGCCCAAAACGGTCAAACAAGTGAGGAGTTTTGAGCTTGAATGTGATGCTAGTGGAATTGGATTAGGAGGTGTGTTATTACAAGGGCAAACCTGCTGCATACTTTTCTGAAAAATTGAGTGGGCCTAGTCAGAACTATTCTACTTATGACAAAGAATTATATGCTCTTGTTCGGACCTTAGAAACATGGCAACATTATTTATGGCCCAAGGAATTTGTTATACATTCTGATCATGAATCTTTGAAACACATTAAAAGTCAAGCAAAACTGAACCGTAGACATGCTAAATGGGTTGAATTCATTGAGACTTTTCCTTATGTCATTAAACACAAGAAGGGTAAAGAAAATGTTATTGCTGATGCATTGTCTCGTCCTTATACTATGCTTTCACAACTTGACTTTAAAATATTTGGTTTGGAGACCATCAAAGATCAATATGTTCATGATGCTGAATTTAAAGATGTATTGCAGAATTGTAAGGAAGGGAGAACTTGGAACAAGTTCGTTCTTAACGATGGATTTGTGTTTTGTGCTAACAAGCTATACATTCCAGCTAGCTCTGTTTGTCTTTTGTTGTCGCAGGAGGCACATGGAGGAGATTAATTGGACACTTTGGCGACAAGATGGAGGATATACTTGCTACACATTTCTTTTGGCCAAAGATGAGACGGGATGTTGAGCATTTTGTTGCTCGCTGCACTACATGTCAAAAAGCTAAGTCACGACTCAATCCTCATGGTTTATATATGCCTTTGCCTGTACCTAGTATTCCTTGGGAGGATATATCTATGGACTTTGTTTTAGGTTTACCTCGAACAAAGAAGGGGGGGATAGCATATTTGTTGTCGTGGATAGGTTCTCGAAAATGGCACAATTTATACCATGTCATAAAAGCGATGATGCTGTTAATGTTGCTGATTTGTTCTTTCGTGAAATTATTCGCTTGCATGGTGTGCCAAATACTATTAGTACTACTTGTCACCCCCAAACTGATGGACAAACTGAAGTAGTCAATAGAACATTGTCTACTATGCTTAGGGCTATTTTGAAGAATAACAAGAAAATGTGGGAAGAATGCTTGCCTCATATTGAATTTGCTTATAATCGTTCATTGCATTCTACTACTAAGATGTGCCCTTGTGAAATTGTGTATGGTTTCCTACCTCGTGCACCTATTGATTTGTTGCCTCTTCCATCTTCGGAGAAGGTTAATTTTGATGCTAAAGAATGTGCTGAATTGATTTTAAAAATGCATGAGTTAACTAAGGAAAACATTGAGCATATGAATGCTAAATATAAAATTGTTGGAGATAAGGGTAGAAAACATGTTGTGTTTTCACCTAGAGATCTTGTTTGGTTACATTTTCGTAAGGATAGATTTCCTAATTTGCACAAATCAAAGCTAATGCCACGTGCTGATGGTCCTTTTAAGGTGTTAGAGAAAATAAATGATAATGCATATAAACTTGAGCTGCCTGCAGATTTTGAGGTTAGTCCCACTTTTAACATTGCAGATTTGAAGCCTTATTTGGGTGAGGACCATGAACTTTCGTCGAGGACGACTTAATTTCAAGAAGGGGAGGATGATGAGGACATCAATACCATTGTTACCACCACAGCCCCTGCTGCTATACATACTGGACCAATTATTAGAGCTCGCGCACGCCAATTGAATTATCAGGTACTTTCGTTTCTTGGTAATGATTCTAATGTTCATGAGAATATGATGCTGCCAAAATTGGATACATTTGTTTTGCTTACAAATGAAGGGCCTAGCTTGGACAAGAAAGATGAACCTTGGAGCAAGTTCAAGCATGGAGATGATGGCATGCGCAAGGGGAACAAGAACGGAGTTACAAGTGATGATTCCAGGACTCTGAAGCCACCATAATGAGTGCATGAAGCATGGGACGAAATATACAAGATGCCACTTCAAAATTTTTGTCCAGAGGCTATTCTAGGTGCTGCGTCACCTTATTATTGGGCCAGGCCCATGTATTTTCGAAGTACTTAAGTATAGGCTGTTTTTAGAGTGCGTATGTGTGCGGAAACAAGTGTTAGGGTTGGTTTCGGACCCCTCCACCAAGGGCCACGAAATTCCCCCTCTCTCCTCCATATATACAGCCCTTAGGGCATCGTTTAGACTTTGGGTTTTGTTTAGATTAAAAGTTCGCCATAGCTGCAACTTCGCTTACTTCGTTTGTGTCCAACGACCAGACCAAGACGTCACAGAACCCCACCTTGATCAATAAAGCTTTCATCTTATACTCGCAGTATCCAGATTGCAATCTCATTTTCTTGTTTGTTCTTCGTTTGCTCGCAGGAAGCAGACCCTCGTGGTCAGGTTGATCGTGCTCCGGCGTGGTCAATAACCCCTCGGAAGTTGGTTTAGCGATTGCTAAGGCGCGACGTCTCACACGTTCGTAGTCGGATCGTCAAGGTCGACTCCCACAGAAATGATAGCCACCATCTCACCGAAACATCGGGACACCTTTGCCTCTATCAACGTGTCACTCGCCAAACGGACTGTTGACATAGTGATGTCCATAGGATGCTCTGCATCAGATTTGCTTTGATTACTTGTTGTTCTTAACCTAACACTCTAACAGAGCTTGTCAACGATTTAAACACTAAGGACTGCTGTAGTGGGAGCTTGTCTAATTCATAGGTGACATAAAGGTTTGGCCGTACATTAAAGTAGGCTCTCCAAGAGTACATGGAGATCCAGTTCGAAGGTATGCCTAGTTTTTACATAGTGCACACATAGTAAATGCTCATTTAATTGTGTGCAAGTGCAAGAGATGTGGCATGTTTCATTATGTGGTGTGGTTTTGTTATAATCTCATCCTTTTGTGTTGTTCACAAACTGGAAAGTATGCATATTTATCTTCCAAGGAGACGAGCAACTAGTTTGTGTCACCTTGCAGAGGGGGTGCAATGAAGATAAGATTGAGGATTTCCAAGTACAAGATGTTAGGAAGGAGCCTTGCAATAGAAGTAGGAGCAGCGCTGAGACTCTTCAATCAGTTAAGGTAAGTCATTGTATCCAACTCAATAGTTCAATTCGTTGTTTGTTTTAGGCATAGTTAATTTGCTCTTTTCAATTGCTTTATTTGTCCTCAGTTAATGAGATGCCCAAACAATAATGCCTGATGTTGGGTACTTGATGTAGGGTAGAACCCTAATCAGCCGATCTTTCACGAAAGGAGCGGATCCCGCGACGAACACGAAGAACACGAGGAGGGAGACGAGGGAAAACACAAGGGAAACACAAGAGGAACACTCAAACTAACTAGAACAAGTCACACATGTGCTAGATCCTCGAGTACAAAGGGGACGATACACGATCCAAAGTCAACAATGGACGATACACGGTAACCGGTCTTCTCCGTGAGGAGGTCTTGAGTTCTTCCCTAAAGGGGGGTCTTGAATCCTCTTGGGGGATCTTCTCCGTAGGAGGCTCGAATCTCCGAGGAGATGGTAACCAAGTGGATGAGCAAAGCTCTCACACGAAATATGAGCTAATCCTTTGCTAACCCTAGAAAGTTGGGCGAGGTGGAGTGATAGAGGCAAAAAGGTGTCCCGATCTTTCGTTTTGATGGAAGTCGACTTTGACGATCTGACTACGAACCTGCGAGGACGTCGCGCCTTAGCAATCGCTAAACCAACTCCGAGAGGTTACTGACCACGCCGGAGCATGATCAACCTGACCACGATGGTCTATTTCCTGCAAGCAATGAAGAACAAATAAGAAATTGAAATTGCAATCTGGATATTGCGAATATAAGAGGAAAGCTTTATTGATGAAGGTGGGGTTCTGTGACGTCTTGGTCTGGTCGTTGGACACAAACAAAGTACGCGAAGTTGCAGCTATGGCGAACTTTTAATCTAAACAAAACCCAAAGTCTAAACGATGCCCTAAGGGCTGTATATATGGAGGAAGAAGGGGGAATTTCGTGGCCCTTGGAGGAGGGGTCCGAAACCAACCCTAACTCTTGTTTCCCCACACATACGGACTCTAAAAACAGCCTATACTTAAGTATTTCAAAAATACATGGGCCTGGCCCAATAATAAGGTGACGCAACACTTAGAATAGCGTCTGGACGAAATTTATGTAGTGGCATCTTGTATATTTCATCCAAGGCTTCAAAGTCCTGAAACCATCACTTGTAACTCCGTTCTGGATCCCCTTGCGCATGGCATCATCTCCATGCTTGGTCTTGCTCCAGTGTTCATCCCTCTTATCCATGCCAGGCCCTTCATTTGTAAGTAAAACAAATGTATCCAATTTAGGCAGCATTATATTCTCATGAACATTAGATTCATTACCAAGAAACGAAAGTGCGTGATAATATAATTTGCGTGCACGAGCTTTAGTAATTGGTCCAGTATTTATAGAAGCAGGGGATGTGGGTGTAACAATGGTATTGATGTCCTCATCGTCCTCCTCTCTTGAAATGAAGTCATCCTCGACGAAAGCTCATCTGCCTCACCCAAATAAGGCTTCAACTCTGCAATGTTAAAAGCGGGACTAACCCCAAAATCTGCAGGCAGCTCAAGTTTATATGCCTTATCATTTATTTTCTCTAACACCTTAAATGGACCATCAGCACGTGGCATTAGTTTTGATTTGCGCAAATTAGGAAATCTATCCTGACGCAAATGTAACCAAACAAGATCTCCAGGTTGATGCGGAGCATCCCAAGGTCATCCCCATGGACCTACCATCGTCTCATCAAGTGCCTACCGGACCCATGACTCGATCACGTGCAAGAGCCCTTGAAACTGAGGTGACATCTCTCCTCTCACAATTCCACTTCAATGCCCATGAAGCATGGCTACTACCTCATATGGATACCTTGTGCATACTCAGGTACAATGGAGAAGCTAAGGAGCAAGAACAAGAAGAAGAGGACGATGGACGAGAAGACGGAGAAGAAGAGGGGACGCAGGAAAAGTCCGAGCCACCGGACGACCGGCCGGGACCGGATGTCCGGCGCCTGAAGCCTCAGCCGAGCCCCAGCCAGCGGACGTCCGGCCCATACCGGACGACCGGTGCCCCTGCACCTGAAGCGAACGAGCGGACGTCCGGTCTGGACCGGACGACCAGCGCACTAGCACCCGAGCCAACATCAGCGGAAGTCCGGAGCCTTCGGACGTCCGGCACCCCCATCACAGAGCAGAACCAGCGGACGACCGGAGGACACCGGACGTCCGGCAGCTCCTGAGACACCGGACGACTGGTCCCCAGCGGACGTCCGGTACCTGGCTGCGTCCAGATTCGGGCCCGAGGCCCATGTACCCCTTCACTTTGCCCCCCTTTTGCACTTAGACTATAAATAGCGTTGGCTTAGCTCATATTTCGAGATAGAGCTACGCTCATCCATACCGATCTCCTCCTCGAGAGAGTCTGTGGCCCCTCTTCGGAGAAGATCAACTTGGATTCAAGACCCCCTCTTGGGCGGCCCCATCAAGACCTCCTTCTAGGAGAAAAACCGGTTACTTGTATTGTCCTTTGTTGACCTTGGATCATCATGTATCTCTTTGTGTTTCAAGGATCTAGCACATGTGTAATCAAATCTTATTGGTTTGAGTGTTTCTCTCGTGTTTTCCCTCATGAATCCCATCGTGTTCTTCGTGTTTCTCTTTGGGATCCGCTCCTTTCGTGAAAGATCGGCCATCTAGGGTTTCACCCTACATCATCTTGGTATTAGGAGCAAGGTTGATCACGATTTCGGAGCCCCCTTCTTCGTTTTTCTAGCTTGATTTTGTTGTTTTTCGTCCTAATCCGAAAATCCCCACCAAAAATAGCCCCAAAAATTTTCTTGTGTTTTGTGAGTTGTGATGATGTTTTGTTGGTTTTGATCCGTGAATTTGTTGCGTTGCAAGTAGATCTAGCCTTCCCCCAGCGTCTCCACCTCGAAATCCCTCCCAACTTCCCCATATTCCCCCCAAAATCACCTCTCGGATCTAAAATCTCACGTTGACCCCGACCACCGGACGACCGTCACATCATCGGACGTTCGACGACCTAGGAAGCACCGGACATCCGACGTTACCGGACGACCGGCGACCGGACATCCGTCCGTGCCCGGACGACCGCTACTTCCACACCATCAACCGCTACACCACCTCCAACTTCCGCAAAACCGTCCCAATATCCCTACCCACACCACCACCTAACCGCCACCTACTCCGACGATTTTGGTCGCATTTGGTTTTGAGAATTTGAGTTGCCGTACCGTATCCTTTTGTGTTTCGGCTATCTAGGTATGGTTCGACATCGACATCACCGCCGCTCATTTTCGCCACGGACGCGTCATCAACACCGGTCATCAACAACGACCACCTCGACTACGACTTGGTATTCATGCCACCATTTTGACACCATACCGGAACCAAGACCGGTAACCTCATCTTGGTATTGGACATATCACTCTTGCCATCACATTGTTAGCCATCATCGCCTTACTCCTTTGCGTTGCTTACCCATCGAGACCAGCCATTGAGTATTGGCAGCAACGAGACTTTTGCACTTTAGTGATCATACTTCCCCATAGCATACATACATACATACATCATTGTTGCCTATATTGGTATCATCTCTTGTGTCACAAAGCTGTCATCGCACACTCACTTGCTATCTTGGTGCATCAAGCATCGCATAAGAAAAGAGCTCAAACATCAAAGAGCCAACCAAGCTTTTAAACAAAGAGGAAAGATAAGCCAAGAGCTTTTAAGCAAGAACCATAGCATCATACAACATTAAGATTGTCATACTCGATCATCTTGGATCATATCATAGCAACACCTTGCATAAAACATATTTGGGATAGAAGTCGTTGCATTTTTGCTAAGTAGGTTGTGCACAAGTTCTTTTATCCGCCTATCGTGCAATCGTGCTAGCGTCTCTCTAGTGTTGTGCAACAAGAGCTTTTTTGTGGATTCCACATTTTGGCTCACCCTTGGTTGCTCAACCCCACTTATCTTTTTGCGTGTGTGTTTCTGTGTACCGTATATGCTTGGTCTACTTGTTACATTGCATCTTGCGAATCTTTTCCAACATTATTGAATCTTGCTTACATTCACATTAAAAATTGTGCCACCATCCTAACCAAGCTCCACCAAAAGCTTTTACTTGTGTAGGTGTGAGAAACCGACAAGAATTGGTACCAATTGTGCTATTTCCTTGTTACACATTGGAGTCATCTTTGATCCATTGTCAACATCGGTCAAGGTACATTTGATATTGGTTCTTCCCTTTCTTCCACTCACACTTGTCTTGGAATGATGGATAGCCCAAGTACTTCTACCAACCCGCTCTTCATGGAGCAAGACGACGACATGAACTCCTTCGTCACCAAGAGTCACCTCTTTGGTGCACAACGTGCTTTGCATCAAGAGCAACAAGCTATGAGTGAACGCATCGAAAACCTTGCCGCCGACTTGCGACTTTCCGAGCAACGTACAAGGGACTACTTTGACAACAAGCTCGATGATCACAAGCAAGAGAATGACGCAAGGATGGACGAGATTCGCGCTTTGTTGCCCAACCGCTCTTCTTCCACTTCAAGAAGGAGCCGTTCAAGTCGACACTCCGACGACACCATCTCCGGTTCAAGTACGCCGACATCGAACACTCTCCGACGAGCCGCGCGCAACGAGCGTCAAGCAAACCTCGATCCACTTCGAGACACCGACTCGCAAGAACATCGAAGACGTCAAGCTGAACAAGCATTTGCACTAGCTCGAGAGCGGCAACGCCAACGTCAACACGAACAAGAGGAGCGAGCGCGACAACATCAAGATGCACAAGACGCCGAGGTGGAACGCCAAGAACAACAACTACGTGAAGCTCAAGCACTTGAAGCGCAACGTGCCCTTCATGAATCAAGTCGTGCCGTAGCCGACCGAGGCCGACAAGCTCGACTACATCAAGAAGCACTTCGAGATGAAGCTCAAGAAAGAATTTTCCAAAGACGTGTGCATCAACAAGCTCCTCGTCAGGATAGACAAGCTCCCCATCAAGCGAGACAAGAACATCAAGTTCATCAAGAGCATGACGATAATGGGAATCCTCCACGACAAAAGCAACACGAGGTTGACAACCCTCCGCGTCAAGAGAATCACGAGTTGAACAATCATCTACAACATGGGCGTCATCACCCCGACCCCAACACAATGAAGAGCAACGCTACGACAAGCTCAAGTTCACCATGCCAAAGTTCAACGGAAGCAACGATCCCGAAGAATACCTTTCATGGGCATTGAAAGTTGACAAGATCTTCCGTTTGCACAATTATGAAGAAGAGAAGAAGATCGCGATGGCATCCCTTGAGTTCCAAGACTATGTCCTCATTTGGTAGGAACAAGTGATTGAGCGCCGCGAGGCAAGAGGTGATCCACACATCACTACTTGGGCACAAATGAAGGATGTCATGAGAGCACGCTTCATGCCTACCTACTACAACCGTGACCTCTTCAAGAAACTCCAACAACTCAAGCAAGGAACCAAGAGCATTGAAGAATACTACAAGGAGATGGAGATTGCAATGATAAGATCCAATGTGACGGAAGATGATGAGCAAACTATGGCACGTTTCTTGAATGGACTCAATCATCCCATCAAGAAGATCGCCGACTTCCAACCATACTCAAATCTCATCGAGCTCGTGCACCAAGCCACCAAAGCGGAACGCCAAGTGCAAGATGACTTCAAGTACGCCAAGTTCTCATCCAAGTCCTATGGCTTCTCCCGTAACCAAGCTTCAATGACTCCAACACCGAATACAAGAATGTCTACTTCAAACATCGACAAGCCGACTTCCAAGAAAGCTTCGTCAACTACAAGTCATCCTCCTACGAGCAACTTCAAGCTGAGAGCTTCATCATCATCTACCCCAAATGATGAGACCATCAAGACGAGTTCCCTCATGTGTTTCACTTGCGGAGGCCGAGGCCACAAGTCCTATGAGTGCACCAACAAGCGCACAATGATCTTCAACGATGATGGCACTTATGATTCCATGAGCGAAGGAGAAATGGAAGCCCTCGAGCAAGTGGCCATGCATCGCCAAGTGAACAATGAAGAAGAACAAGTCTCTTGTGATGAAGACTCAAGTCCCGCACTTGTTGTCTCCAAAGTCTTGACTCTCCAACATCACCAAGAAGAAGACCAAAGATGCACCATATTCCACACCAAGGCCGGCATCAATGGACGATCCGTCAAGGTCATCATCGATGGAGGGAGTTGTCACAATCTCGCAAGTGAAGAACTTTGCTCCAAGCTCCAATTGCCCAAGACGAAGCATCCACATCCATACAAAGTGCAATGGCTTAGTGACTCCGGCACTATCCAAGTCGAGCACCGAGTACAAGTATCCTTCAAAATCGGCGCTTATGAAGACATCTTGGAGTGCGACGTCATCCCAATGACCGTTTGCCATCTTCTCCTTGGACGGCCATGGAAATTTGATAGAGGAGTCGTCCACAATGGGCGTACAAACCACTATAGCTTCAAGATGCAAGGAAAGGAGTTTGTGTTACGACCCATGTCTCCAAGCCAAGTGATCGCTGATAAGCATGCCAACCATCATGGAGAGAATGGTGAGAGAGTGAGCCACCAAAAAGAGAGTGAGCGCCACAAGCCCAAATTGAGTGCCTCCACGATGAGAGAAAACAAGAACTTCGTTCTATTTGCCACCAAACGTGAGATGAGAGAAGTGTGTGAGAACCCATCTAGTGTCCTACACTACGTCCTCGTGTGCAAGGACAATACACCACAAACTAACACTTCTCACACTCTTCCTCTAGTGTTGTCTTCTCTTTTGTAGGAATTTCTAGATGTTTTTCCCGATGAGCTACCTCCGGGGCTACCTCCATTACGAGGCATTGAGCACCGCATCGACCTCATCCCCGGAGCACCGCTTCCGAACAAAGCTCCCTACCGCATCAACCCCGAAGAAACCAAAGAAATCCAAAGGCAAGTAAAGCATCTCATAGACCATGGTCATGTGCGTGGAAGTTTGAGCCCTTGTGCCGTACCGGTCATTCTTGTTCCAAACCGTGACGGTAGCTTTCACATGTGCTTAGATTGTAGACCTATCAATGCTATCACCGTTAGATATAGGTACCCCATTCCATGCCTTGATGATATGCTTGATGAACTTAGCGGTGCCACTATATTTTCCAAAATTAATCTTAAGAGTGGTTACTATCAAATCCGCATACAAGAGGGTGATGAATGGAAAACCGCCTTCAAAACCAAGTTTGGTTTGTATGAGTGGTTAGTCATGCCTATGGGTCTCTCGGAAGCATCGGGCACTTTTATGCACCTTATGAATCATGTCTTTCGCCCTTACATTGGTATATTTGTTGTGGTTTACTTCGATGACATTCTTGTGTTTAGCAAATCTATCCAAGAGCATGTCACCCATGTCCGCACCGTTTTGCAAACTCTTAGGAACGAGCGTCTCTATGCTAATATGGAGAAATGCCTTTTTGGTGTTGATAAGCTCGTTTCTTAGGATTTGTTGTCTCTTCTAAGGGTGTTCATGTTGATGAATCTAAGATCAATGCTATTAAAACTTGGCCCCAACCAACCAATTTGCAACAAGTGCGTAGTTTTCTTGGTTTAGCCAGTTTCTATCGTAGATTTGTGAAGGATTTTAGCACCATTGCTTCACCTTTGCATGCTTTGAGTAAGAAAAATGCACCATT
Source organism: Triticum urartu (assembly GCF_056163025.1). Classification (NCBI taxonomy): domain Eukaryota; kingdom Viridiplantae; phylum Streptophyta; class Magnoliopsida; order Poales; family Poaceae; genus Triticum; species Triticum urartu. Next base: position 202,795,458 of record NC_141873.1, read on the forward strand.
TGTTTGCGGAACATCTCAAGATATTGCTTTCAATGAGCTTAAGAACTTGCTTACTCATGCTCCCGTGCTTGCATTACCCAACTTTGACAAACCTTTTGAAATTCATTGCGATGCTAGTGGTAATGGCATAGGAGGCGTGTTAACGCAAGAGAAGCGCCCCATTGCATACTTTAGTGAGAAATTATCCGGAGCGCAACTCAATTACCCCATCTATGACAAAGAACTATATGCTTTAGTGCGAGTTTTGCATGAATGGGAATATTACCTTCGCCCACATGAGTTCATCATCCATACCGACCATGAAACACTTAAATACCTTAAGGGTCAAACTAAGTTGAACAAGCGTCATGCCAAATGGAGTGAATTTATTGAGTCTTTTCCTTATGTCATCAAGTACATTAAGGGTAAAGAAAATTTTGTGGCGGATGCGCTTTCCCGTATATGCCTGCTTGTCACTAACCTAGAGTTGAATGTCATTGGTTTTGAGCATATCAAAGACTTGTATGAACATGATCCTACATTCGCCATACCTTATGCCAAGTGTTTGATGCATACTTCTTGGGATCGATACTACATCAAAGATGGATATCGTATGAGAGCTAACAAACTTTGCATCCCCGAGTCCTCTTTTCGTTTGTTGCTTTTGCAGGAATCTCATGGAGGCGGACTCATGGGACACTTTGGACGCGACAAAACATTTGCTACGCTCTCCAAGAACTACTTTTGGCCCAAGATGCATCATGACGTCAATCGCTTCACCAACCGTTGGTCTACATGTCGCAAAGCTAAGTCTAAAGCCCAATCTCATGGCCTCTATATGCCACTTCCAATTCCATATCAACCATGGGAAGATATTAGCATGGACTTTGTGCTTGGTTTGCCTAGAACTCGAAATGGCAAGGATTCCATTTTTGTTGTCGTGGACCGCTTCTCCAAAATGGCTCATTTCACTCCTTGCAACAAGATAGACGATGCTTCACATGTTGCAAATTTGTTTTGTAGGGAAATCTTGCGCCTTCATGGAGTGCCAAAGACTATCGTCTCGGACCGCGACGTCAAATTCCTTAGCTACTTTTGGAATACTCTATGCGCCAAGCTTGGAATCAAGCTACTCTTGTCCACGGCGTACCATCCTCAAACCGACGGCCAAAAGGAGGTGACAAACCGCACACTCTCCGCTCTACTATGAGTACTTATCAAGAAGAACATCAAGGAGTGGGAGGAGTGTCTACCCATCGCCGAGTTCGCATACAACAGAGCAAGACACTCAACAACCGGCAAGTCCCCTTTCGAGGTCGTCTACAGATTCAACCCTTTGTCACCATTGGATATTCTTCCTCTACCACTCCAAGAGCGCATCAATTTGGACGCAAGTGCGCGTGTGACACATCTCAAGAAGATGCATGAAGATACAAGAAACACCATCGAGCGCCAAGTTCAACGCCTTGCGACCAAGCTCAACTTCAACAAGCAACCTATGGTCTTCAACATTGGTGATCAAGTGTGGCTACACCTTTGCAAGGACCACTTTCCACAAGAACGCAAGTCTAAGCTTCATCCACGAGCGGATGGACCCTTCAAGGTGCTTGCACACTACAACGACAATGCTTACAAGATTGACCTTCCACGTGACAAGTACAACGTGAGCGACATCTTCAACGTCAAAGATCTCTCTCCTTTCCATGGTGATGAAGATTTTGATCCGAGGACGGATCGTCCCCAAGGGAGGGGAGATGATGCGGAGCATCCCAAGTTCATCCCCATGGACCTACCATCGTCTCATCAAGTGCCTACCGGACCCATGACTCGATCACGTGCAAGAGCCCTTGAAACCGAGGTGACATCTCTCCTCTCACAATTCCACTTTGATGCGCATGAAGCATGGCTACTACCTCATATGGATACCTTGTGCATACTCAGGTACAATGGAGAATCTAAGGAGCAAGGACAAGAAGAAGAGGAAGATGGACGAGAAGACGGAGAAGAAGAGGGGTCGCAGGAAAAGTTCCAGCCACCGGACGACCGGCCGGGACCGGATGTCCGGCGCCTGAAGCCTCAGCCGAGCCCCAGCCAGCGGACGTCCGGCCCAGACCGGACGACCGGTGCCCCTGCACCCGAAGCGAACGAGCGGACGTCCGGTCCGGACCGGATGACCGGCGCACCAGCACCCGAGCCAACATCAGCGGAAGTCCGGAGCCTCCGGACGTCCGGCACCCCCATCACAGAGCAGAACCAGCAGACGACCGGAGGACACCGGACGTCCGGCAGCTCCTAGGACACCGGACGACCGGTCCCCAGCGGACGTCCGGTACCTGGCTGCGTCCAAATTCAGGCCCGAGGCCCATGTACCCCTTCACTTCGCCCCCCTTTTGCACTTAAACTATAAATAGACCCCCCATTCATCCTAGCTAGGGTTAGCGTTGGTTTAGCTCATATTTCGAGATAGAGCTTCGCTCATCCATACGGATCTCCTCCTCGAGAGAGACTGTGGCCCCTCTTCGGAGAAGATCAACTTGGATTCAAGACCCCCTCTTGGGCGGCCCCATCAAGACCTCCTTCTAGGAGAAGAACCGGTTACTTGTATCGTCCTTTGTTGACCTTGGATCATCGTGTGTCTCTTTGTGTTTCGAGGATCTAGCACATGTATAATCGAATCTTGTTGGTTTGAGTGTTTCTCTCATGTTTTCCCTCGTGAATCCGCTCGTGTTCTTCATGTTTCTCTTTGGGATCCGCTCCTTTCGTGAAAGATTGGCCATCTAGGGTTTCACCCTACATCACAGGTGCAAACACAACATGTTTTCTACCTTTATCTCCAGCAAGTTTATATTTAGCATTCATACGCTCAATGTTTTCCTTAGTTATCTCATGCATTTTTAAAATCAATTCAGCACGTTCTTTAGCATCAAAATTAACCTTCTCCGAAGATGGAAGAGGCAACAAATCAATAGGTGCATGAGGTAGGAAACCATACACAATTTCAAAAGGGCACATCTTAGTAGTAGAATGCAATGAACGGTTATAAGCAAATTCAATATGAGGCAAGCATTCTTCCCACATTTTCTTATTATTCTTCAAAACAGCCCTAAGCATAGTAGACAATGTTCTATTGACTACTTCAGTTTGTCCATCAGTTTGGGGGTGACAAGTAGTACTAAAAAGCAGTTTAGTCCCCAATTTAGCCCATAAACATCTCCAAAAGTGGCTAAGAAATTTAGTATCACGATCTGAAACAATAGTATTTGGCACACCATGCAAGCGAATAATTTCACGAAAGAACAAATCAGCAACATTAACAACATCATCACTTTTATGACATGGTATAAAGTGTGCCATTTTTGAGAATCTATCCACGACAACAAATATGCTATCCCTCCCCTTCTTTGTTCGAGGTAAGCCTAAAACAAAGTCCATAGATATATCCTCCCAAGGAACACTAGGTACAGGCAAAGGCATATATAAACCATGAGGATTGAGTCGTGACCTAGCTTTTTGACATGTAGTGCAGCGAGCAACAAAATGCTCAACATCTCGTCTCATCTTTGGCCAAAATAAATGTGTAGCAAGTATATCCTCTGTCTTCTTGATGCCAAAGTGTCCCATTAGTCCTCCTCCATGCGCCTCCTGCAATAACAAAAGACAAACGGAGCTAGCTGGAATGCATAGCTTGTTAGCACGAAACACAAATCCATCATTAAGAACGAACTTGTTCCAAGTTCTCCCTTCCTTACAATTCTGCAATACATCTTTAAATTTAGCATCATGCATATATTGATCTTTGATGGTCTCCAAACAAAATATTTTAAAGTCAAGTTGTGAAAGCATAGTGTAACGATGAGAAAAAGCATCAGCAATAACATTTTCTTTACCCTTCTTGTGTTTAATGACATAAGGGAAAGTCTCAATGAATTCAACCCATTTAGCATGTCTACGGTTCAGTTTTCCTTGACTTTTAATGTGTTTCAAATATTCATGATCAGAATGTATAACAAATTCCTTGGGCCATAAATAATGTTGCCATGTTTCTAAGGTCCGAACAAGAGCATATAATTCTTTATCATAAGTAGAATAGTTCAGACTAGGCCCACTCAATTCTTCAGAAAAGTATGCAACAGGTTTGCCATCTTGTAATAACACACCTCCTAGTACAATTCCACTAGCATCACATTCAAGCTCAAAAGTCTTATAAAATCAGGAAGTTGGAGTAAAGGAGCATGCGTCTACTTATCTTTTAATACCGTGAAGGCTTCTTCCTGTGCGTTACCCCAAACAAAAGGCACATCCTTCTTTGTAAGCTCGTTGAGAGGTGCAGCAATGGTGCTGAAATCTCTCGCAAAACGCCTATAGAAACCAGCGAGGCCAAGGAAACTCCTCACTTGTGTGACCGTTTTTGGCTGCGGCCAACTCTCAATAGCTTCAATCTTGGCTTTATCAACTTCAATTCCTTATGGAGTAACAACATAGACAAGTAAAGATACTCGATCGGTGCAAAAGGTGCACTTTCCAAGGTTACCAAACAAACGTGCATCACGTAGAGCAATAAAAACAGCACGTAAATGTTCCAAATGTTCCTCCAAAGATTTACTATAAATCAGTATATCATCAAAATAGACTACCACAAATCGTCCAATGAAAGCACGTAAAACTTCGTTCGTTAACCTCATGAAAGTACTAGGTGCATTAGTTAACCCAAAAGGCATGACTAACCACTCATATAATCCAAACTAGTTTTAATTGCTATTTTCCATTCATCTCCCAATTTCATATGAATTTGAATGTATCCACTATGCAAATCAACTTTGGAGAATATTGTAGAGCCACTCAATTCTTCAAGCATGTCGTCTAGCCTAGGAATAGGATGACGATAACGAATAGTAATATTATTAATGCCTCTACAATCAACACACATACGCGACGTACCATCCTTTTTCGACACTAAAATGATAGGAACAACATAGGGACTAAGGGATTCACGTATATAACCTTTGTCGAGCAGCTCCTGTACTTGACGCATAATCTCCTTCGTCCCGTCTGTATTGGTACGGCATGGCGCATGGTTGGGTAATGATGCACCAGGAATTAAGTCAATTTGATGCCCAATCCCTCGAATAGGTGGTAATCCCGGTGGCACGTCTTGTGGAAATACGTCAGCGAACTCCTGCAAAATGTTAGTAACAGCAGGAGGCAAAGAGGAAGGAACGTCCTCGAATGAAAATAATTCCTCTTTGCACACAAAAGCATAGCAAACAGATTTGCTAAAATCTAGATCATCAATATCAGAAGCAACACTAGATGGTTTATTATTAGGCTTCATTTGTTGCTCAAATTCTTTTGCCACAATCTGATTTTCACTCTTAGTTTTCTCCTGGTTTGTGATGCAGAGCATCCTATGGACATCACCATGTCAAGAGTTCGTTTGGCAAGTGACACGTGCGACATCTACTTCACATATGCAAAGGTGAATCATCTCCTTTACACGTGCGCACTTGACCCCTTCGAGGATGCTATACTACTTGACACTTCTCCCGTGTGCATGCATAGGTATTGTCGGAGCTTCACAGATGTCGAGGAGGAGTGCAAGCGCCAAGGAACAACTACACCATCCGCGAGGGAAGCATGGAAGCGACGACGGAAGAAGATGGAGAAAAGCTCCCAGGCGCCGGACATCTGGCCTCGCCAGCCCGGACATCCGGCGCGTCCCGAGCCCCCGGACATCTGGCCTCCAGCCCGGAAATCCGGACCCCGCTATTCCAGAGGGCAACAAGGTTGGACCCTGCCAGCCCGGACATCTGGCCCCAGCGCCCGGACATCCGGCGTCTTGGGAAGGCCCGGTGTAACACCCTCGATGCGACTATATCTCCCACGTGTCGAGGCACGACTTAGAGGCATAATCGCATTGAAGGAATATGTCGCAAGTTAGGCAATCTTCACAACATCCCATGTAATATGATAATAAAAGGGGAGATAACATAGTTGGCTTACACTCGCCACGTCAATCAAGTACATAAACAACATTACATCAACCAAACACTCATGGCCCGACTACAGCGCCAAAATAAAAGAGAACCCAACATGCGACACGGTCCCGATCACCCCAACTGGGCACCACTACTGATCATCAGGAAAGGAAACATAGTAACGTTGAGAGTCCTCGTCGAACTCCCACTTGAGCTCGAGCGCGTAACCTGGAGCGGAATCATCAGGCCCTGCATCTGGTGTAATAGTAATCTGTGAGCCACAGGGACTCAGCAATCTCGCACCCTCACGATCAAGACTATTTAAGCTTATAGGTAAGGCAAGGTAAATATATGTGGAGCTGCACCGAGCGACTAGCAAGTATGGTGGCTATCCTGTTCGCAAAGGAGAGCGAGAAGAGGAAACAAAGCGCGAGCGAGAAGCTAGAGAACAACCTCCGCAAGCATTACTCCAACACCGTGTTCACTTCCCGGACTCCGCCAAGAAGAGGCCATCATGGTAACACACTCAGTTGATTCATTTTAATTAAGTTAAGGTTCAAGTTATCTACAACCGGACATTAACAAATTCCCATCTTCCCATACCCGCGGGCACGGCTTTCGAAAGTTCAAATCCCTGCAGGGGAGTCCCAACTTAGCCCATGACAAGCTCTCATGGTCAACGAAGGAATAGACCTCCTCCCAAGACATTCCGATCAGACTCGGTATCTCGGTTCTTCAAGACATTTTGACAGGTTAAAACAAGACCAGCAACACCGCCCGAATGTGCCGACAAATCCCGATAGGAGCTGCACATATCTCTTTCTCAGGGCACACTCAGATAGGTCAAGCTACGAGTAAAACCAACCCTCGAGTTTCCCCGAGGTGGCCCCACAGGCTGCCTGGTTCGGACCAACACTCAGAGGAGCACTAGCCCGGGGGGGTTTAAACAAGATGACCCTCGGGCTCCGGAAACCCAAGGGAAAAAGAGGCTAGGTGGCAAATGGTAACACCAAGGTTGGGCATTGCTGGAAAAGCTTTAATTAAGGTGAACTATCAAGGAGGTCCCATTATAACCCAACCGCGTAAGGAACGCAAAATCTGGGAACATAACACCGATATGAAGGAAACTAGGGCGGCAAGAGTGGAACGAAACACTAGGCGAGAGGCCGATCCTTCCACCCTTTACCAAGTATATAGATGCATTAATTAAATAAGATATATAGTGATATCCCAACAAGTAAATAAATGTTCCAACAAGGAACGGCCTCCAATCTTCACCTGCAACTAGCAACGCTATAAGAGGGGCTGAGCAAAGCGGTAACATAGCCAATCAATGGTTTGCTAGGACATGGTGGGTTAGAGGTTTGACATGGCAATTTGGGAGGCTTTAAAGCAAGTGGTAGGCGTCGTAGCATTGGCATAGCAAAAGAGCAAGCAATCTAGCATAGCAAAGATAGTAGTGATTTCGAGGGTATGATCATCTTGCCTGCATCGTTGTCAGAGTTGACTGGATCCTCGAAAGCAAACTCGATGGGCTCCTCGTTAGCGAACTCGTCTCCCAGCTCTACCCAAACAAGACAAACAAGCAACAAGGACACAAATCAACCACGTGCAAGCTCAAACAACACGATACAATGATGATATGCTCTACGGGATGCGATGCGGGATGCATATGCAAGATGTGACAAGGAATGCATGAACCTGACCTCAACTTGGACAACCAAGTGTGCCACTGGAAATATGAGATGAAATCGCTTGAAAACGATATAAAGAACGCCGGAATCGGAGTTACGGTTTGGAAATGGCAAGCGATTCAAAAATGACATCGGTCTACGATTTACAGCAAGTAGCCATCTAAATGCAATGAGATGAACATACTAAAGCACCCAAACATGACAACAAAATACATGGCAGGGATGCATTAAAGATGCTTAACAAAAGCCTAGCACTGATCTACGGCCAATTCATCCATTAACAGGTTCAAACAAGCATGGAAAAAATGCATATGGCAAACAGATCTCAGACTTAGTGAAATTAACACTTGTCTGGAATTTCAGATCAGGTAGCACACTTCGGAGCAACAACACTACATGCTACAGGACCTGACCATGGCAAAGTAAAGCATGGCATGGAGCTACTCAAAGAGCTTAACAAAAGTCCCTTAGTGACCTTGAGCCAAAAGGGATCAGAAAATACAATTGCAAGCATGTGAACATGGCAAAAACATAATCAGATCACACACTTAGTGAAAACTGGCACATGCTGAAACATATCTCAAGTAGGCATGTTTACGAGCTCGATGCACTCACTAGGGTGCAATTCATGATAATATAAGCTTACACCCATAAAGAATACACAAAATGCAAGCTAGAAATGGCAAGAACAATAACATAGCATGCACGGATCAACTACAACATCATCGGCAAAATCGCTAACAAGTAGACAATCTGCCCAGATTCACAAAGTAGCAAAAGTAGAGCTCGATTGACTCAACCTAAGTTGCTCCAAAATTGCAAACAAAGAGACAGATGGATAGATCACTACAAGATTAACAAAACATCCTTACTGATCATCCTCAAAAGAGGCACGGATCACTAGGAAACAACATGAACATATGGCAACATGAGATAAGCAGCTCGAGGACTTAGTGGAATTGCGAAGTCCCTGAAATCAGAATTACCAAGTGCACCACTTTGCAAGCTTGTGCTAGTCACCACACACATCACAAAAATACATGGGTTGCACCTCTGGAAAGATGACAAAGCCCTTAACAAAACATATGTAGTACTCATGGGCATATCATGCACACAATAATCATGGCAAAAATGACAAATATCTAAATGGAGTAGCAGATCTGACAATTATCTCAAGTAGCCCTCTTCTAATAGCATTTCGGGCATCAAGATGAACTCAAATGAAAATGATGCAATGGAATGAAATGATGTACTCCATAGATGAACATTTTGATATGCTATATGCCCAAATCGGAGCTACGGATGCAAAGTTACGGCATGTCAAAATATGCAACATGAATCTGAGAGAGGGGGAGAAAGTCAACCCTCGGGTTAGGGTTTCAGATCGGATCTGGATCGGGGGCACGCGGATCGAGGTGGCCAGACTCTCGCCGGAGTCGGCGCCGGAGTTCGAGGCGGCTACCGGAGCTCACCGGAGGAGTGGAGGGCGGCGGGGTCGCCGGAGCTCGGTCGCCTGCGCGTGGCGGCGCCGGCCAGCGGGAGCGGCGCGGCAGGGCCCGGCCGGAGCTCGGGCGCCGAGCCTCGCCGGAAAGGGTGGCACGGCGGAGGAGCAAACCGCGGGGCGGCGGCGCGAGGTAGGAGAAGCAGCGACGCCGGGGCGCGGTAGGCTGCGGCGGGCGGCCGCGGGCCGCGGTGGCCGGCCTTGGGCTTCGCGGGCCTCCGCGGTGGGAGGAGGCGGAGGGCCACGTGGCGGCGGGTGATTGGGTGGCGGTGGCGGTGCGGACGCGTCCAGCCCGGACGGACAATGTCCGGCGCGGCGCGAGGGGGTGGATCTAGGGTTTTTCTAGGGGAAGGAGAAGGAGATTTTCGGGGGTGTCTATTTATAGGCATAGAGGGAGCTAGAAGAGTCCAAATGAGGTGCGGTTTTCGGCCACGCGATCGTGATCGAACGCTCTAGATGATGGAGAGGGTTTAGGTGGGTTTTGGGCCAAATTGGAGGGGTGTTGGGCTGCAACACACACGAGGCCTTTTTGGTCCCTCGGTTAACCGTTGGAGTACCAAATGAAGTCCAAATGGTACGAAACTTGACAGGCGGTCTACCGGTAGTAAACCAAGGCCGCTTGGCAAGTCTCAGTCCACTCCGGAAATGTTTAATCCCCACACACGAAAGAAAGGTAGAAATGACCACCGGAGGAGAACGAAGCGCCGGAATGCAAAATGGACAACGGGGAAAATGTTCGAATGCATGAGACGAACACGTATGCAAATGCAATGCACATGATGACATGATATGAGATGCATGACAACGACAACAACACACGGAGACAAAGAAGAACCCGAGAAAATAAAATAACTTAACGCCGGAAACGGCAAGAGTTGGAGTACAAATTGGGAAAGTCACATCCGGGGTGTTACACCCGGACATCTGGCCCGACGCCCGGACCTCCGCCCCCCCCCCCTGCCTGCGTGCAGTGCATCTGGGCCGTGGCCCATGTACCCCTTCGCCCCTTAGACTATATATACTCCCACTTCACCTACGTTCTAGGGTTAGTGTTGTGATAGCTCATTTGAGAGATAGAGCTTTGCTCATCCATATCGGATCTACTCCACGAGAGAGACCGCGGCCCCTCTACGGAGAAGATTCACCTTGGATTCAAGACCCCTTTACGGGAAGATCCCCTTGTGGATTCAAGACCTCCTTCTAGGAGAAGAACCGGTTACCCTATGTATCCTCCTTTGTTGGATTTGGATCGTGTATCTCTTTGTGTTTCAAGGATCTAGCACATGTGTGACTATTTCTTGTTGGTTGAGTGTTTCTCTTGTGTTTCCCCTAGTTTTTCCCCTAGTGTTCTTCGTGTTCATCATTGGGATCGTTCCTTTCGTGAAAGATCGGCCATCTAGGGTTCCACCCTACATCATCTTGGATCAGAGCTTAGGTTGATCACGATTTCGGAGCCTCCCCGTTGTGCTTTCTAGCCTAATTTTGTTGTGTTCTTCCCCAATTTCGAAAATCCCCACCAAAAATAGGCCCCAAATTTTTTTTGTGATTTTTTGGTTTGATGAAGTTTTGTTGATTTTGATCCATGGATTAGTTGTGTCTTGAGTAGATCTATCTTTCCCCCCAAGTTTCCCCGCTTTCCATCGATGAAATCTCTCCAATTTTAACCTTGAAATCATCAATTTCCGCCCCCAAATCGAGTTCCTCGAGTTCATCCTCGGATTTGGAGCCCGGACATCCGGCCCGAGCCCCGGACATCCGGCCACCCCGGAAATCCGGCCATTAGCCCAGACATCCGGCTCCTGGAGCGCATTTCGCACGCGGTTCTGGACATCAGCTCCCGGATATCCGGCCCGAGCCCCGGATGTCCGACCCCTGTACATTTCAGCTTCCCCGTTTCACCGTTTTGTCCATAACTAATTCATCCAGAGTCCGATTTTCGTGTTCTTTAGCTCGTTGAAAAGCTCTTGACATCCCCCTTCCAAAAAAAATACTACCAACACCATTTGACTCCATAAAATTTTTGGAACTTTGGCATCTTTGCCTAGGGCTTCCACCATAACTTCCGCATAACCACCACCAACTTTCGCAACCTAACCAATTTTGTTCCCCATTGCATTAGTGGTTCCTTGAGTAGTGATGCGAGTCTCCTAAGGTGTTTCGGCTACTTAGGGACGGTTGCTTCTTCATCAACCACCACCACCACCATAACTTCCGCATAGGCTTGCCCACCATATAACCCAATTTTGTTTATGTTGTGAGTTGTGTCTCCTAAGGTGTTTCGGCTACTTAGGGACCGTGCTTCCAACTCCGACACCATGTATAGTCCACCGCTTTACCCTCGACGTCCACATTGCGTACTCCGAACCCCATCATTGCACTTCCGCAACCACCACCGCTTTCCCGCTACCACCATTTGACATTTGACATTTGAGATTTTGAGTTCGCGGTTTTTCCGTTTCCTAAGGTGTTTCGGCTACTTAGGGACGAGTCTCCATCATCTTGGTATCTCCATCAAGATCACCGCCACTCATCATCACCAAGGACGGTAACCTCCATATCATCTCGGTATCGTGGTATCCCTCCATTGTATATTCCCTTGCAATTGCATTGATAACCCCTAGCCTATTTTGCGTTACTTGCCTATCGAGACTAGCCATTTTTGAGTATTGCCAGCAACGTTACTTGTGCACATTAGTGATCTACACCATACGTTGCATACATACCATATCATATCGGTATCATATCATCCCTTGTGCCTCAAGTTTGTTCCCACATATACACAATAGCTATCTTGGTTTGTGCATTTCGCAAAGTGGCCATACAAAAAAAAGAATAAAGCTTTTAAGCAAAAGAGAAAAAGCAAAGAAGCTTGTAAGCAAGTGCCATAGCATCATACCACATTGCATAAGATTGTCATATCCGATCATCTTGGATCATACCACCGGAACATCATATACATAGCATACTTGGGATAGAAAGTTATCTATTTTGCATCTTATAGGTTGTGCACAAGTGTCGTATCCGCCTATAGAGCAATCATGCTAGCGTCTCTCTTGAGTTGTGCAACACGAGCGTTTTCCGTGGATTCCACAGTTTGAGCTCATTCCTTGGTTGCACGACCCCATTTATCTATCCGTGTGTGTGTGTTTCCCTGTGCCACATATTGCTATTGGTCTACTTGTTACACTTGCGAATTTGTGAATCTCTTTCAACATTATTGACTCTTGCTAACATTTTGCATTAAATTTTTCTGCCACTATCCTCACCGAGCTCCACCATAAGCCTTACTTGTGTAGGTGTGAGAAACTGACAAGAATTGGTACCAGTTGTGCTATTTCCTTGTCCACATTAGAGTGATCTTTGATCCACTTTCAACTTCGGTCAAGGTAGATTTGGTATTCGTTCTTCTCTTTCTACCACTCACATTTTTCTCTTGGAGTGATGGATAGGCAAGGCATTTCATCTTTGGTCTACAACAACAACGACAAGTTCGATGCCACGCACAACTCCAACAACGCCATGATGCAAGCTCAAATGGAGCAGATCATAGCCCTCATCAAGTCCTACAAGCGGTCTTCATCATCACCACCACGAATGTGAAGGTCACGATCTCAACACCAACAACCGCTCAATGACTTCACCATCTCCCTTGGCATATTCGCCAAGCGACTTCAAGGCATCTTCGCCTTCGGATATACGGCATCTTCGCCAACAAGCACCCCAAGACTACACTCAAGAGAAGCTCCCCAAGCTCAAGTCTGCGACCTCGACGAGCTAGTATGACCTCGACACCGACCATGAGATTCCTTTCTGTGGGACTCTAGAACCCGAGGAGTATCTCGAGTGGGAGCGTTTGATGGATGACTACCTCAAGCTACATCAAGTTCCTCCCGAAGATCAAGTGAAGTGCGCCACAAGGAACTTCCATGACTACGCGTCCACATGGTGGTTTCATGCACCTTCGGAGACCTACAACATGAGTTGGCCCAAGATGAAGAGAGCTTTGCGGCGAGAGTTTGTGCCTCCAACCTATACGGAATAACTTCAACGCCAATTGGAGAACACCATCCAAGGATCCAAGTCCATCAACGAGTATTTCAAGGAGATGAAGATTGCCTTGCGACGAGCCGGCGTGGACGACCCCATTTCGATGAAGTTCCACTTTCTGATGGGATTGCACAACGACATCTCCAAGACGATCTTCCTCGAGAACTACAAGTCCCTCGACAACAATTAAATTGGTGCTCTCAAGGCGGAACAAGAACTCATGAAGGCCAAAGTTTCTCTACCCCAAGCTCACTTCGCGACGACCAAGCTCCATGAGAATGAGCATGAGGCTAGTACCACCACGATGTCCAAGCCCGACGAGCTCCAAGATGCTACTCCCAAGGTCGACTTCACCGCCATCCCTCTTTGTGGCATTGATGATGCCGAGTCTACTTTGACTCTTTTTCAAGATGGTGCGGCGACAAGTACGACTACGGAGAACCTCAAGGACCAAGCTTTGGAGGCGAGCGACAAGGTGGCGAGCAAGGATGATGCTTCCATCTTAGGAGGCGAGAGTGATGATGTGCCATCTTCGGCCTTCATCCACGGCGACAACAACGAGATGGTTGAGCATGGGATTTTCCCTTCGACCACGTTGACGTATGATGACTTGAGTGACTTGTGCCACCATATTGAGAGTGAGAGTGACTTCACCACTAGTCACATATATGTGTTGCCACAATTCCCATGTGAGGAGAGCCACAACCCCCACCACTTGAGTGAGATGAGTGACTCCACCATATGTGAGTTTGAGTGCACCTATTTTGAGGGAGTGAGTGAACCACCACATAGAGAGAGTGAGATAGTTGATACGTCATGTGTGGCCACTTTCAAAACTAACGACTTGACCTCTACCTCTATTGTGCCTTCTCATTTGGTGCTAGGTCCCTTATATGATGATGCGCCGAATCGTGATACTTCGTCCTCCCCTTGGACAAGATGATGGCCATGGTGGAATATGATGCACCCCCCACATGGTTCCATCAAGATGAAGATGACCACCATTTGGTCTTTCCCACCTCACCTACACCACTTGAGTGGAATGAAAACGGTAACATAGGAGACGGTGATGCTCTAGTCCCACTAGTGGACATTCTTGACATTGATTGCTGTCATGATGTTGATCCCCCTATTGACATGCTTCATGCTAGTTTGATTTCCCCATGCGATGATTTACCCATTTATGATGAGTATGATGATTGCCATGTGGAGTCTCTTAGTTGTGATGCCATGTTACATTGGATTTCTTGTGACAATTCTCTCGGTCACATCATGTTTTCCAATCCGCTTGACTTGTCATATGCTATGCATGAGATCGACCACATGTCATATTTGCAATCTCTTCATAGTGAATATGCATATGCCATTAAGATTAACCCAATTTGCACTTCTGGCATAGATGACAAGCCCATGGTTATCGGGATTTGTTTTTCTTGTGACGATATTGATATGCTCCCTTTGCATCCTTTATCTCATATGCCATGCCATGACCACCTAGCTTTGGATATGCATTGTTTTGGATATTGTCCATTTTCTCCGTATGATGTTTCAAATATTGCACATGAGGAGACCCCCATAGTTTCCTCATACATTTTAGGAGATTTTGATTCATTCCATCCATTGCATGATCCTTATACTTGTATGCTCAATTTGCATCCCCATCATGTCATACACAATAACTATTCTTTCATGATGGATGACATGTTCTTATACCATGCATCAAATTTCTTTGAGCGATGCTTATCTTGTGCTAACTCTCACGTGCACATACACATCATGATGGATGATGTGTACATCTACCACGCACACACAATTTTCCCTTTGTCTTTGTTTTGTGTAGGTACTCACGTATACTCGTCAACCTCTCAATCCCAAGAGTTGACGAAACGAGCTCTTGAGAGCAACGACGATTTGGGATCCCGTGGACTATCCTTACCACCGTTCTCTTCGCGCAACGACTACGCGCATCTTTTCTACTTGTCTCTCACATGGTTATGGGTTATTATCCATTACATATCATATGCCCATCTTGCCATGTTCACTTTGCATGGTATGCTTATTCCTATGCTTTTGCCATGCATTTGTGACCCATGCTTTGCTTTACACATGATGATTGATTCTCATAATTGTATGTGTATTTGCAAGCGTGGTGGAGATATTGTTTGTTATTGCCATGATTGCTTTGTGCCCCATACCTATGATGATACTTTCATCTTGCTTCGTGTTCGTGCTTGCGATATGCCATGTGCATTGCCTATGCTTATTATTTGCTCACATGACATGGTTGCCGTGATTTACTCTAGTGTGTTGCATCTTCGCTCCACTATCTTGCACGACTTGATTACTATGCTTGCTTGCCTTGTTGCATCACCAATGATTCATACTTGCTCCTTTCATGCGGTTGATGACAACCATTACCATGCTTTGCACATGATTGTTATTGCTTCTTGTCATTTATCTCCATGTGTTGCCTCTCTCATGCTAAATGATTTGACATGTATTGAGTGCAACAATGCCCTTAGTCTTGATAATGAGTTTGCCCCCATAGCATTCTCACATATAATTGGAGATTTTGACATATTCCTTGTGAAGCATGCTTGTCTTACCTCTTTGCACCATATACCTAGTGCCATGAATATTGCCATTGTTGCATCATATTCTTCACGCACTTGTGCTTCTAATGGTTATGTGCAAGAGAAGAGAACCATCATGATGGATGATGTGTTTATCTACCATGCACATACGTTCTTTCTTTTGTTGTGTGCATGTGTAGGATACTTCGACTTCGTGTCAACTTCCATGTCACGTGAGTTGACAATCCGAGCTCTTGAGAGCGAACCACCTTCTACCACGACGATTCTACATCACACTTGTTTGTACTTCGGCATTGTGAAGGACGCACAAGAACATGCTTTCAAGGTGATATCCTTCTCTTTTGAGAACCCCCAAACCATGATGATACGGGGTTGCCCAATCTTCACGGAGGATCGTCTCTATGTCGCAAATCAACGCCACCTGAAGGGTACGAAGGAAACCCTCGATCCCAATCAACAACGCTGTCGGGTAAAGGATAACTAGTGCAACCTGACGAGACCGAAGCTAACTATTGCAAATGCAACAACCAGCGACAAGTATTCGCCCAACCACACTCTTAGTTCCAATCCACGCAACCATGCACGAAGTTGGAAGCACGAACTGGTCGCCGCCTCAACGGCTGCTGTTGTAAAATCACAAAGTGAGTTTACCCTCTCACAAGGCAAGATTACAAGAGCTAAGGAGGAAGTGAACTCTCAAACAATATTCTGGTTGCACTTAGCTAACCTATGCTGAAATCAAATTGCCAAAGAGTTTTGGATGAAGTGGGGGAAGGAGTATTTATACTAGGAACAGCCCTCCTAGTTTAGGTGTGAAACCCGGCCAAAAGAGGGGCTCAAATTCGTGCTAACCAGCTGGTCAAGGGAGCAAACTCATGGAGCCTCGCGCAGCAATTAATGCCCTGGACAGCTTGCATTGGAACTCTCATATCCTTTGACTCAGGACTCCAAATGATGCACCGTTTGATTTTCCTGAAAGTAGACTTCATATGCTCTCCATTTTGTACTCCCACACATGTTGGATGCTCATATATTTGCGTTGCATGATTCAGCAAGTTCTGGGATGAATTCTGGAACTGCACATGTAACAATAGAGTGTTGAGATGGCTTGCTATTCTTCCTTGCGGTGTAACTAGTTGTCCTTGTCACCAAAACAAGGCTTTCATCAGAGTTGAAACTTGTTCTCTTTAAACTTGTTGAATGGGCTCCAAAACTTGGTTCTTCATGTGCTGAATGTTGTTGGTTGTCCTCGACATTGTACCTAAGTAAAATCAGCACATGAGATTTAGGCAGTATAAAGTTCTCATGGTCATTTGAATTATGATAAGCTAGGAGCGCGTTCACCTCTTGTGCTATTTGTTTGGCACGGCTCCTTGTCATGGGACCCAAATAGATCTTCTTTGTAGAAGCTTCACTTGATGGCTAAGATTTATCATCAGGAGAAGATGATAAACAAGGTGAACCTGGGATGTCCTCATCATCCTCCCCCTCTTCAGAAGGAGTCGTCCTCGACTCTTGACCCTCTTGATCGAAGCATGGAGACAAATTAGCAACGTTGAAAGTTGGACTCACAGCATAGTCTTTAGGAAGCTCGATTTTGTAAGCATTGTCATTGATCTTGGCCAAGACTTTGAACGGTCCATCTCCACGAGGCATTAGCTTGGATTTGCGCTTCTCTGGGAATCAATCTTTGCGCAAATGTATCCAAACCAGATCTCCGGGCTCAAAAGTTACCTTCTTGCGATTTTTGTTTGCCTTAGCAGCATAGTACTTGGACTTCCTTTCTATCTCTTCTCTGGTCTTCTCATGAATCTTCTTCACATATGCAGCACGCTTGGAAGCCTCCATGTTACATCTCTCTTGCAATGGAAGTGGCAGCAAGTCAATTGGTGCAAGTGGTTTGAATCCATATACCACCTCAAACGCGCACATGTTTGTGGTACAGTGAACTGCCCGATTGTAAGCAAACTCCACGTGCGGCAAACACTCTTCCCACTCCTTCAAATTCTTCTTGATCACTGTACGCAGCAAGGCTGAGAGTGTGCAGTTCACTACCTCTGTTTGCCCATCAGTTTGGGGGTGACACGTTGTTGAAAACAACAACTTGGTTCCTAATTTTGCCCACGATGTTTTCCAAAAGTAGCTCATGAACTTCACATCTCGATCTGAAACAATAGTCCTTGGCATTCCATGCAAGCGAAAAACTTCCCTGAAAAACAAATCAGCAACATGTGAAGCATCGTCATTCTTGTGGCACGGAATGAAGTGTGCCATTTTTGAGAACCTATCAACCACAACAGAAACTGAATCCCTCCCCCTCTTAGTCCTAGGCAGTCCTAAAACAAAATCCATGATAATATCCTCCCAAGGAGCATTTGGAACAGGCAGGGGAGTATATAAACCATGGGAGTTCAGTTTAGACTTAGCTTTGTGGCATATGATGCATCGCTGCACAAATCTCTCAATGTCCTTCCTCATCTTTGGCCAATAAAAGTGATCGGCCAACAGCTCATAAGTTTTCTCAGGACCAAAGTGTCCCATTAATCCTCCTGCATGTGATTCCTGCAACAACAAAGGCCTAACGGACGAATCTGGAACACATAACTTGTTAGCCCTAAAAGGAACCCATCATGCACATGGTATTTATCCCAACCTTTCCCATCTTTACATTTTGCATATGGTTCTGAAAATATATGATCAGTGCAATACAGTTCTTTTAAGCTCTCAAGTCCTGGTACATTCACTTCTAATTGTGTCAAAAGAACATGCCTACGGGACAAAGCATCAACAACCATGTTTTCCCTTCCTTTCTTATACTTCACAACACATGGGAAAGTTTCAATGAATTCTACCCATTTAGCATGCCTACGATTAAGTTTAGCTTGGCCTTTCAAATGTTTCAAGGCCTCATGATCAGAATGTACAATAAACTCTTTAGGCCATAAGTAGTGTTGCCAAGTTTCAAGCACTCTAACCAAGGCATACAACTCCTTATCATAAACAGAATAATTCAGTTGTGCACCACTCAGCTTCTCACTAAAATATGCTATTGGTTTTCGTTCTTGCATTAACACACATCCAACACCTATTCCACTAGCATCACATTCTATCTCAAAAGTTTTAGTGAAATCAGGTAGAATCAGCAAAGGTGCTTCAGTTAATTGTTTCTTAAGCTCAAGAAATGCTTCTTCTTGTGGTGCACCCCATTTAAAGGGAATTCCTTTCTTTGTCAATTCATTCAAAGGTGCAGCAATTGTACTAAAATCTTTCACAAACCTCCAGTATAAACCAGCAAGGCCATGAAAACTTCTCACCTGGCTTACATTCATTGGAGTTGGCCAATTCTTGATTGCTTCCACCTTAGATTCATCCACTTCAATTCCCTATCCTGAAACGACATAGCCAAGAAAAACAACCTTGTTTGTGCAAAAGGAGCACTTCTCAACGTTAGCATATAGTTTTTCTGTCCTTAGCACATTCAGCACTTGTTTTAGATGTTCAATATGTTCCTCAATGGATCTGCTATAGATTAGGATGTCATCAAAGTACACAACAACAAATTTTCCAATGTAAGCTCACAAAACATGGTTCATCAATCTCATGAATGTACTTGGTGCATTAGTTAATCCAAAAGGCATGACTAACCACTCATACAACCCAAATTTTGTTTTGAAAGCAGTTTCCATTCATCTCCTTCTTTCATCCTAATCTGATGGTATCCACTCCTCAAATCAATTTTAGAGAAACCAGTAGAGCCACTCAATTCATCAAGCATATCATCTAACCTAGGAATAAGATGATGATACCTAATAGTTATAATATTGATCGGCCTACAATCCATTACCAATGGCCATGTGTCATCTTTCTTGGGCACCAAAATCACAGGTACAACACAAGGACTTAAGCTTTCACGCACATAACCTTTATCTAAAAGTTCTTGGACCTGCCTTTGTATCTCCTTTGTTTCTTCAGGATTGGTGCGGTTGGGAGGTCGATTCAGAGGTGATGCTCCTGGAATGAGGTCAATCTGATGTTCTATGCCACGCAAGGGAGGTAGACCAGCGGGCACTTCCTCTGGAAAAACATCCTCGAATTCCTGCAAGACATCACAAGCAGCACTAGGGAGACATGTTAAGTCGTTAGCTGAAAGCAAAGCATCTTTGTACACAAGTACAACAACCACTTGATTTGGGTTGAGCCTCACATCTCCTAGTTCTGATTTGGTGGCTAACATTACTAAGTTCTCTCCCTCTCTTTTATTCTTCCCTCTCAGATTTGGCTTGTGGCGCTCACTCACCTATTTATGGATCTCTCTCTCGCTCTTTATCTCTCCCTCTTTCTTACTCACTATTTTTACTTCAGAAACTTTCTGCAAGTGCTCAGCCATGATTTGTTGGGGTGTCATGGGTCTAAGCACCAAGTTTTTTCCTCTCCACTTGATGGTGTATTGATTGGTTTTGCCACAATGTTGAGCTGAATTATCATATTGCCACGGTCTGCCCAACAACAAGTGACACACCTTCATTGGCACCACATCACACTCAACAGTGTCATTATAATCTCCAATCTTGAATTGCACCTGTACTATGTGTGTGATCTTAATCTCTCCACATTCACTCAACCATTGTATATGATATGGATGAGGGTGTTGTAGCAGCTTCAGCCCAAGCTTATCACACATTTCTTTGCTTGCAAGATTGTGACAACTCCCACCATCAACAATTACCTTGCATACCTTGTCTTGCACTTTGGCTCTTATTTGAAACAGATTGTGTCGTTTTCCATTCTCAGCTTCTTTGATCTGCACACTCAAAACTTTAGTGACAACAAGAGAGGCACCTTGCTCATAATCACAATAGGTTTGCTCATCACCATCTGAACCGTCACCATCTTCAGTTTCTTCTTTAGGTTCACTAGAAGACTCATATTCTCCATTCTCGGTGATCAGCATGGTACACTTGTTGGGACAATCCTTCTTCATGTGGCCACGTCCCTTACATGTAAAGCACTCTATCTCACTAGTTTTCCCCGTGGAGCCAATGGAGGATGAACTAGGAGCTACAAATTTGATCTTCTCCTTCAAATTTGATGCATCCTTTCTGCTCGTGGTTGCACGTGCATGGGGCTGATTTCCACCACCAGAACTAGTCATAATACCTCGACCAACGTTGAATTGAGGTATAAACTTACTCCAACTTGATGTAGCTCGAGCTGTGAAGGACGTAGTTCTATTTTGCTTCGAGTCTTCTTGCAATTGACGTTCAGCCTTAGAAGCAAGATGTACCAGCTCTACTACATTACGATATGGCTGCAAATCAACCACTCGTCTAACATTAGGATTCAGCCCATAGAGGAACCTTGCCATGGACTGCTCCTCATCTTCATGTATGTTGGCTCTTATCATTGCCTTCTCCATCTCCTTATGATACTCCTCAACTCATAACTTTCCTTGCCTCAAATTCTGGAGCTTATCAAAGATGTCACGTCTATAATGCCTTGGGACAAATCTTTCCCTTGTCTCTCTTTTCATTTCTGTCCATGTAGCAACAGCAGGCTCTCCTTCTTCTTCTCGCTGAATCTGAACTTGCTCCCACCAAATTAGAGCATAGTCTTCAAATTCAAGTGAGGCCATTGCTCATTTCTTCTCTTCAGACTAGTTGTGCATGCGGAAAATCTTGTCAACTTTCAATTCCCATGTGAGATAACTTTCTGGATCAGATCCACCATCAAACTTGGGCATGGTAAACTTCAGCTTTCAAAACCTCTCCTCCTCCTGCCGTCCACGACCATAGTTTCTACGATGATGAAATCTGTCATTCTGGTGCATGCCTTCTTCATCTTCATCAAACTCATCTCCACTACCTTCATGGTGCAAATTTGCTCTTTGGTGGCCTCCTCTAAGACCACGACCAGCAGCAACTTCATGATGACCACGTCCATTACCATGATCATTTCCACGTCTGGGACCGGGAGGTCTCATGGCATGGGGAGCAGGAGCACGGTTTCTTCTAGCTTGTGCTTTGGAGGCAACACCTTCCCCATCAGTTACATTTTGTTCTTCACCATGGACACTTGCATCTTCTCGGTTCTGACGAAGCTCTCGCACAATATCAGCAACAATACCAGTCCTCATGGCTGCCATGTTCTGAGTGAGTTGCTCATCAACATTACCCATAAGTTGCTGCAAATCTCTCGACAACTTGTCTTGCTTCTCTTCAATTGGGTCAAGGCTATTTCTGAACTCTCGTCATAGATGATCACGTAATGCGTTGAAGTGAAACCGTGTGATGGGCTGATTGAGATGCCCATTTCCTTCAACATCATACTCGTTTTCTTCACCTGCCATGGTTAGTTCTCCAAAAGCCCTATAGTACTAGAAGCATATATGTGGATAACAACTCAAGCTCACCTCACTTACCAACCGAAGCTCATGTAACTTCCAAATGAGAGCAGAATCATGCTCAACCGTGGTGTCGGTGGTTGGTATACAAAGAGTGATAATCAAGCAAATACAAGTCTAGGGTTGCACATGCGGGGCTGTTTGGTGGAGTTTGGGTGGCGTATATATGTAGAAAAAGGTGCACTAATCTACAATCTAGATATTGTTAAACCAAGTAATCATCCACACAAGATTCTAATGCATTTAGTTGCTGAATGAGATATACGTGAGGTACATGCAACTCTCGCCAAGGAATCAGATTTGCTGCAAGCAAGGATTGAAGACTTTGCACACTTGACACGTTTCAGCTCACAACACAAACATGGATTTCTCAAGATATAAGTGAAGAACAGTCCCAAGTTTTCTCTCCTTTGCTTTTTGCACACACTTTCTTTCTTTAGGCAGATCTCTTTTTTTGCCTTTTGTTTTTTCTCTTTTTTTTGACAAACTTTTAACAAGGGACTTGGATCTGAACACACAGTTTGGGGGAATCACGAAAATCACAATAGATGTAGTCAACCAACAAGAACATGCAGCTGAAACATTGGCAGCAAACACACACGAACTGATCTGATTTTACTGGGTGGAAAAGACGATGGGAATCAGACCTAACAAGGATGAATGGAGAGCACACAGTGTGGGCTTTTCAAAATGCACAAAAACACTCAAAATGGACTCCGGATGACAAAGATATGCTTGATTTGGTGGAGGATGCAGATCTAAAATCTGTGCATGAAAATGAACACAAACACACAAGATTGGATGGGGGGGGGGGGGAAACTCAGCAACTAAAAACAAAGATCTAGTGGACAAGAACTTGATAAAACTCACCAAATAACAGATTAAAGGCTGCAAAGGGCTAGGTAAAGGGATTTTTTTGGGGCTATTTTCTGGACTTTTAGGATGAACAAGAACATGAACTAAACTAGGGATACAAGATCCTACCGTGTCAACCGAAGCTCTGATGCCAAGATGATACGGGGTTGCCCAATCTTCACGGAGGATCGGCTCTATGTTGCGAATCAATGCCACCTGAAGGGTACGAAGGAAACCCTCGATCCCAACCAACAACGTTGTCAGGTAAAGGATAACTAGTGCAACCTGACGAGACCGAAGCTAACTATTGCAAATGCAACAACTAGCGACAAGTATTCGCCCAACCACACTCTTAGTTCCAATCCACGCAACCACGCACGAAGTTGGAAGGACGAACTGGTCACCGCCTCAACAGCTGCTGTTGTAAAATCACAAAGTGAGTTTACCCTCTCACAAGGCAAGATTACAAGAGCTAAGGAGGAAGTGAACTCTCAAACAATATTCTGGTTGCACTTAGCTAACCTATGCTGAAATCAAATTGCCAAAGAGTTGTGGCTGAAGTGGGGGAAGTGGTATTTATACTAGGAACAACCCTCCTAGTTTAGGTGTGAAACCTGGCCAAAAGAGGGGCTCAAATTCGTGCTAACCAGCTGGTCAAGGGAGCAAACTCATGGAGCCTCACGCAGCAATTAATGCCCTGGACAGCTTGCATTGGAACTCTCATATCCTTTGACTCAGGACTCCAAATGATGCACCATTTGATTTTCCTGAAAGTAGACTTCATATGCTCTCCATTTTGTACTCCCACACATGTTGGATGCTCATATATTTGCGTTGCATGATTCAGCAAGTTCTGGGACGAATTCTGGAACTGCACATGCAACAATAGAGTGTTGAGATGGCTTGCTATTCTTCCTTGCGGTGTAACTAGTTGTCCTTGTCACCAAAACAAGGCTTTCATCAGAGTTGAATCTTGTTCTCTTTAAACTTGTTGAATGGGCTCCAAAACTTGGTTCTTCATGTGCTGAATGTTGTTGGTTGTCCTCGACATTGTACCTAAGTAAAATCAGCACACGAGATTTAGGCAGTATAAAGTTCTCATGGTCATTTGAATTATGATAAGCTAGGAGCGCGTTCACCTCTTGTGCTATTTTTTTGGCATGGCTCCTTGTCATGGGACCCAAGTAGATCTTCTTTGTAGAACCTGGGACATCCGCCCCCAGCGCCCGGACATCCAGCGTCTCGGGAAGGCCCGGACATCCGGCCCGACGCCCGGACATCCGGCCCTCCCTCCTGCCTGCGTGCAGCGCATCTGGGCCGTGGCCCATGTACCCCTTCGCCCCTTAGACTGTATATACTCCCACTCCACCTACGTTCTAGGGTTAGCATTGTGATAGCTCATTTGAGAGATAGAGCTTCTCTCCTCCATATCGGATCTACTCCACGAGAGAGACCGCGGCCCCTCTATGGAGAAGATTCACCTTGGATTCAAGACCCCTTTACGGGAAGATCCCCTTGTGGATTCAAGACCTCCTTCTAGGAGAAGAACCGGTTACCCTATGTATCATCCTTTGTTGGATTTGGATCGTGTATCTCTTTGTGTTTCGAGGATCTAGCACATGTGTGACTATTTCTTGTTGGTTGAGTGTTTCTCTTGTGTTTAACCTAGTTTTTCCCCTAGTGTTCTTCGTGTTCATCGTTGGGATCCGCTCCTTTCCTGAAAGATTGGCCATCTAGGGTTCCACCCTGCATCAGTTTGCTTTATTAGCTCTATTTATATCATCTTTCAAAATGGAATCAGGAGTCATAGGAAGCAAAGTAATATTTTTATCCTTATTAACAAGAGTATACTGATTGTTTCTACCATGGTGTACATAATTTTTATCAAATTGCCATGGTCTACAAAGTAATAAGGAACATGCTTGCATAGGTACCACATCACAATCAACATATGTAGAGATACTAAAATGCACACAAACAGTACGTGTTAACTTAACCTTGCCGCTGTTGTTGAACCATTGGATGTAGTAAGGATGTGGATGTGGTCTTGTGGTGAGAGATAGCTTCTCCACCATCTCCATGCTAGCCAAATTGTTGCAGCTCCCTCCATCTATGATGACGCGAACAGAATGTTCCTTCACAACTCCCTTTGTATGGAACAAATTATGTCTCTAATTTTTCTCATCTTGTGTGACCTGCACACTCAAAACACGCTGAGCAACTAAACATTCATACCTGTCAGCATCTCCAGGAGCCATGTATTGTGTCTCATGATCAGAAACATCTCCACCGTGTTCTTCACGTGTAATAAGAGCCAAAGACTCCTCATCATAGTCACTAGCGGACTCATACCCACCATCCTCAGTAGCAATCATCACACGCTAAGATTTGCATTCTCTCGCAAAATGTCATCTTCCCTTACAATGACGACAAATAATATCACTTGCGTGCCCTGTTGACGCCATGGAAGAAGAAGAGCTCTGCGCAGGCCCGGTCGGTGTGCTCTTGGTAGGTAGTGGTGGTTGTGCCTAATTTCTTGTATCACGGCTGGGGGTGGCACCTGATGGAGGTGCTGGTGTAGTGGAAGTAGCGGATGCACGTGGTGTCCATGATGAAGATCGACCTGCAGGAAAGTTAGTTCGCTCCAATGCCTGTCGATCCTGCACTTCACGTACAGCTTTACAAGAAAGATGGAATAAATGAGTGATATTATGATGTAGGGTAGGAACCCTAGGGACCGATCTTTCACGAAAGGAGCAGATCCCGTGATGTAGGGTAGAGACCCTAATCACCCGATCTTTCACGAAAGGAGTGGATCCCGGGGAAATCACGAAGAACACGGGGAAGAACGGGGAGAAAACACAACAAGAAACACAAGAGGAAATCACTAAACCGACACGAATAAGTCACACATGGGCTAGATCCTCGAGTACATAGAACGATACACGAATCCACAGACAACTAGGGACGATACACTGTAACCGGTTCTTCTCCGTGAGGAGGCCTTGAATCCACAAGGGGATCTTCCCGTAAAGGGGGCTTGAATCTGCTTGGGGGATCTTCTCCGGTGGAGGCTCGAATCTCCG
This sequence comes from Triticum urartu, assembly GCF_056163025.1. Classification (NCBI taxonomy): domain Eukaryota; kingdom Viridiplantae; phylum Streptophyta; class Magnoliopsida; order Poales; family Poaceae; genus Triticum; species Triticum urartu. Next base: position 202,821,589 of record NC_141873.1, read on the forward strand.
AGGAGAAGGTAACCAAGTGGATGAGCAAAGCTCTCTCACAAATATGAGCTAAACATTTGGTAACCCTAGAAAAGAGGTGGGAGAGGTCTATTTATAGTCTAAGTGCAAATGGGGGCGAAAGTAGGGGTACATGGGCCTCGGGCCCGAATCTGGACCCAGCCAGGTACCGGACGTCCGCTGCGGATCGGTCGTCCGGTGTCTCATGAGCGTCCGGTCGTCCGTTCTCCTCCAGACGTCCGCTGGATCCATTCTGTGATGGGGCTGCCGGACGCCCGAAACCTCCGGACTTCCGCTGATGTTGGCACAGGTGCGGTCCGCCGGTCATCCGGTTGGGGCCGGATGTGCGCTCATTGGCCTCGGGTGCAGGGGCACCGGTCGTCCGGTATGGACCGGACGTCCGCTCGCTGGGGCTCGGCTGATGCTTCAGGCGCCGGACGTCTGGTCCCGGCCGGTCGTCCGGTGGCTGGGACTTTTCCTTCAGCCCTCCTTCTTCTGTGTCTTCTCGTCCATCTTCTTCTTCTTCTTGTCCTTGCTCCTTAGCTTCTCTATGCTACCTGATGATGCGGAGCATCCCACGTTCATCCCCATGTACACTCCGACTATTCTCCAAGCCCTAAGAGAACATAAGACGAGACCTCATCTATACACCATTGGACACAAGGTGAACTCGCTCCTCTTCGAACCATCACTTTCCATATGTGAGACATGGCTACTACCTCAAACATGTGTGCTATGCATGACCAGGAACCAAGAGGAAGACCATGGACAAGAAGGCGAGGACACCAAGCACGAGGAACAAGCTCCAGCCACCGGACGACCGGCCGGGACCGGACGTCCGACGCCTGAAGACCCACCGGACGACCGGTCCAGACCGGATGACCGGCGCACCTGCATCCGAGCCAACATCAGCGGAAGTTCGACATTTCTGGATGTCCGGCACCCCATTCACAGAGAAGAACCAGCGGACGACCGGAGGACACCGGACGTCCGGCAGCTCCAGAGACACTAGACGACCGGTCCCCAGCGGACGTCCGGTACCTGTCTGCGCACAGCGTTCGGGCCTGAGGCCCATGTACCCCTTCACTTCGCCCCCATTTGCACTTAGACTATAAATAGACCCCCGATTCATCGTAGCTAGGGTCAGCATTGGTATAGCTCATTTGAGAGATAGAGCATTGCTCATCCATATCGGATCTACTCCACGAGAGAGACCGCGGCCCCTCTACAGAGAAGATCCACCTTGGATTCAAGACCCCTTTACGGGAAGATCCCCTTGTGGATTCAAGACCTCCTCACAGAGAAGAACCGGTTACCGTGTATCATCCCTAGTTGTCCTTGGATTCGTGTATCGTCCTATGTACTCGAAGATCTAGCCCATGTGTGACTTATTCGTGTCGGTTTAGTGATTTCCTCTTGTGTTTTCCTTCTTTTCTTCCTCGTGTTCTTCGTGATTTCCCCGAAATCAGCTCCTTTCGTGAACGATCGGGCGATTAGGGTCTCTACCCTACATCATCTTGGTATCATAAGCCACGTTGATCACGATTTCGGAGCCTCCCCCACCGTTTTCTGGGGCTATCGAGGTGGAGATGGTGGGGGAAGGCTAGATCCACTTGCAACACAACAAATTCATGGATCAAAACCAACAAAACATCATCAAAACTCACAAAACACAAGAAAAAAATTTGGGGCTATTTTTCTGGGGATTTTCGGATTAGGACGAAAAACAACAAAATCAAGCTAGAAAACGAAGAGGGGGGCTCCAAAATCATGATCAACCTTGATCTAGATACCAAGATGATGTATGGTAGAGACCCTAATCGCCCGATCTTTCATGAAAGGAGCGGATCCCAGGGAAATCACGAAGAACACGAGGAAGAACAGAAGGAAAACACAAGAGGAAATCACTAAACCGACACGAATAAGTCACACATGGGCTAGATCCTCGAATACATATGACGATACACGAATCCACGGACAACTAGGGACGATACATGATAACCGGTTCTTCTTCGTGAGGAGGTCTTGAATCCACAAGGGGATCTTCCCGTAAAGGGGTCTTGAATCCAAGGTGGATCTTCTCCATAGAGGGGCCGCAGTCTCTCTCGTGGAGTAGATCTGATATGGATGAGCAATGCTAACCCTAGCTAGGATGAATGGGGGGTCTATTTATAGTCTAGGTGCAAAGGGGATGAAGTGAAGGGGTACATGGGCCTCGGGCCTGAACACTGTGTGCAGACAGGTACCGGACGTCCGCTGGGGACTGGTCGTCCGGTGTCTCAGGAGCTGTCGGACGTCTAGTGTCCTCCGGTCGTCCGCTGCTTCCATTCTGTGATGGGGGTGGCAGACGTCTGGGGGTTCTGGACTTCTGCTGATGTTGGCTCGGGTGCGGTCGCGCCGGTCGTCCGGTCGGGGTTGGACGTCCGCTCATTGGCCTTGGGTGTAGGGGCACCGGTCGTCCGTCTGGACCGGGCATCTACTCGCTGGGGCTCGGCTGATGCTTCAGGCGCCGGACGTTCGGTCCCGGCCGGTCGTCCGGTGGCTGGCACTTTTCCTGCAGCCTTTCTTCTTCTCCGTCTTCTCGTCCATCTTCCTCTTCTTCTTGTCCTTGCTCCTTAGCTTCTTCACTGTACCCGAGTATGCACAAAGTATCCATATTAGATAGTAGCCATGCTTCATGTGCATCGAAGTGGAATTGTGAGAGGAGAGATGTCACCTCGGTTTCAAGGGCTCTTGCACGTGATCGAGTCATGGGTCCGGTAGGCACTTGATGAGACGATGGTAGGTCCATGGAGATGACCTTGGGATGCTCTGCATCATGTTTGTTCCATGTTGGAACATGGATATGTTGGGATATCATGTTATCTCTTATTTAATTAAATGCATCTATATAATTGGTAAAGGTTGCAAGGCTCGGCCTTTTGCCTGGTGTTTTGTTCCACTCTTGACGCCCTAGTTTCTGTCATACCGGTGTTATGTTCCTTGATTTTGCATTCCTTACGCGATTGGGGTTATGGGACCCCCTTGACATTTTGCCTGGAATAAAACTCCTCCAGCAAGGTCCAACCTTGGTTTTAACATTTGCCACCTAAGCCTTTTTCCCTTGTGTTCTGCAGACTCAAGGGTCATCTTTATTTTAAACCCCCGGGCTAGTGCTCCTCTGAGTGTTGGTCCAACCTGGGCGATATTCGGTGCCCCCTAGGCAACCAGGGTCTATGCCAACCCGACGTCTGGCCAATCTGGTGTGCCCTGAGAATGAGATACATGCAACGCCTATGGGCATTTGTTGGCACATCGGGCGGCTTTGCTGGTATTGTTTTACCATTGTCGAAATGTCTTGTAACCAGGATTCCGAGACTGATCGGGTCTTTTCGGGAGAAGGAATATCCTTCATTGACCGTGAGAGCTTGTGATGGGCTAAGTTGGGACACCCCTGCAGGGTATAAACTTTCAAGAGCCATGCCCGCGGTTATGTGGCAGATGGGAATTTGTTAATATCCAGTTGTAGAGACTTGACACTTCACTTAATTAAAATGAACCAACCGCGTGTGTAGCCGTGATGGTCTCTTTTCGGTGGAGTCCGGGAAGTGAACACGGTCTTGGGTTATGTTTGAACGTAAGTAGTTTCAGGATCACTTCTAGCTTCACGACCGATGCGTAGCTTCTCATCTTACTCTTATTTGTGTATGTTAGCCACCATATTTGCTTAGCGCTTGCTGCAGCTCCACCTCATTACCTTAACCTACCCATAATCTTAAATAGTCCTCATCTCGCGGGTGTGAGATTGCTGAGTCCTCGTGACTCACGGATACTTCCAAATAGTTGCAGGTGCCGATGATACCAGTGCAGGTGACGCTACCAAACTCAAGTGGGAGTTCGACGAGGACCTTGGTTGTTACTATGTTTCATTTCCTGATGATCAGTAGTGGAGCCTGTTTGGGACGATCGAGGATCTAGCATTTGGGGTTGTCTCTTTTATTTTGGTTACGTTGCCGGACCTTGATTGAACTCTAGATGATGTATGTTTAACTTGTTATTTGAGTGAAGTGGTGATTGTAAGCCAACTCTTTATCCCTTTCATTGTCATTACATGGGATTGTGTGAAGACTGCCCCTGTTGGCACAAAACCACGATGCAGTTATGCCTCTAAGTCGTGCCTCGACATGCGGGAGATAAAGCCGCATCGTGGGCATTACATTTGATGTCTGTGTTATTTGCAAGATGTCTGACCAGAGTGATAGCAAAAACAGATCTAAAGAGCAAGTGCAATTGAGTGAGGGCACTAGTCCCTCAAGCACCTCAGATGATGGCAAGCAGGAGCACTACTCCCAGTAACTTGCCAAAGGCAGCCACCAGGACAAGGAGGAAGGAAACCTCATGTAACATCCCAAAATTCTAAATTTTGGAATGTTATAATAAATAGATAGATTTGACTGATTGTTTGATTGATTGTCTGAAAGTGAGTGAATTCGAAACTTTTTGAAAGTTAAATGAGAGGGAATAAAAGGACTTTCCCAAACTTTCATATTTGCTTTCTGATCTCCATGAATTCAAATTCTTTTCAAATACAAAACCCTTGAGTGAAGATGATATGACTTCTTCCATTTAAATTAAATGAAAGGGTATTTGAAAATAATTGGATTTCATTTGGAAATATTTCAATTCACAAACTTTAAGCAACTCAATGATTTTCACGAGAGGAGATAAAATGACTTCTTCAAATTATGAAATATGAGTTGGGAGTTTCAAGGAATCAAATTCAAAGTCATTTTGAAATTATTTTCATTTTGGAATTGGTTGAGTTTTATTCAAATTATTTTTCTCCAAAAATAAAATATATGGAAAATAGGGTAACATGATTCCCTACATTAGAAAATTGGAGAAAAATTAATTTGAAATCATTTTGGTATTTTTAAAATGATTGTTGTTGGATTTTAATAGACCAGTAGCACTCTTCGATTTATCTGAATTTGTGTGGATTTTATTTGAAGTTATAAAAATGTTCATGTCGTAGAAAATCTTTTTCTGAAAATTTTGATATATTATATGCCTATATCATATTTTTGTTTATTTTACTTTTATTATTTTATTTGTCTGGAAAAAAAATCTTTATTTAAAAAAAAACCTTCCCACCGAACCGGGCCGGCCCAGCCAACCGGGCCAGGCCAGCCGCGGCCCAGCCGAGCCCCGCGCCCGTTCCCGCAGGTCTCCGGCGCCCCCACGTCGCCGGCAATGCCGTAGCCGCCGCGGACTCCTCCACCGCCTCACCTTGCCCCTCCCGCAAGCCTCCCCGGCCCTCCCCTTTATGTAGAGCCGCTCCCCGCCATCGCCGCCTCCTCTCGCTCCGCGCCGCGCCGCCCCTCCCGCATCTCGCCGCTGCCTGCGCCGCCTCTCGCCGCCGACGCCGCCTGCGCCGCCGCCCGCTGCTGCTGCCCGCGCCGCACTCCGCCCCGCCGTTCGCCGCGCCGCCCCCGCGCCGCATCGCCCCGCGCCTCGCCCTGCCTCGCCGGAGAGCGCCGTCGCCGATCTGCCGCCGCCGACGACCCGCTGCCGAACCAGTACAATAACCGCCCCGGTTCGCCGGTTTTATTTAGGGTTTTTTTTCTTTGGTTTTCCGTTTAAAATCCGGTTTTTCTTTTAAAACTAGTTACTTAGTAAACGTTCGCTGGTTAGGTATAGAAAACGAACATTCGCCTTTTAGTTTTTTTTCTTTTTCTGTAATTTCGGCCAGGGACCTATCCGTAGTGTTTTATTTACAGATTAGTCCCTCTGTTTCAAACGACTATAACTTTTTGCTCGTTAGTCCAAATCCAACGAAACCAACGCCCACGTCTTCGTTATGATCTCCTCTATCCAGTAATCCAAGTCAAACATGTTTTTGAAAACTTTAAAATTTGAATTAGACCCGATTTGAATTCAAACCTTCGTTTGATCATAACTTGAGTTTCGTAGCTCCGTTTCAGTTGATTCTTTTTGCAAATCGAAGCTCTTGACCTAAACTTTCTGATAAGGCCAAATTCACATAATTTTGGTACTGTTAGAAATTGTTTTATGTTGCAAGAGTTAATTGCTTGGTTTTGATGTTTTCCGAATCGTCTTCTTCGTTCTTTTTGATCTTTTGAGTGATTGCTTATGTGTGGTTACTATTGCTTGCTTACGATAGATTGACCGGAGTGTGACGAGTAGATCTATCAAGAGTTTTGAGTGCGAATCATCTTCATCAACATTGCAGGCAAGTTCACACTTTGATCATATCCCCTTCCATACCCAGTTTTTTTGCATTAGATCAATCTTCACACATTGCATGATTAGGATCTAATTAAACTGTGGGATGGGAAGTAGATGAGGTAGTACCTATTACCAATTTATTATCAAACCTTTGGGAGTTACTTCTACGTTTGCTTATTATGCCATGCTATGCTCGTAGACATGGATTGGGTTTTGAGAGTATCCATGACAGATGTGAGATTGTTAATTAATGGTTTACTTAAGGTGGCAACTTAAACACACATCTGGGTGGATTGATGCACATGGTTATTCTAGGATTGCCTGTCTAGGCACCTGGGTAATCCAGGACTTGACTATTTTCTTTTGGACCGCCACCCAGGCAAAGGGATCATGAGATTATTCATACAAGAAACTTCCGTGTGCAGCCACAAGCTATTATGGGCTCTAGCATAGTTGATTAAGTCGTGTGAACTCTTAGAGTGGTAGACTAGTAGATGTAGGGGTTGTAGGTGGTACGGTCTACCCATCGTAAGGTGCAAATGCTTCTGAAAGACTATGTCTCGGTCATCCGTCTTCTCAAACACCATGTAATGCGAGAAAACAAACGAAGGCGATCGAGTCTTGTGGGGAAAAGTGCGCAAACCTCTGCAGAGTGTATAAACTAATCATGATTAGCCGTGTCCCCGGTTATGGACATCTTGAGTATGTAGTTCTTGGATTATCCTGTTGATCTCATCATGTTACTTTAAATGAATACTGTTGGGTTTAATGATGTTACTTAATTGGGATTGAGAATGCTGTCAACCATTCTCAATGTTCAACAACCACCATGATAGTTAAATAAAATTTATTCCTTTGCAGTAGGGAAAAATTGGCTTTACGCAAAAACCTTATAACCATAGAGCTTTTCCACCAGCCAAATATGCATGTAGTGATAGTCTTTATTCATCATTCTCTATGGTGTGAATTTGCCAGTACATTCAATGTACTGACCCTCTGTGGCTGCAACATCTCATGTTGCAGGATTATCTTATGACGAGTAAGTGATACGTTAGGGTTACGATTTCTACACTTAACTTTGCCGTTGGTGTTGATGGGAATCCACAACCTTGTTACTTCCGCTATTTTGGATTTGAGGTAATAGTATTTACGTTACTTTTACATGTGATTTACCTCTGTTATAAATCCTCGAGTACTGTGTGTGTCAGCATACCGATCCAGGGATGACACTTAAGCACAGAGACTGCATTCGGGTCGGGTCGCTACACCTCAGACTCTGAAGATGAGGACTATGTGGCTGTTGAGGAGGAAGTTAGCTCAAAAAAGAAGGTGTTGAAGAAAGAGTATGGTACTGCTGCAACAACTAAGCCAGGGTTGAATAAGAAGGCACCTGCAAAAAGAATTCCAATGTCTAAGGCCAGGGCCTCAACTGCTGAAACCTCTAAGCCAACTAAAGAGGCTGCTAGAGAGGGAAAGAAGACGAAGGAGAGGGTCAAAAAGACCACTGCCAGAGTCCTTGGTAGATCCTCCATAATGAGGGATCCAGAAGAAGATGAAGAGGGAGAGGATGCTGCACCAGCACCCAAGTCCCATAAGCTCATGCGAGATGCAATCAAGTCAGGGGCTGCTCCATCAAAGCCCAACGCTGCTCCCAATTCTGCTGCTCAAAAGCCTTCTAGGCCCAAAGAAGCACCAGGAACATCCTAGCTGAAGAAAAGAACAAGGCCCCAGTGCCTGATGTTGAAGAAGAAGATGCAGAAGCCCAAGTGCTAAGAAAACTGAAACCAAAGATTCCAAACCACAATGACACTCATCCAGTGGCAGAGGACATGAACATCGGGAAGGATGCAGGATTGAGACTTTGGAGACAGTCTGACCCCTATGATGTGAGGAGGAGGACTGTCGTGGACTATAGGTTCCACACCAAGGAAAAACAAGATTTCTATGAGACCATTCTGCTTGATAAGAAGACAATTTTCTATGATATGAAATGGGTCGATTGGGAATTCATTGACGAGAATGAAGACTATTTCCCAGGTGTACATGAAAGCTTCAAAGCTTGTGGAGTTGATGAGTTTGTGGGTCAAGAGTTGACCAAATGGAATGATGAGCTTGTTATGCAGTTCTATCCAGATGGCAGAATCGTGTGGATGTCTGAGGGTACAAGGTACCAATCAACTGTTGATGAGTGGGCAAAGTTGATCAATGCCCCAGAAGAACATGAGGATGATTTGGATGTGTATGCCCAGAAGAAGAAGGACCACAACTCAATGGCAAACATGTACAAGGAGATCCCCGGCAAAGCTTTGGAGACACACGAGCTTAGATTTGTGCATTATCTATTGTCTGGTCTACCTACAATCAACACTATCCAGAGGCATACTCTGTTACCCAAATCTGGAGATCACAAGATGATAAGAGGACATTCAATCCACCTGCTGCAAATATTTGATGACCCTCAAAAATTCAAGGTCATGAGTCTGATTGTTGAGACAATCAAGAGGACTGCAGCTGATCAGAAAAGTTCTTGTGGGTATGCTACACATATTCAGGTGCTCATCAACTCCAAGATGGGCACATGCACTTACCTGTTGGACAAGGAGCACATACCTTTGCACCCAGAATTTGAGGATAACGTAGTTGCGATGAATGAGAATGAACCTTCATCAGCACAAGCACAAGAGAAGAGAGCTAAGGCAAAGGCAGAAAGGCTGTAAGGATGCCAAGTGCCGAGGACACATCTGAGGTGTTCTTAAAGAGCAAACACGATCAATTAGGTTATCTGATACAAGCAACATTGAGGATTGAGAAGTGCTTGGCCACCCTGACTCAGAATCAGGATCGTTGAGACAAAGTTATATGATCTTGACCTCAAGGTGACTGAGATACAGACTACGGTCGAGCAGCTCCAGGAGGAAGCTGAGGAGAAGAGAAGGAAGGCAACTACAGATGCTTTTCAGCGAGTGCCAAGGAGTTAGAGGTCAGCTGCAGTGCCAGTATCAGATACAAGAGCCACTTCATCTGCACTAGCAATGACTTCAGTGCCACCTCCAGCACCTACTCCACCAGCTCCAACATCATCCACTGATGTCTTCATCCTTGGAGTTCTATCTACACCACCTCCCGAAGACCAAGCCAGAGAGACGCATAGCACTATGCATTTTCGAACTTTTTGGTAATTTGTTGCCAACGGGGGAGAAATGTATAGATCATAGGCTTCGAAAGAGAGTGTTTTGCTGCTTTGTCTCTCTTGCTTTCCTGCTTTTTAGTTGAACTTGTGTGTGTGCTCGTTTGATACTTTATGTGTGTGTGAGATACTTGTATGATCATGTGTTTGATCATATCATACTTTAACATTTTCTTGGATGACATTATCCTTTATATCCTTATATGATCATTCACTTTGCTTGGTGATGACTGCATGTTTTAATACATATCATTTTGAGCGCTCCACCAAGATGTATGTGACATGGAAGAGTGACCCATGATCCTAATTGATTGTGCATTTGCATTCAAAAGCAAATCTTAAATAGTGCACAAATTTAGGGGGAGCTCTTCCTTATCACATACTTCTCAAAGCGATGATGTATTTAAATCTTATTATCATTTGTCGAAGCTTTGATCTAGATGCTGTCATCAATTACCTAAAAGGGGAAGATTGAAAGTGCAACTATCCTTGGGTGGTTATGGTAATTACTAACAACATATAGCTCATTGAACTTATACCATATCAAGATGATCATTTCAGAAAGTTCAATGATTGGCATGGCATGGATTAAGAATGTGGATCCCTCAAAATGCTAAGGACACACATTGTCTCAAGCTCAAGACTCTACATTTTCATTTTAGTGATCCAAGATCACATTGAGTCCATGGCAAAAGCCAATAATATTAAAAGGGGATGATGTGTTACTTAATGACTTGCTCAAAATGCTTAGTTATATGCTCCAAAAACCCTCAACCACTTTCTCATATCCACATATGTCCCAAACCAAAAGTCAAACTCGGCCCCACCGAAATGTTCAATCCAGCGCCACCGAGTTCACTTGACATAGCCACTGCCAGAAACCCTAGTCATATCGGTCTCACTGATAGTGATCTTGGTCTCACTGAGATGGGATTGCGAACTCTTTTTTCCCTTTGTAATGTTTTGGTTCAACCGAGGTGAGTGATCGGTCCCACCGAGTTCGCAATGCAAACTCTGTGTTTCCCTTTCATAACGTTTTGGTCTCACCGAAATGAGCGATTCGGTCCCACCGAGTTTGCCTGACCAACTCTCTGCTTAGCTTATTACCAAAATTGGTCCCACTGAGTTTGTGTAATCGGTCTCACCAAGATTACATTATGCCCTAACCCTAATAGAATCGGTCCCACCGAGTTGACATGTCGGTCCACCGAAAAGCCTAACGTTCACATTTTGAACTAAATCGGTTTGACCGAGTTTTCTGATTCGGTCCCACCGAGTATGGTGAATTGTGTGTAATGGTTAGATTTTGTGTGGAGGCTATATATACCCCTCCACCCTTCCTTCATTAGTAAGGAGAGCGATCAGAACGTGCCTACATTTCAGCATTCATTTTCTGAGAGACAACCACCTACTCATGTGTTGAGACCAAGATATTCCATTCCAACCATATGAATCTTGATCTCAAGCCTTCCCCAAGATGCTTTCTACTCAAATCATCTTTCCACCAAATCCAAATCAGTGAGAGAGAGAGTTGAGTGTTGGGGAGACTATCATTTGACGCACAAGAGCAAGGAGTTCATCATCAACACACCATCTATTACCTTTTGGAGAGTGGTGTCTCCTAGATTGGTTAGGTGTCACTTGGGAGCGTCCAACAAAATTGTGGAGTTGAACCAAGGAGTTTGTACGGGCAAGGTGATCGCTTACTTCGTGAAGATATACCCTAGTGAGGCAAGTCCTTCGTGGGCGATGGCCATGGTGGGATAGACAAGGTTGCTTCTTCATGGACCTTTCGTGGAGCCCTCCGTGGACTCGCGCAATTGTTACCCTTCGTGGCTTGAAGTCTCCTTCAACGTGGATGTACGATAGCAACACCTATCGGAACCACGCCAAAAATCTCCGTGTCTACATTGTGTTTGCTCCCTCCAAACTCCTCTCTTTACCTTCATATGCAAATGTTTTACATTCCACTGCTATACTCTTAGAATTGCATGTGTAGGTTGATTCCTTGACTTGTGCTAAGTTGCTAAAATCTGCCAAGACTTCAAATTGGGAAAAAGGATGATTTTTATTTGGTCAAGTAGTCTAATCACCCCCTCTAGACATACTTTTGATCCTACACCAACCATCCCTGCCGGGACCTTGTTCACAGCAGGCGCAGCAACCTTTGATCTCTTGCTAGTCGAACTTTCCGGCAAGTCATCGACAGGCGCAGCGCACTCCGGAGAAGCACGCTTCCCAGATTCCTTGCTGGTATCCTTGCTAGCTTTTCTCCCTTGTTTGTTTTCCTTGGCGGGGATTGCGGCTTCCGCAGCCTCGGTAGTGGCCACCTCATGGGACATGTTATCCACGCGTATAAATGTGTCTTTCTTGTCTGACGGGATAGAAATGACGCCCATTTGTACTGGCATCTTCAAAGTGTTGTAGGCATAGTGGGATGTTGCCATGAAATTTGCCAGGGCAGGTCGCCCGACTATCCCATTGTACAACAACGGAAGCTTGACCACGTCGAACACAATTGATACGTCTACAACGTATCTATAATTTTTTATTGTTCCATGCTATTATATTATCTTTTTTGGATGTTTTATGGGCTTTAATATACCTTTTTATATTATTTTTGGGACTAACCTATTAACCGAAAGCACAGTGCAAATTGTGATTTTTTTGCCTATTTCAGTGTTTCGTACAAATGGAATATCAAACGAAATCCAAACGGAATGAAACCTTCGCGGGGATCTTTTTTCGAACAAACGTGATCCAGGAGACTTGGAGTGGACGTTAAGGAAGCAGCGAGGCGGCCACGAGGTAGGATGGCGCGCTCCCCACCCTCGTGGGCCCCTCGCAGCTCCACTGACCTATTTCTTTCGCCTATATATACACTTATACCCTGAAACCTTCGGGACAAGCCATGAAACACCTTTTCCACTGCCGCAACCTTCTATACCCATGAGATCCCATCTTGGGGCCTTTTTCGGCGATCTGCCGGAGGGGGATCACGGAGGGATTCTACATCAACACCATGGCCTCTCCGATGATGTGTGAGTAGTTTACCACAGGCCTTCGGGTCCATAGTTATTAGCTAGATGGCTTCATCTCTCTCTTTGGATGTCAATACAAAGTTCTCCCCGATCTTCTTGGAGATCTATTCGATGTAACTCTTTTTGCGGTGTGTTTGCCGAGATCCGATGAATTGTGGGTTTATGAACTTGATTATCTATGAATATTATTTGATTCTTCTCTGAATTCTTTTATGCATGATTTCATATCTTTGCAAGTCTCTTCGAATTATCAGTTTGGTTTGCCATACTAGATTGGTATTTCTTGCAATGGGAGAAGTGCTTAGCTTTGGGTTCAATCTTGCGGTGCTTGATCCCAGTGACAGAAAGGGAACCGACACTTATTGTATTGTTGCCATCGAGGATAAAAAGATGGGGTTTATATCATATTTCTTGAGTTTATCCATCTACATCATGTCATCTTGCCTAATGCGTTACTCTGGTCTTATGAACTTAATACTCTAGATGCATGCTGGATAGTGGTCGATGTGTGGAGTAATAGTAGTAGATGCAGAATCGTTTTGGTCTACTTGACACGGACGTGATGCCTATAATCATGATCATTGCCTTAGATATCATCATATCTATGCGCTTTTCTATCAATTGCTCGGCAGTAATTTGTTCACCCACCGTAATACATGCTATATTGAGAGAAGCCACTAGTGAAACCTATGGCCCTCAGGTCTACTTTACATCATATAAGTTTCCAATCTACAATTCTAGTTTACTATCTATTTTGCAATCTTTATTTTCCAATCTATATTGGAAAAATACCAAAAATATGTATCTTATTATCTCTATCAGATCTCACTCTCGTTAGTGACCGTGAAGGGATTGACAACCCCTTTATCGTGTTGCATGCGAGGTTATTGTTTGTTTGTGCAGGTACTAGGGGATTTGCGTGTAGTCTCCTACTAGATTGATACCTTGGTTCTCAAAAACTAAGGGAAATACTTACGCTACTTTGCTGCATCACCCTTTCCTCTTCAAGAGAAAACCAACGCATGCTCAAGAGGTAGCAAGAAGGATTTCTGGCGCCGTTGCCGGGGAGATCTACGCTCAAGTCAAGACATACCAAGTACCCATCATAAACTCTTCTCCAGCACATTACATTATTTGCCATTTGCCTCTCGATTTCCTCTCCCCCACTTAACCTTTGTCGTTTTATTCGCCTTCTTCCGTGCGTCCTTCTGTTTTCTCATGTGACCATGTGCCTTCTATTAGCTTGCATCTTTCCTTGCTAAATATCTATTGTTATGGATCCTCATCCTATTGCTAATCTTTTTAAAAGAACCAATTATGATGAACCAATTGCTAGTGAGTTGAGTGCACTAGATTATCTTTCTGAGGTTTTTTCTTGAAATTCATGAATCTAAAAATTGTGATGAAGTGTTGAAAGAGGAAAGTTATAAAATGATTCACGATAGATCTTTGAATAAGAAGCATGATTGCAATGATGTTATTATAAATTCTATTAATGTAAATTGTGTTAATGATATGCAAAACCCTAAGCTTGGGGATGCTAATTTTGCTATGTCTACTACTTGTTGCAATGATCATGATTGGGGTGATTTTTCTTATGATCTTGAAAATTTATTTAAGCCCCATGATGAATATGAGATTGATAATAATGTTTCCAATAATATTGAAAGTGGGTTTGGAAGAGTGTCAACTTTAGACCCCACATATTTGAATAATGTTCAATCTTATGAAGTTTTTGATAAAAGTGGGTTTGCAGAGGTCATGACTTTAGTTAATGTTAATCCCACTATTTTGGAAGAGTGTCAACTTTGCATGCATGTGGATCGTGTTGAAAATATTTTATGTGATAGCTATTTTGTTGAATTCTCTTATGACCCCACATGTAATTATTATGAGAGGGGAAAATATGATTGTATAAATTTTCATGTTACTAAATTACCTCTCGTTATGTTGAGATTGCCATTGTTTCTTTCTGCTTCCTTGCATATGCTAGTTTTTGCTTGCTATGATAATTTGTTTACCTATAAGATGCCTATGCATAGGAAGTATGTCAGACTTAGATGTGTTTTTCACTTGTTTCATGATGCTCTCTTTGTTCTTCAATTCTTGTCTTTCATGTGAGCATCATTGAAATTATCAATTCCTAGCTAGGGGCATTAAACGGTCGCGCTTCTTGGGAGGCAACCCAATTTTATTTTTGTTCTTTACTTTTTGGTCCTGTTTAGTAATAAATAAATCATCTATCCTATGTTATGATTGTGTCTTCTTATGTTTTAATTAGTGTTTGTGCCAAGTAAAGCCTTTAGGATCTTCTTGGGTGATTGTTATTTGATCTTGCTGAAAAAACAGAAAGTATGCGCTCACGAGAATAATTTTCATTTTTTACCAGAGAGCGATAAAATACTTATTCCAACTGGAGCAGATCAATATAAAAATTAGTTAGATCATCCTCATTTGGTAGAATTTTTTGAGTTACAGAAGTATTCGAAAGCTACATATTACTACAGACTGTTCTATTTTTGACAGATTATGTTTTTCGTGTGTTGTTTGCTTATTTTGATGAATCTATTGCTAGTATCCGGCGTATGAACCATAGAGAAGTTGGAATATAGTAGTCTTAACACCAATATAAATAAAGAATGAGTTCATTACAGTACCTTAAATGTTGATTTGTTTTCTTATACTAACGGAGCTCATGAGATTTTCTGTTGAGTTTGTGTTGTGAAGTTTTCAAGTGTTTGGGTAAAGATTTGATGGATTTTGGAACAGGGAGTGGCAAGAGCCTAAGCTTGGGGATTCCCAAGGCACCCCAAGGTAAAATCCAAGGATAAACCAAAGCGTAAGCTTGGGGATTCCCTGGAAGGCATTACCTCTTTCGTCTTCGTCTATCGATAACTTTACTTGAGGCTATATTTTTTATTCACCACATGATATGTGTTTTGCTTGGAGCGTCTTGCATGATTTGAGTCTTTGCTTTTTAGTTTACCACAATCATCCTTGTTATACACACCCTTTTGGGAGAGACACACATGAATTGGAATTTATTAGAATACTCTATGTGCTTCACTTATATCTTTGGTGGTAGATAATTTTGCTCTAGTCTTCACTTATATTTTTTTAGAGCACGGTGGTGGTTTTATTTTGTAGAAATTATTGATGTATCATGCTTCACTTATATTATTTTGAGAGTCTTTTAGAACAGCATGGTAATTTGCTTTGGTTATGAAATTAGTCCTAATATGATAGGCATTCAAGATGGGTGTGATAAAAAACTTTCATATCAAGTGCATTGAATACTATGAGAACTCTGATTCTTTATGATTGCTTTGAGATATGAAGATGGTGATATTAGAGTCATGCTAGTTGAGTAGTTGTGAAATTGATAGATACTTGTGTTAAAGTTTGTGATTCTTGTAGCATGCACATATCGTGAACCGTTATGTGATGAAGTCGGAGCATGATTTATTTTTTGATTGTCTTCTTTATGAATGGAGGTCGGGGACGAGCGATGGTCTTTTCCTAACAATCTATCCCACTAGGAGCATGCGCGTAATACTTTATTTCGATAACAAATAGATTTTTTCAATAAGTATGTGAGTTCTTTATGACTAATGTTGAGTCCATGGATTATACGCACTCTCACCCTTCCACCATTGCTAGCCTCTCTAGTACCGCGCAACTTTCGCCCGTACCATAAACCCACCATTTACCTTCCTCAAAACAGCCACCATACCTACCTATTATGGAATTTACATAGCCATTCTGAGATATATTGCCATGCAACTTCCCACCATTTCTTTTATTATGACACACTCCATCATTGTCATATTGCTTTGCATGATCATGTAGTTGACATCGTATTTGTGGCAAAGCCACCATTCATAATTTTTCATACATGTCACTCTTGATTCATTGCACATCCTGGTACACCGCTGGAGGCATTCACGTAGAGTCATATTTTGTTCTAAGTATCGAGTTTTAATTCTTGAGTTGTAAGTAAATAAAAGTGTGATGGTCATCATTATTAGAGCATTGTCCCGGTGAGGAAAGGATGATGGAGACTATGATTCCTCCACAAGTCGGGATGAGACTCCGGACCAAAAATAAAGAAAAAAAAAAGAAAAGGAAAAGAGGCCATAAAAAAGAAAAAAGAAAAGGCCCAAATAAAAAAATGAGATAAAAAGAAAGAAGGGGCAATGCTACTATCCTTTGTCCACACTTGTGCTTCAAAGTAGCACCATGACCTTCATGATAGTGTAGCGACCTGACCCGAATGGATCACGTCTACTGTGCTACGGTGTCATCCCTGGATCAGTAATGCTGACACCACACAGTACATCGAGGTTTTACAGCAGAGTTGCAATCACACACTTATTACATCGATGGCTCAAAAAGAACTTATTACAATAAATATGACTTAAGGCCATATTTTAAAGATAACAACGGAAGACTTGGAAGATAAATGGGTCCATCAACTCCAGCGGCATCACTGAGTATAGGGCCACGACCTAAACGCACCTCAATCGTCGTCTGAAAAGTCTGCAACATTAACGTTGCAGCCCGAAAACGGGTCAGCACATGGAATATGCTGGCAATGTAACACATAGAGAGTAATGGAATGAAACAGCTATACTACATGCATATATGGCTGGTGGAAAGCTCTATGGTTATAGTTTTGCGTAAAGCCAGTTTTTCCCTACTGCAAAGGAATAAATTTTATTTACTATCATGGTGGTTGTGAAACATTGAGAATGGTTGACAGCATTCTCAATCCCAATTAAAAGTAATTAAAACCCAATAACATTAATTAGAAGTAACATGTTGAGATTCACAATGATATTCAAGTACTAGATACTCAAGTTGTCCATAATCGGGGACACGGCTAATCATGATTAGTTTGTTACTCTGCAGAGGTTGCGCACTTTTCCCCACATGACTCGATCGCCTCCGTTTGTTTTCTCGCACTACATGGTGTTTGAGAAACGGATGACCGAGACATAGTCTTTCAGAAGCACTAGCACCTTACATGTGGGGTAGACCGGTACACCTACATCCCCTACATCTGCTAGTCCACCCCGTAAGAGTTCGCACAACTTAGTCAACTATGCCAGAGCCCATAGTAGCATGTGGCTGCACACGGAAGTTTCTAGCATGAATTATCTTATGATCCCTTTGAGCCTGGGTGGCGGTCCAAAAAAAACAGGCAAGTCCTGATAGACATCAGGTGCCTCAATCCACCCAGATGTGTGTTTAAGTTGCCACCTTAGATAAACCATTAAAATTATCAATCTCACATCTGTCATGGATATCACTCACCCAATCCACGTCTACTAGCATAGCATGGCATAATAAGCAAACGTAGAAGTAACTCCCAAAGGTTTCATAATAATACAGGTAATAGGTACTACCTCATCTACTTCCCATCCCACAATTTAATTAGATCCTAATCATGCAATGTGTGAGGATTGATCTAATGCAATAAAACTGGGTTGTAGAAAAGGTATGATCAAAGTGTTACTTGCCTTGCTGATGATCCGCGAGTCCTAAGGTTTTCGAAGTAACAAGCGGCGCAATCTGGGTAATCTATCGCAGACAAACAACAAGCATACAATAAGTACTCATCTAATGCACAGGTAAAACTCGAACAAGAGATCGAACCAAGTAGTTCAACTTAAGAACTCCGGTTGCAAAGAAAGAACGAAAAACAAACGGCGGAAGAAAACAACTCGGTTCTAGCAAGTTGAAACTAGGTCAAAATTTTACTGTAGCAAAAGCTTGTTCAAGTTGATTAGACGGAACGGCGGTTTCAAGACGAAACTCCAGGCGCTTAAATCACCTGATTCCGATAAACGAGCGAAAAGAAAGACTAGAAAGAAGATCGGATCTGAGATCGCGATCGCGGAATAAATCCGACGAAAAGAAAAAGAAGAACGGTTAAACGAACGGACGTTCGTTAACCTAGAAGAATCCCGTGATCACGTTCGTTAGGACGAACGGTCCGGCGAACGGTCCAAAGCAACTAAATCGGAGAAGAAAACGAATCCGATCTAGGGTTTCGGAGAAGAAAAACCGAACGAAAAACTGATCTAGAAAACCGGAACGGTTTAGAGAAGAAAAGAATCGGAATGATTAGAAGAAAACGATCCGAGAAAAAGAATAGATGTAGCGCGGGGCAACCTTGGTGAGGTCTCCGGTGAGGGGCTCCGGTGGCGTCGGCGTAGGGCGGCGGCATGGGCAAGGTGCGGCGGCGGCGCGGGTGTGGGGCGGCGGCGCAGGTGAGGCGGCGCGGCTGCGGTGACGCAGGGCGCGGTGTGATGCGGCGCGGCGGAGGTGCAAGGCGCGGTGTGGAGGAGAGCTTTGATTTGATGTGTTTAGAGGGGGGTGCTTGGGTATTTATATTGGGGAGGGGAGGGGTTTACTTGGGGTAGAGGACAAGGAATTAGAATAGGAGTAGGAAAGATCTAGAAAATAAACGAAGTAGGACTAAAGAAAACGAAATAAGGAAAAGGGGACAAGGGGGCGCCCTAGAATCCTAAAAGGATTCGGTCCTAGCAAGAGGCGGCGGCGGCCGACCGGCTCCTGGCTCGGCGCCTGGCGCCTGGGAGCGCGGCGGTAGGTGGCTTGGCTTGGGCCTTTGGCCCAAGGCGCTGCTCAAATCTTTTTTTTTAAATAGTTTCCTCGCGCAGAAAAAGAAAAAAAAAGAAAAAAGGGATCTAAACGAACTCCGAAAAATCTAAAGTAAATTTTCCCCGACTCCTAAAAATGAGCCGAACAAAATGAACTTTTCTCCGGACCTAAAATGCAATTTTTGAAAACGCGCATTTTTCCCTATCCAAATAAAATGCAAATAAACACCGGAAAGCAAAATTGATCTATTTATTATATCTTCATTTTTCCTAAATTTGCGAAAGTCATATTATTCCCTCTCTCATATATTTTGACACCGGAAAAATTATTGAAGATAAAATAAATAAATCAAATGATCCTATTTTCAAAATTCGAGAGAACTCTCAAATATGAAAATAACGAAATCTCCAACTCTCTCCGAGGGTCCTTGAGTTGCGTGAAATTTCTAGGATCAACCAAAATGCAAGAAAATATGATATGCATATGATCTAGTGTATAACATTCCAAATTGAAAATTTGGGATGTTACAAACCTACCCCCCTTAAGATGAATCTCGCCCTCGAGATTTGGGTTGGCTAGAAAATAGGTGAGGGTGGTCTTTGAGCAAATCTTCTTCTCTCTCCCAGGTGGCTTCATCTTCTGAGTGGTGGTTCCACTGAACTTTGCAAAACTTGATAACCTTGCTGCGAGTAACTCTACTGGCAACATCGAGAATCTTGACTGGCTTCTCCTCATATGTTAGGTCATCCTTTAACTGAATCGCTTCTAATGGCACTGTATCTCTTAGCGGTACCTCCGCCATCTCGGCGTGACATCTCTTCAGCTGGGAAACATGGAATACATCATGAACTCCTGACAGTCCCTCTGGTAACTCCAACTTATACGCGACTTCTCCCATACGTTTCAAGATCTTAAACGGTCCAACGAAACGTGGTGCTAATTTTCCCTTAACTCCAAAGCGCTTAACTCCTCGAAGTGGGGATACTCGAAGATAAACTGTGTCTCCGGTTTCGTAAACTATCTCCTTGCATTTTGAATCTGCGTAGCTCTTTTGCCTGGACTGGGCTACCTTGAGCCTATCGCGAATCATTTTAACTTTCCGTTCAGACTCCTTAATCAAATCCGGTCCAAAGAATTGTCGGTCTCCAACTTCGTTCCATGACAATGGTGTCCTGCACCTCCTTCCGTATAAAGCTTCGAAAGGTGCCATCTTCATACTGGTTTGATAACTGTTGTTATAAAAAACTCCGCATACGGCAAGTTATCGTCCCAACTAGATCCATAATCTAGCGCACAAGCTCTCAGCATATCTTCCAAAATCTGATTGACTCTCTCGGTCTGTCCATCTGTCTGCGGGTGAAAAGCTGTGCTGAACTCTAGTCTGGTTCCTAAAGTTTCATGCAACTGATTCCAAAACTTTGAGGTAAATTGGGTTCCTCTATCTGATACGATACTCCTCGGAACTCCATGCAAACAAACGATTCTAGTCATGTATATCTTTGCCAACTTAGCACTGGTGTAAGTGGTCTTAACTGGAATGAAATGTGCTACCTTCGTCAAACGATCAACTACTACCCATATCGAGTCATATCCGGCTTTTGTCCTGGGTAGCCCTGTGATAAAATCCATGCCTATCTTATCCACTTCCATTCGGGTATCGGCAGTGGTTGTAACAATTCTGCTGGCTTCTGATGCTCTGCCTTTACTCTCTGACATACATCACAAACTGCTACATACGCTGCAATATCCTTCTTCATTCCGGTCCACCAGAATGTTTCCTTCAAATCCAAATACATCCTGGTATTCCCTGGGTGAATCGAATGTGGTGAATTATGTGCCTCCTGCAAAATCAACTTCCTGATCTCCGGGTCATTGGGCACATAAACACGGTCCTCAAACCATAAGGTGTCGTGCTCATCCTCACGAAATCCCTTTGCTTTTCCTTCGCTCAATTTCTCTTTTATAGCAGCAATCTCTTTGTCAGATTTCTGAGCTTCTCTGATCTTATCCATCAATGTTGATTGAATCTCCAATGCTGCTACATAGCCTTTCGGAACTATCTCTAAGCTTAGTTCACGAAGGTTTTCTGCTAACTCCTTGGGTATACTTCCCGTCATTATCGTATTGACATGGCTCTTACGGCTCAATGCGTCAGCTACTACATTAGCCTTTCCGGGATGGTAATGCAATCTCATGTCATAATCCTTGATGAGCTCCAACCATCTCCTCTGTCGGAGGTTCAACTCCTTCTGAGTGAAAATGTACTTCAAACTCTTATGATCCGTGTACACCTCACAATGATTTCCAATGAGGAAATGTCTCCACGTCTTCAATGCATGCACTACGACTGCTAACTCCAAATCATGCGTGGCATAATTCAACTCATGAGGCTTCAGTTGTCGTGATGCATACGAAACAACTCTCCCTTCCTGCATAAGCACTGCTCCAAGTCCTCGACGTGAAGCGTCGCAATACACCTCATAATCCTTGGTCTGATCTGGCAAAATCAATATCGGTGAGGTAACCAATCGTTTCTTCAACTCCTGGAAACTAGCCTCACACTCCTCAGTCCATTTGAACTTAGTATCCTTCTTCAACAACTCCGTCATAGGCTTCGCAATTTTTGAGAAATTCTCAATAAATCTCCGGTAGTATCCTGCGAGTCCAAGAAAACTCCGGATCTCTCCAACTGTTGTTGGTGCTTCCCATTCAGTTACGGTCTCAACCTTTGTGGGGTCAACTGCTATACCTTCTCCGGATATAACGTGTCCGAGGAATCCAACTTCCTTCAACCAAAACTCACATTTGCTGAATTTGGCATATAACTGATGTTCCCTTAGTTTCTCCAAAACCAAACGCAAATGTTCCTTATGCTCCTCTTCATTCTTTGAATAAACTAGGATGTCATCAATGAACACTACGACGAACTTATCCAAAAACTCCATAAACACTTTGTTCATCAGGTTCATAAAATAGGCAGGTGCGTTAGTCAATCCAAATGACATAACGGTATACTCATACAGTCCATATCTTGTGGTGAATGCTGTCTTAGGTATGTCCTGCTCTCGAATCTTCAACTGATGGTACCCTGATCGCAAATCGATCTTGGAAAACACTTTAGCTCCTTGCAATCGACCAAACAGATCATTAATCATTGGCAGTGGGTACTTGTTCTTGATGGTTACTTCATTCAATCCCCGATAATCTACAACCATCCTTAATGATCCATCCTTCTGTTCCACTAGAAGTACGGGTGATCCCCAAGGTGAAGAACTTGGGCGAATGTAACCTTTATCCAATAACTCCTTAATCTGATTCTTAATTTCCACCAAATCCTTTGCTGGCATCCGGTACGGTCGCTTCGATATTGGGCCTGTACCTGGCAATAACTCAATCAAAAACTCAATGTCTCTATCCGGTGGCATGCCTGGTAATTCCTCAGGAAATACATCAGGAAAATCCTTTACCACTGGTACTTCCTCCTGCACAACTCCTGATAAGCAATTCACTTGTGTCCTGTTTGGCACATGCTGGGATACATACTTGATCCTTCTTCCTTCTGGTGTGGTAAGCAAAATTGTCTTACTGGCGCAATCGATGTTTCCTCCATACATTGACAGCCAATCCATACCAAGAATCACATCCAGACCTTGGGATTCCAGAATAATTAAATCCGTTGGGAATACATGCCTTCCTATACTCAATGGTACTTGAAAACATCCTTGTCTGGCCATGTATTCTGCTCCTGGCGAGCTTACTAGCATAGGTGTTTTAAGAATCCTAGTGGGCAGGCTATACTTTTCCACAAATCCCCTTGATATGTATGAATGCGATGCACTAGTATCAAAAAGAATGAGTGCAGCAAATGACTTAACCAAAAATTTACCGATTACTGCATCGGGCTGATCTTCAATCTCCTCCACATTAACGTGGTTCACCTGTCCCCTATTGAAAGGGTTCGGCTTCTTCCCAGAGCTTCCATTGCCATTTCCATTCTGGCCTTCAGGACATTCATTGGCATAATGTCCGGTCTTCGAACACTTGAAACAGGTGACTTGACTCAGGTCTCTCTTGGCTGGGGTTGATGGGGTTGTTCGGTTCTGGCCGTTGCTTCCTCCATTCCCATTACCATTCTTGTGGCCATTATGGTTGTGCGAGCTACCTCCATGGGTGTGCTGAAACTTAAATCCCGGTTTAGGGGTAAAACGGGGCTTCTGCTGGGCTCTAGAGTTATACTTCCCCTATCCATACTTCCTCTTACGGTTCTCAATCTGCTGTTGCTTCCCTTCAATCATGATGGCACGATCTACCAACTCCTGGTAGTTGTTGAAACTTGCTACCATCAACTGCATGCTTAGCTCATCATTCAATCCTTCCAGAAACTTCTCCTGCTTGGCTACATCCGTAGCAACGTCATCTGGGGCATAACGGGCTAGCTTACTAAACTCTTCCACATACTGGCCAACAGTCCTTCCTCCTTGGCGTAAGTTGCGAAACTCACGCTTCTTTATGGCCATAGCTCCTGCTGAAACATGGGCAGTGTGGAAAGCTTCCTGAAACTGATCCCATGTGACAGTGTCAACTGGGTAAGTGGCTGTGAAATTCTCCCACCATGCTGCCGCGGGTCCGTCAAGCTGGTGTGCGGCAAACTTCACTTTCTCACCATCCGTGCATCCTACAGTGGTCAACTCCCTTCCTATCTTGCGGAGCCAATCGTCTGCTACTATTGGCTCGGTGCTACTGGAAAACACCGGCGGATTTAGCCTAAGGAAACGGGCTAAGTGGTCAACAGGTGGTGGTGGTGGGTTGTTGTTGTTGTTCTGCTGATTCTGAACTAACATTTGCATCAATTGATTCTGCTGCTGGATCAACTGAGTGAGCTCCGGTGGAAATCCATTGTCACGTCTCGGAGGCATCTGAGGGTTTAGAAAAGACGAGAATTAAGAATAGAGGGGGTCTAAAGGGAAAACACTACCCATATGCACATGAGGCAAAAGCACACAATTCACTTCAATCAATCAAACAAGGGCTTACAAACGGTCTAACTATCGCAAAAGTGCTTGACTATAATGTGTTTACATGGGGGAATACTACTACTATCTGGTGGTCATCTAGAAATTTGAACCGGTGGAAGACTCCATGATATCTGCTCCAGCTTCGTCTTCAAAGTCGGGTTCACTTGGATCCGAATCGGTGTCGTCGATGATGATGTAGTTGTCCGGACATGCGACGTACTCGTCGTCCTCCTGGGATGCTAACTTGCTCTTGAGTTCTTTAATCTCCTGCTTAAGATCGCAATTGTGCCTTGCTAGAGCTAAGATCTCGTCCATGTAGTCCTTGCGTGTAGACTTTAGTTCTCCTTCTAGCTCGATGATCCTTGCCTTCGCATTCTTCAACTCTACCATATCATTGCACATCTGGTTCTTGTGGCGTCGAATGTGCTGGTTTAACTCCTGCATGAAAGATGCAATGGATCTATCTTTCTTGGTGCTGACTAACTCCCATTTTTCATCACGGCATCCGCAAATCTGGTAGATAGTGCCCTTGAGGTCTTCTTGATAAACTTCTCCAATGCGTCCTATGGTGATATGAGCTGCCATGCTCCTTCCTAGACTCTAGGTTGGTGCATTGAAAACACTATCTATGGGCTTCGTGATTGGCGCGAATGTTCTTCCCGGAACGTGAGCTTGAATCTTCCAGCGCTCCTCTTCAGGCAGAGTGGCGTTGAAGGTTCCCGTGAAGCTTGGTAATCCAATGTTCAGGTACTTGGTGACTTCCTTCAGGTGAAATCCAAATGGTGTGCCTTCATCCGGTTGAGCGTACTTAATCTTCGCGTGCGTCATCCTAATAGAGTAGAAAAGATGAGGAGTTAGAAAATGAGAAGAGAAGGGTGATCTATGGCTTTAACTTATTGGTCGTGTCCTACAGTCAGCATGTGCTCTGATACCATCTCTGTAGCGACCTGACCCGAATGGATCACGTCTACTGTGCTACGGTGTCATCCCTGGATCAGTAATGCTGACACCACACAGTACATCGAGGTTTTACAGCAGAGTTGCAATCACACACTTATTACATCGATGGCTCAAAAAGAACTTATTACAATAAATATGACTTAAGGCCATATTTTAAAGATAACAGCGGAAGACTTGGAAGATAAATGGGTCCATCAACTCCAGCGGCATCACTGAGTATAGGGCCATGACCTAAACGCACCTCAATCGTCGTCTGAAAAGTCTGCAACATTAACGTTGCAGCCCGAAAACGGGTCAGCACATGGAATATGCTGGCAATGTAACACATAGAGAGTAATGGAATGAAACAGCTATGCTACATGCATGTATGGCTGGTGGAAAGCTCTATGGTTACAGTTTTGCGCAAAGCCAGTTTTTCCCTACGGCAAAGGAATAAATTTTATTTACTATCATGGTGGTTGTGAAACATTGAGAATGGTTGACAGCATTCTCAATCCCAATTAAAAGTAATTAAAACCCAATAACATTAATTAGAAGTAACATGTTGAGATTCACAATGATATTCAAGTACTAGATACTCAAGTTGTCCATAACCGGGGACACGGCTAATCATGATTAGTTTGTTACTCTGCAGAGGTTGCGCACTTTTCCCCACATGACTCGATCGCCTCCGTTTGTTTTCTCGCACTACATGGTGTTTGAGAAACGGATGACCGAGACATAGTCTTTCAGAAGCACTAGCACCTCACATGTGGGGTAGACCGGTACACCTACATCCCCTACATCTGCTAGTCCACCCCGTAAGAGTTCGCACAACTTAGTCAACTATGCCAGAGCCCATAGTAGCATGTGGCTGCACACGGAAGTTTCTAGCATGAATTATCTTATGATCCCTTTGAGCCTGGGTGGCGGTCCAAAAAAAACAGGCAAGTCCTGATAGACATCAGATGCCTCAATCCACCCAGATGTGTGTTTAAGTTGCCACCTTAGATAAACCATTAAAATTATCAATCTCACATCTGTCATGGATATCACTCACCCAATCCACGTCTACTAGCATAGCATGGCATAATAAGCAAACGTAGAAGTAACTCCCAAAGGTTTCATAATAATACAGGTAATAGGTACTACCTCATCTACTTCCCATCCCACAATTTAATTAGATCCTAATCATGCAATGTGTGAGGATTGATCTAATGCAATAAAACTGGGTTGTAGAAAAGGTATGATCAAAGTGTTACTTGCCTTGCTGATGATCCGCGAGTCCTAAGGTTTTCGAAGTAACAAGCGGCGCAATCCGGGTAATCTATCGCAGACAAACAACAAGCATACAATAAGTACTCATCTAATGCACAGGTAAAACTCGAACAAGAGATCGAACCAAGTAGTTCAACTTAAGAACTCCGGTTGCAAAGAAAGAACGAAAAACAAACGGCGGAAGAAAACAACTCGGTTCTAGCAAGTTGAAACTAGGTCAAAATTTTACTGTAGCAAAAGCTTGTTCAAGTTGATTAGACGGAACGGCGGTTTCAAGACGAAACTCCAGGCGCTTAAATCACCTGATTCCGATAAACGAGCGAAAAGAAAGACTAGAAAGAAGATCGGATCTGAGATCGCGATCGCGGAATAAATCCGACGAAAAGAAAAACAAGAACGGTTAAACGAACGGACGTTCGTTAACCTAGAAGAATCCGGTGATCACGTTCGTTAGGACGAACGGTCCGGCGAACGGTCCAAAGCAACTAAATCGGAGAAGAAAACGAATCCGATCTAGGGTTTCGGAGAAGAAAAACCGAACGAAAAACTGATCTAGAAAACCGGAACGGTTTAGAGAAGAAAAGAATCGGAATGATTAGAAGAAAACGATCCGAGAAAAAGAATAGATGTAGCGCGGGGCAACCTTGGCGAGGTCTCCGGTGAGGGGCTCCGGCGGCGTCGGCGTAGGGCGGCGGCGTGGGCAAGGTGCGGCGGCGGCGCGGGTGTGGGGCGGCGGCGCAGGTGAGGCGGCGCGGCGGCGGTGACGCAGGGCGCGGTGTGATGCGGCGCGGCGGAGGTGCAAGGCACGGTGTGGAGGAGAGCTTTGATTTGATGTGTTTAGAGGGGGGGATAGCACATTTGTTGTCGTGGATAGATTCTCAAAAATGGCACACTTTATACCATGTCATAAAAGGAATGATGCTGTTAATGTTGCTGATTTGTTCTTTCGTGAAATTATTCGCTTGCATGGTGTGCCAAATACTATTGTTTCAGATCATGATACTAAATTTCTTAGCCACTTTTGGAGATGTTTATGGGATAAGTTGGGGACTAAACTGCTTTTTAGTACTACTTGTCACCCCCAAACTGATGGACAAACTGAAGTAGTCAATAGAACATTATCTACTCTACTTAGGGTTGTTTTGAAGAATAATAAGAAAATGTGGGAAGAATGCTTGCCTCATATTGAATTTGCTTATAATCGTTCATTGCATTCTACTACTAAGATGTGCCCTTTTGAAATTGTGTATGGTTTCCTACCTCGTGCACCTATTGATTTGTTGCCTCTTCCATCTTCGGAGAAGGTTAATTTTGATGATAAAGAACGCTCTGAATTGATTTTAAAAATGCATGAGTTAACTAAAGAAAACATTGAGCGTATGAACGGTAAATATAAACTTGCTAGAGATAAGGGTAGAAAACATGTTTTGTTTGCACCTGGAGATCTTGTTTGGTTACATTTGCGTAAAGATAGATTTCCTAATTTGCGCAAATCAAAGCTAATGCCACGTGCTGATGGACCTTTTAAGGTGTTAGAGAAAATAAATGATAATGCATATAAACATGAGCTACCTGCAGATTTTGGGTTTAGTCCCACTTTTAACATTGCAGATTTGAAGCCTTATTTGGGTGAGGAAGATGAGCTTCCGTCGAGGACGACTTCATTTAAACAAGGGGAGGATGATGAGGACATCAATACCATTGTTACATCCACATCCCCTACTGTTACATATATTGGACCAATTACTAGAGCTCGCGCACGCCAATTAAATTACCAGATACTTTCGTTTCTTGGTAATGATTCTAATGTTCATGAGAATATGATGCTGCCTAAATTGGATACATTTGTTTTGCTTACAAATGAAGGGCCTAGCTTTGAGAAGGATGAACATTGGAGCAAGAACACGCATGGAGTTGATGGCATGCGCAAGGGGATCAAGAACGGAGTTACAAGTGATGATTTCAGGACTTTGAAGCCACCATAAGGAGTGCATGAAGCCTTGGATGAAATATACAAGATGCCACTTCATAATATTCGTCCATAGGCTATTCTAGGTGCTGTGTCACCTTATTATTGGGCCAGGCCCATGTAATTTCAAAATACTTAAGTATAGGCTATTTTTAGAGTCCGTATGTGTGGGGAAACAAGAGTTAGGGTTAGTTTCGGACCCCACCCTCAAGGGCCACGAAATTCCCCCCTCTTCCTCCATATATACAGCCCTTAGGGCGTGATTTAGACTTTGGGTTTTGTTTAGATTAAAAGTTCGCCATAGCTGCAACTTCTTGTACTTCGTTTGTGTCCAACGACCAGACCAAGACGTCACAGAACCCCACCTTGATCAATAAAGCTTTCATCCTATATTCGCAATATCCAGATTGCAATCTCAATTTCTTGCTTGTTCTTCGTTTGCTTGTAGGAAACAGACCCTCGTGGTCAGGTTGGTCGTGCTCCGGCGTGGTAAATAACCCCTCGGAAGTTGGTTTAGCGATTGCTAAGGCGCTACGTCTCGCACGTTCGTAGTTGGATCGTCAAGGTCGACTCCCACAGAAACGATAGCCACCATCTCATCGAAACATCAGGACACCTTTGCCTCTATCACGGGCGACAAGTACAACATGAGTGACATCTTCAACGTCAAAGATCTCTCTCCCTTCCATGGTGATGAAGATTTTTATCCGATGACGGATCTTCCCCAAGGGAGGGGAGATGATGCGGAGCATCCCAAGGTCATCCCCATGGACCTACCATTGTCTCATCAAGTTCCTACCGGACCCATGACTCGATCACGTGCAAGAGCCCTTGAAACCGAGGTGACATCTCTCCTCTCATAATTCCACTTCGATGCACATGAAGCATGGCTACTACCTCATATGGATACCTTGTGCATACTCAGGTACAATGGAGAAGCTAAGGAGCAAGGACAAGAAGAAGAGGAAGATGGACGAGAAGACAAAGAAGAAGGAGGGCTGCAGGAAAAGTCCCAGCCACTGGACGACCGGCCGGGACCGAACGTCCGACGCGTGAAGCGTCAGCCGAGCCCCAGCCAGTGGACGTCCGGTCCAGACCGGACGACCGGTGCCCCTGCACCCAAGGCCAATGAGCAGACATCTGGCCCCGACCGGACGACCGGCGCGACCGCACCCGAGCCAAAGTTAGTGGAAGTCCGGAGCCTCCGGACGTCCGGCACCCCCATCACAGAGCGGAACCAGCGGACGACCGAAGGACACCGGACGTCCCGCAGCTCCTGAGACACGGGACGACTGGTCCCCAGTGGACGTCCGCTACCTGTCTGCGCACAGTGTTCGGGCCCGAGGCCCATGTACCCCTTCACTTCGCCCCCATTTGCACTTAGACTATAAATAGACCCCCCATTCATCCTAGCTAGGGTTAGCGTTGGTTTAGCTCATACTCAGAGATAGAGCTACGCTCATCCATATCAGATCTCCTTCGTGCGAGAGACTGTGGCCTCTTCAGAGAAGATCCCTTTGGATTCAAGCCCCCTTTCTAAGGGAAGATCCCCCGTGGATTCAAGACCTCCTCACGGAGAAGACCGGCTACCCTTGTATCGTCCCTAGTTGATCGTGGATCGTGTATCTTACTTTATGTATTCGAGGATCTAGCACATGTGTGATCTATTCATGTTGGTTTGAGTGTTTTCTCTCGTTTTCCCCTTTGTGTTCTTCGTGTTCTTCGCGGGATTCCGCTCCTTTCGTGGAAGATCGGGCGATAGGGTTCCTACCCTACATCACCAAGTCCATCGACGAGTACTTCAAGGAGATGAAGCATGCTTTGGGACGTGCTGGCGTGGATGACCTCATGTCAATGAAGTTCCACTCCATGATGGGATTGAACAACGACATCTCCAAGCCTATCTTCCCCGAGAACTACAAGTCCTTCGACGACAACTACATTGGTGCTCTCAAGGCGGAACAAGAACTCATGAAGGCCAAGGCTTCTCCATCCCAAGCTCACTTCTCGAAGACCAAGCTCCAACACGACGAGCATGAGGCTAGTACCACCATGATGTCCAAGCCCGACGAGCTCCAAGACGATGCTCCCAAGTTCGACTTCACCGCCATCCCTCTTTGTGGCATTGACGATGCCGAGTCTCCTATGACTCTTTTTCAAGATGGTGCGGCGACGAGTTCAACTACGGAGACCTTCAACGACCAAGCTTTGGAGGCGAGCGACACGGTGGCGAGCAAGGATGATGCTTCCATCTTAGGAGGCGAGAGTGATGATGTGCCATCTTCAGCCTTCATCCATGGTGACGGCGATGAGATGGTTGAGTATGTCACCTCGACCACGGCGACGCATGATGACTTGAGTGACTTTTGCCACCATATTCAGAGTGAGAGTGACTTCGCCACTAGCCCCAAATATGATGTGTTTCCACAACTCCCATGTGAGGAGAGCCACAACCCCCACCTCTTGAGTGAGAAGAGTGACTCCACTATATGTGAGTTTGAGTGCACCTATTGTGAGGGAGTGAGTGAACCACCACATAGAGAGAGTGAGGTAGTTGATAGGGCATGTGAGGCCACTATGATTTCTAACGACTTGACCTCTATCTCTATTGTGTCTTCTCATTTGGTGCTAGGTCCCTTATATGATGACGCGCCGATTCTCGACGACTTCATCCTACCTTTGGACAAGACGATGGCCATGGTGGAATGTGATGCACCCCCCACATGGTTCCATCAAGATGAAGATGACCACCATTTGGTGTTTCCCACCTCACCTACACCACATGAGTGGAATGACAAAGGTAACATAGCTGAAGGTGATTCTCTAGTCCCACTAGTGGACATTCTTGACGTTGATTTCTTGCATGATGTTGATCAACCTATTTCCATGCTTCATGCAAGTGTGACTTCGCCATGCGATGATTTACCCATTTATGACGAGTATGATAATTGCCATGTGGAGTCTATTAGTTGTGATGCCATGTTACATAGGATTTCTTGTGCTAATTCTCTCGGTCACATCATGTTTGCCAATCCGCTTGACTTGTCATATGCTATGCATGAGATCGACCACATGTCATATTTGCAATCTCTTCATAGTGACTATGCATATGCCATTAAGATTAACCCAATTTTCACTTATGGCATAGATGACAAGCCCATGGTTATTGGCATTTGTTTTTCTTGTGATGATATTGATATGTTACCTTTGCATTATTTATCTCATATGCCATGCCCTAACCATCTAGCTACGGATATGCATTGTTTTGGATGTTGCCCATTTTCTCCATATGATGTTTCCATTATTTCTCATGAGGAGACCCCCATAGTTTCCTCATACATTTTGGGAGATTTTGATCCATTCCATCCATTGCATGATCCTCATACTTGTGTGCACAATATGCTTTCCATGAATTATGTGCCATATACTTGCATTCTCAATTTATGTCCCCATCGTGTCATACATAACAACAAACCTCTCATGATGGATGACATGTTTCTATATCATGCAACTCATTTATTTGAGCATTGGATATTTTCTGCTAACCAACACAAGCACGTGCGCATCATGATGGATGATGTGTACATTTACCACGCGCACAATTTCTTTGGTTTGTGTCTCTTTTGTGTAGGTACCCATGAATACTTGTCAACCTCACAATCCCACGAGTTGACAAAACGAGCTCTAGAGAGCAATGATGACTTGGGATCCCATGGATTGTCTTTCCCACCGCTCTCATTGCGCAAACACTTCGCACATTTCTTCTACATGACCCTCACTTGGCTATGGTTATTGTTCATTACATATTATATGCCCATCTTGCCATGTTCACTTTGCATGATATACTAATTCCTATGATTTTGCCATGCATTTGTGACCCATGCTTTGCATTACACATGATGATTGATTCTAATACTTGTATGTGTATTTGCATGCTTGGTGGAGATATGGTGCGGAGCATCCTATGGACATCACCATGTCAAGAGTTCATTCAGAAAGTGACACGTGCGACATCTACTTCACATACATAAAGGTGAATCCTCTCCTTTACACGTGCTCACTTGACCCTCCATCGTGCATGCATAGGTATTGTCGGAGCTTCACGGATGATGAGGAGGAGTGCAAGCGCCAAGGATCACCTACACCATCCGCGAGGGAAGCCTGGAAGAGAAGACGCAAGAAGAAGAGGTGTCGAAGAAGCTCCAACCATCGGACGACCGGTCGGGTCCGGACGTCCGGCGCCTGAAGATCCACCGGATGATCGGTCCAGACCGGACGACCGGTGTCCCTGCACCCGAGCCAAACGAGCGGACGTCCGATGCCACCGGACGACCGGCGACCGGACAACCGGTCCGGACCGGAAATCCTCTACACCAGCATCCGAGCTAGAACGAGCGGACGACCGGCCCCTTCCGGACGTCCGGCCTCCCACGAGCCACCGAACGACCGGTCCCTAGCGTACGTCCGGTACCTGGTTGTGTCCAGTTGCGGGCTGAGGCCCATGTACCCCTTCACTTCACCCCCATTTGCACTAAGGCTATAAATAGACCTCTCCCTCCTCCTTTCTAGGGTTAGCGTTGTGATAGCTCATTTGAGAGATAGAGCTACGCTCATCCATTACGGATCTACTCCACGAGAGAGACCGCGGCCCCTCTACGGAGAAGATCCCCTTAGATTCAAGACCCCCTCTTGGGTGGCCCCATCAAGACCTCCTCACAGAGAAGAACCGGTTACCGTGTATCGTCCGTTGTTGACTTTGGATCTTGTATCTCTCTTTGTGTTTTGAGGATCTAGCACATGTGTGATCTATTTCTTGTTGGTTGAGTGTTTCTCTTGTGTTTCCCCTCGTTTCACCCCTCGTGTTCTTCGTTTTCCTCGTAGGGATCCGCTCCTTTCGTGAAAGATCGGCCATCTAGGGTTCCACCCTACATCATCTTGGTATCATGAGCCACGTTGATCACGATTTCGGAGCCTCCCCGTTGTGTTTTCTAGCCTAATATTGTTGTGTTCTTCCCCAAATTCGAAAATCCCCACCAAAAGTAGCCCCAATTTTTTTTTGTTTTTTGTGATTTGTTGGTTTGATGATGTTTTGTTGATTTTGATCTATGGATTTGCTTGGTTTCGAGTGGATCTAGAATTTCCCCAATTTTCCCCACTTTCCATCCACGAAATCTCATCAATTTTGACCCCAAACTCCCCAAATTCTGCCCAAAATCGCGTCCCGGATCTGAAATCTCGCGTTGACCCCGACCACCGGACGACCGTCACTTTACCGGACGTCCGGAACCGCAGGAACCACCGGACGTCCATCATCCACTGGACGACCGGAACCCCTAACCCGGATGGAAATTAGCGGATTTCCAAGCTCACCGGACGTCCGCCCACCGGACATCCATCCATTAGCGGATGTCCGCTACCTGTAAAAAACTGACTTCGGCTGATTTTTGTTTCGGCCATAACTAATTCATCCGAACTCCGATTTTGACGTTCTTTAGCTCGTTTTGAAGCTCTTGACATCCTCCTTCCCACAAAAATACCACCAACATCTTTTGAATTCATCAAATTTTGACAATTTTGGCATCTTTGCCTAGGGCTTCCACCACATCATCCGCTACACCACCACCGACTTCCGCAACCTAACCAATTTTGTTCCCCATCACATTAGTGGTTGATTGAGGAGTGATTTGAGTCTCCTAAGGTGTCTAGGCTACTTAGGGACAGTTGCTTTTTCTTCAACTACCACCACCACTTCCGCATAGGCTTGACCACTATACACTTCCGCCACCCCAACTTAACCCAATTTTGGTTGTGTTGTGAGTTGTGTCTCCTAAGGTGTTTCGGCTACTTAGGGACCGTGCTTTCAACTCCGACAACATGTATAGTCCACCACCATAACCTCCACTTCTGCATTGCCTAGTGCAACACCACCGCATTCCGCTACCATCATTTGACTTTTTCCCTTGAGATTTTGAGTTCGCGGTTTTTCCATTTCCTAAGGTGTTTCGGCTACTTAGGGACGAGTCTCCATAATCTTGGTATCTCCACCAAGATCACCGCCACTCATCATCACCGCGGACGGTAACCTCCATATCATCTTGGTATCATGGTATCCCTCCATTGTATTTTCCCTTGCAATTGCATTGATAACCCCTAGCCCATTTTGCGTCACTTGCCTATCAAGACTAGCCATTTGAGTATTGCCGGCAACGTTACTTGTGCACATTAGTGATTGTCGACCTACACCTCCCATTGCATACATACCATACCATAGGTATCATCTTGTTATCATATCATCCCGTGTGCCTCAAGTTTGTTCCCGCATATACACAATAGCTATCTTGGTTTGTGCATTGTGCAAAAGTGGCCATATACAAAAAAAGAGAATAAGATTTTAAGCAAAAGAGAAAGAGCAAGGAAGCTTGTAAGCAATAGCCATAGCATCATACCACATTGCATATAAGATCATATTGGATCACCTTGTGAGAGACACCGGGAACCATACATACATAGCATACTTGGGATAGAAAGTTATCCATTTTGCATCTTATAGGTTGTGCACAAGTGTCGTATCCGCCTATAGAGCAATTGTGCTAGCGTCTCTCTTGAGTTGTGCAACACGAGCGTTTTCCGTGGATTCCACATTTTGTGCTCATCCTTGGTTGCACGACCCCATTTATCTATCCGTGTGTGTGTTTCCGTGTGCCACATATTGCTATTGGTCTACTTGTTTCACTTGCGAATTTGTGAATCTGTTTCAACATTATTGACTCTTACTAACATTTTACATCAAATTTTTGTGCCACTATCATCACCGAGCTCCACCATAAGCCTTACTTGTGTAGGTGTGAGAAACCGACAAGAATTGGTACCAATTGTGCTATTTCCTTGTCCACATTGGAGTGATCATTGATCCATTTTCAACTTCGGTCAAGGTACATTTGGTATTCGTTCTTCTCTTTCTCCACTCATATTGGCTCGAATCTTGTGATGGATAGGCAAGGCATTTCATCTCCGGTCTTCCACAACAACGACGGCGTGTACAACTACATCAACAACAAGCTTTCCGCACGAAAGGAGGAGCAAGATGCAAGGATGGAGGAGATTCGGACCTTGTTGATCAACCGTTCTTCCCCTTCATCATCCTGAAGGCGGCGACATTCAAGTCAGAAGTCTTCGGAGCGCAAAAATGATGCAAGAGCAAGTCGTTCTCGTCGACATCTCCATGGTGACCACCATCACCTTCGTGATCCACATAGTCATGAAGGGCAAGTCACCTCCAAGCATCATGTGCATGACGACGACGAACGACATCTACTACGAGCTCAAGCACGACAATGACATCATCATCATGAAGATGCTCCACAAGCGTAAGTGCATAAGTCCCAACAAGCACTACCTCACGCCAAGTCCAAACTTCATGACCAAAAGAGAAGACCGCGAGACAAGCACCACCAAGAGCACGCTACGGCTACACCAACCACTTTGGCATCTTCGCCAATCGACTTCAAGGCATCTTCGCCTTCGAATATATGGCATCTTCGCCAACAAGCACCTCAAGACTACGCTCAAGAGAAGCTCCCCAAGCTCAAGTCCGCGACTTCCACGAGCTACTACAACCTCGACATCGACCACACGATTCCTTTCTATGGGACTCAAGAACCCGAGGAGTATCTCGAGTGGGAACGTTTCATGGACGACTACCTCAAGCTACATCAAGTCCCTCCCGAAGATCAAGTGAAGTGCGCCACCAGGAACTTCCACGACTACGTGTCCACATGGTGGCTTCACACACCTTCGGAGAGCTACAACATGAGTTGGCCCAAGACGTAGAGAGCTTTGCGGCGAGAGTTTGTGCCTCCAACCTACACGGAACAACTTCAACGCCAATTGGAGAACACCATCCAAGGATCCAAGTCCATCGACGAGTACTTCAAGGAGATGAATATTGCCTTGCGATGAGCCGGCGTGGACGACCCCATTTCGATGAAGTTCCACTTCATGATGGGATTGCACAACGACATCTCCAAGATGATCTTCCTCGAGAACTACAAGTCCCTCGACGACAACTACATTGGTGCTCTCAATGCAGAACAAGAACTCATGAAGGCCAAAGTTTCTCTACCCCAAGCTCACTTCGCGACGACCAAGCTCCTTGAGAACGAGCATGAGGATAGTACCACCAAGATGTCCAACACCGACGAGCTCCAAGATGGTACTCACAAGTCCGACGCCATCCCTCTTTGTGGCATTGACGATGCCGAGTCCTCCATGACTCTTTTTCAAGACGGTATGGCGACGAGTACGACTATAGAGACCCTCAAGGACCAAGCTTTGGAGGCGAGCGACACGGTGGCGAGCAAGGATGATGCTTCCATCTTAGGAGGCGAGTGTGATGATGTGCCATCTTCGGCCTTCATCCACGGCGAGAGTGATGTTGTGCCATCTTCGGCCTTCATCCTCGACGACGACTACGAGACGGTTGAGCATGGGATTTTCCCTTCGACCACGGCGACATGTGATGACTTGAGTGACTTTAGCCACCGTATTGAGAGTGAGAGTGATTTCACCACCAGCCCCATATATGATGTGTTTCCACTATTCCCATGTGAGGAGAGCCACAACCCCCACCTCTTGAGTGAGATGAGTGACTCCACCATATGTGAGTTTGAGTGCACATATTTTGAGGGAGTGAGTGAACCACCACATAGAGAGAGTGAGATAGTTGATAGGTCATGTGAGGCCACTTTTAACACTAACGACTTGATCTCTACCTCTATTGTGTCTTCTCATTTGGTGCTAGGTCCCTTGTATGATGACGCGCTGATTCTCGACGACTTCGTCCTACCTTTGGACAAGACGATGGCCATGGTGGAATATGATGCACCCCCCACATGGTTCCATCACAATGATGATATTGACCACCATTCGGTCTTACCCACCTCACCTGCACCACATGAGTGGAATGACAGAGGTAACATAGCTGAAGGTGATGCTCTTGTCCCACTAGTGGACTATCATGACATTGATTGCTTGCATGATGTTGATCAACCTATTTCCATGTTTCATGCTAGTGTGACTTCCCCATGCGATGATTTACCCATTTGTGATGAGTATGATGATTGCCATGTGGAGTCTATTAGTTGTGATGCCATGTTACATAGGATTTCTTGTGCTAATTCTCTCAGTCACATCATGTTTGCTAATCCGCTTGACTTGTCATATGCTATGCATAGATCGACCACATGTCATATTTGCAATCTCTTCATAGTGACTATGCATATGCTATAAAAATGAACCCAATTTGCACATATGGCATAGATGACAAGCCCATGGTTATCGGCATTTGTTTTTCTTGTGATGATATTGATATGCTTCCTTTGCATCATTTATTTCATATGCCATGCCATGACCACCTAGCTTCGGATATGCATTGTTTTGGGTGTTGCCCATTTTCTCCATATGATGTTTCCAATATTGCTCATGAGGAGACCCCCATAGTTTCCTCGTGCATTTTAGGAGATTTTGATCACTCCCATCCATTGCATGATCCTCATACTTATGTGCACAATGTGCTCCCCATGAATAAACATAATATTGATGTGCCATATATTTGTATGCTCAATTTGCATCCCCATCGTGTTATACACAATAACTATTCCTTCATGATGGATGACATGTTCTTATACCATGCATCAAATTTCTTTAAGCAACGCTTATCTTGTGCTAACTTTCACATGCACATACACATCACGATGGATGATGTGTACATTTACCACACACACAATTTCTTCCGTTTGTGTTTCTTTTGTGTAGGTACCCATGAATTCATGTCAACCTCGCAATCCCACGAGTTGACAAAACGAGCTCTAGAGAGCAATGATGACTTGGGATCCCATGGAGTGTCTTTCCCACCGCTCTCTTTGCGCAAATACTTCGTGCATTTCTTCTACATGGCCCTCACTTGGCTATGGGTTGTTGTCCATTATATATCCTTTGCCCATCTTGCTATGTTCACTTTGCATGATATGCTCATTCATATGCTTTTGCCATGCATTTGTGACCCATGCTTTGCATTACACATGATGATTGGTTCTCATACTTGTATGTGTATTTGCAAGCTCGGTGGAGATATTGCTTGTTATTGCGATATTTGCTTTGTACCCCATGCCTATGATGATACTTTCATCTTGCTTTGTGTTCATGCTTGCGATATGTCATGTGCATTGCCTATTATTTTCTCTCATAACATGATTGCCATGATTTACTCTAGTATGTTGCATCTTCGCACTACTAGCTTGCATGACTTGATTACTATGCTTGACTTGATTGCCTCACACATGATGAACAATTGCTCTTTCTATTGTGTTGAGTGCCACACTATATTCACTACACCCCATGCACATTATGCTTGGATTTTCTTTCACTTGACCCATGTGTTTAGACACTTCATTTTACTTGGTGTTGTGAATGATTCATATGCCTACCATCGACCTTACATTGAGCAATTTGTGAATGCATGCTATGAACTTGAGGCAGATGCTTCTTCTCTTGTCACACATATTTGCATCACTACCTCACATTCACATGCTTGTTTCCATGATGTCCTTCTTTGTGCTCAATTTATGTGCTTACATGCCATGTCACAATCCTTTGTGACACCATATGCTATGCTTGATGACAACACTTGTTGGGTGAATCACCTCTTGAATGCTTGGTTTTGCACTAACACTAACCGCATTTGTTTTTCCAAGTGTTTGTTCACCTTGCTCCTTTTGAAGGACTCACGAGACGGTGCGACATTGAAGAGCGCCCATTTCAAGCTTCAAGATGACGAGAACTTGGTGATCGACCACTACTACACGGCGATGACATCTCTTTCCCATGGTGATTTGGATTTCGATCAGAGGTCGGATCTTTCCCAAGGGGGGGGATGATGCGGAGCATCCTATGGACATCACCATGTCAAGAGTTCATTTGGCAAGTGACACGTGCGACATCTACTTCACATACATAAAGGTGAATCCTCTCCTTTACACGTGCTCACTTGACCCCTTCGAGGATGGTATACTACTTGACCCTCCATCGTGCATGCATAGGTATTGTCGGAGCTTCACGAATGACGAGGAGGAGTTCAAGCGCCAAGGATCACCTACACCATCCGCGAGGGAAGCCTGGAAGAGAAGACGTAAGAAGAAGAGTTGTCAAAGAAGCTC
Source organism: Triticum urartu (assembly GCF_056163025.1). Lineage (NCBI taxonomy): Eukaryota > Viridiplantae > Streptophyta > Magnoliopsida > Poales > Poaceae > Triticum > Triticum urartu. The sequence goes on from NC_141873.1 coordinate 202,861,083, forward strand.
CAGCCACTGGACGACTGGTCGGGTCCGGACGTTCGGCGCCTGAAGATCCACCGGACGACCGGTCTAGACCGGACGACCGGTGTCCCTGCACCTGAGCCAAACGAGCGGACGTCCGACACCACCGGACGACTGGCAACCGGACGACCGGTCCGGACCGGAAATCCGCTACACCAGCATCCGAGCCAGAACAAGCGGACGACCGGCCCCTTCCGGACGTCCGGCCGCCCACGAACCACCGAACGACCGGTCCCCAGCGGACGTCCGGTACCTGGCTGTGTCCAGTTGCGGGATGAGGCCCATGTACCCCTTCACTTCACCCCCATTTGCACTAAGACTATAAATAGACCTCTCCCTCCTCCTTTCTAGGGTTAGCGTTGTGATAGCTCATTTGAGAGATAGAGCTACGCTCATCCATTATGGATCTACTCCACGAGAGAGACCGCAGCCCCTCTACGGAGAAGATCCCCTTGGATTCAAGACCCCCTCTTGGGTGGCCCCATCAAGACCTCCTCATGGAGAAGAACCGGTTACCATGTATCGTCCGTTATTGACTTTGGATCTTGTATCTCTCTTTGTGTTTCGACGATCTATCACATCTGTGATCTATTTCTTGTTGGTCGAGTGTTTCTCTTGTGTTTCCCCTCGTTTTCCCCCTCCCGTTCTTCATGTTCCTTGTAGGGATCCGCTCCTTTCGTGAAAGATCGGCCATCTAGGGTTCCACCCTACATCAAGATATCACTTGTTATTGCCATATTTGCTTTCTGCCCCATGCCTATGATTATACTATGATCTTGCTTTGTGTCTGTGCTTGCGATATGTCATGTGCATTGCCTATGCCTATTATTTGTTCGCATGACATGATTTCCATGATTTCCTCTAGTATGTTGCATCTTCGCACTACTAGCTTGCACGACTTGTTTCCTATGATTGCTTGCCTTTTTGCATCATTGATGACAACCATCTACATGCTTTGCACATGATTGTTATTGATTCTTGTCATATATCTCCATATGTTGCCTCTCTCATGCTAGATGATTTGCCATGGATTGAGTGCAACGATGCATTTCGCCTTGCTCATGAGATTGCGCCCATAGCATTCTCACATCTATTTGGAGATTTTGACATATTACTTGTGAAGCATGCTTGTCTTACCTCTTTGCATCATATACCTAGTGCCATGAATATAGCCATTGTTGCATCATATTATTCATGCATTTTTGCTTCTAATGGTTATGTGCAACAGAAGACAACCATCATGATGCATGATGTGTTTATCTACCATGCGCATACATTCTTTACTTTGTTTTTTGCATGTGTAGGAAACTTGGACTTCATGTCAACTTCCACGTCACGTGAGTTGACAATCCGAGCTCTTGAGAGAGAACCACCTTCTACCACGACGATTCTACATCGCACTTGCTTGTACTTCGGCATTGTGAAGGACGCACAAGAACATGCTTTCAAGGTGATATCCTTCTCTTTTGAGAACCCCCAAACCATGAGCATGCATATTGTGGATCATACTACTTGTGTTGCTTGCACCACGCGACTTATTTGTCATCTTGGACCCCTTGCTCGCGCACATGTTAGAGATCTTGCTTCAACTTGTCATTTTCACAATTCCATGCATCATGATATATTTGCCTTGTGTGTTGCATCCAATTCTTGGATTACTTTCTCCTATCACATGTTTGGTTGCAACAATGTCATCACTTCACATATGCCATGTCCCATAGATTACTACATGCTTGCCTTGATTGCCTCACACATGATGAACAATTGCTCTTTCTATTGTGTTGAGTGCCACACGATATTCAGTACACCCCATGCACATTATGCTTGGATTGTCTTGCACTTGCCCCATGTGTTTAGACACCTCATTATACTTGGTGTTGTGAATGATTCCTATGCCTACCATCGACCTTTTATTGAGCATATTGCGCATTCTTGCTATGATCTTAAGGTTGTTGCTTTTTCACTTGTCACACATATTAGCATCTTTACCTCCCATTTGCATACTTGTTTCCATGATCTCCTTGATTGTGCTCACCTTATATGCTTAAATGCCATGCCACACTTCTTTGTCAAACCATATGCTATGCTTGATGACAACACTTGTTGGGTGAATCACCTCTTGAAAGCTTGGTTTTGCTCTTACGCCAACCACATTTGTTTTTCCAAGTGCTTGTATCTTTGCTCCTTTTGAAGGAATTACAAGACGGTACGACATCGGAGAGTGCCCATTTGGAACTACAAGATGATGAATGCTTGGTGATCGTCCACTACTACACGGCAACATCATCTCTTTCCCATGGTGATTTGGATTTCGATCCGAGGTTGGATCTTTCCCAAGGGGGAGGGGATGATGCGGAGCATCCTATGGACATCACCATGTCAAGAGTCCATTTGGCAAGTGACACGTGCCACATCTACTTCGTACATACAAAGGTGAATCATCTCCTTTACACGTGTCCACTTGTACCTTTGGAGGATGGTATACTACTTTACCCCTCTCTCGTGTGCATACATAGGTGTGAGCGGAGCTACACATTCATCGAGGAGGAGTCGAAGAAGAAGAGAACATCTACACCATCCACGAGGGAAGCCTGGAAGCGAAGAAGGAAGCGCCAAGAAGAAGGCACCAGCTCCCAGGCAACCCCGTGCGCATGGGCCCCTCCGACCGCGTGCCCATGGGCCTCCCAGGCTGGTGGTCCTGAAGACCCCGTGCGCACGGGCGTGTACCGTGCCCACGGGACCCCCGTGCCCACGGGCCTCACGGACCCCGTGCGCACGGGCCCTTGTGTCAGGTCTCTGGATACCCCGTGCGCACAGGCTCCACTTACCCCGTTCACATGTGGCCTCCTATGTGATGCTGCGGGCTTTGCCGTTGTTTTACCATTTCGCCCCCACTTATCCCTCTCTTTGCCTAGGACTATATATACTCATTCATCTCATCCATTTAGACTTAGCTAAGAATAGATCTAAACACTAGAGCTTAGCTCATGTATCTCCCCTTGTGGGATTCCTCTTGAGAGAGAGACACTCCATTGGAGTTCAAGGCCTCCATTGGAGAAGATCCCTAGTGGATAAAGACCCCTCTTGAGGGAAGGATCTATCAAGATCATCAAGCCCTCATCTCCTTCATAGGATTTGGGATGAACTCTACCATGTATCTTATTTCCATTTGATTGTTCATGTACCTTGTGGATCTTGTGTGTTTGATTGTCTAGTGGATGTGTGATTGGACTTGTTCTTGAGTGTTCCTCTTGTTTTCCCTCTTGTGTTCATCTTGTTTGATAGAGGCAAAGGTGTCCTGATGTTTCGATGAGATAATATTGTTTTATGTGGGAGGCGACTTTGACGATCCAACTATGAACGTGCGAAGACGTCGCGCCTTAGCAATCGCTAAACCAACTTCCGAGGGTTATTGACCACGCCGGAGCACGATCAACCTGACCACAAGGGTCTATTTCCTGCGAGCAAATGAAGAACAAGCAAGAAACTGAGATTGCAATCTGGATATTGCGAATAAAAGAGGAAAGCTTTATTAATGAAGGTGGGGTTCTCTGACGTCTTGGTCTGGTCGTTGGACACAAACAAAGGCCGCGAAGTTGCAGCTATGGCGAACTTTTAGTCTAAACAAAACCCAAAGTCTAAACGATGCCCTAAGGGCTGTATATATGGAGGAAGAGGTGGGAATTTCGTGGCCCTTGGAGGAGGGGTCCGAAACCAACCCTAACTCTTGTTTATCCACACATACGGACTCTAAAAACAGCCTATACTTAAGTATTTCGAAAATACATGGGCCTGGCCCAATAATAAGGTGATGCAGCACCTAAAATAGCCTCTGGACGAAATTTATGAAGTGGCATCTTGTATATTTCGTCCAAGGCTTCATGCACTCCTTATGGTGGCTTCAAAGTCCTGAAATCATCACATGTAACTGCGTTCTGGATCCCCTTGCGCATGCCATCATCTCCATGCTTGAACTTGCTCCAAGGTTCTACTTTCTTGTCCAAGCTAGGCCCTTCATTTGTAAGAAAAACAAATGTATCCAATTTAGGCAGCATCATATTCTCATGAACATTAGAATCGTTACCAAGAAACGAAAGTACCTGATAATTCAATTGGCGTGCGCGACCTCTAGTAATTGGCCTAGTATGTATAGCAGCAGGGGTTGTGGGTGTAACAATGGTATTGATGTCCTCATCATCCTCCCCTTCTTGAAATGAAGTAGTCCTCGACGAATGTTCATCGTCCTCACCCAAATAAGGCTTCAAATCTGCAATGTTAAAAGTGGGACTAACCCCAAAATCTGCAGGCAGCTCAAGTTTATGATGTAGGGTAGAGACCCTAATCGCCCGATCTTTCACGAAAGGAGCGGATCCCGGGGAAATCAAGAAGAACGTGAGGAAGAACGGAAGGAAAACAGAAGAGGAAATCACTAAACCGACACGAATAAGTCACACATGGGCTAGATCCTCGAGTACATAGGGCGATACACGAATCCACGGACAACTAGGGACGATACACGGTAACCAGTTCTTCTTCGTGAGGAGGTCTTGAATCCACAAGGGGATCTTCCCGTAAAGGGGGCTTAAATCCGCTTGGGGGATCTTCTCCGGTGGAGGCTCGAATCTCCGAGGAGAAGGTAACCAAGTGGATGAGCAAAGCTCTCTCACAAATTTGAACTAAACATTTGCTAACCCTAGTACGGAGCTAAGGGACAAGTAGATTTAGTCCAAGGGGGGTAAGTTGGGGGATACATGGGGTGAAACCCTTGTTGCTGCGTGTAGGCAGGGCGGTTGTACCGGTCATGGAGGCGGTTGTACCGCTGGGAGTTCAGGTACTGGTTCCTGGAGGCGTTCCCGGATGCGCTCAGCGGCTGTACCGGTGCACGGGGTGGTTGTACCGGTCTGGTGGCTGTTGCAGGGATAAACCGGTGCTGTACCGGCCTTGCACCGCTTGATGTCAGGAGCTTGACCGGTATTTGACCGGTGGCCGACCGGTTGTACCGCCCAGGCGGAAGTTGGGCGGTGCATGGGCGGTTGTTTCGGGACTTCTGAGGTGGGATGATGTTCTTCATGCTCTTGATGTCCTTCTTGCATCATGACTTCTCCTTGGTTGCTTACATGGTACCTAAGCACACAAAGCATCTCCGTTTGAGGTAGTAGCCATGTCTCCAGTGGGTAAAAGGGAAGTTCAACAAGGAGAGAGTTAACCTCGTTCTCAACGGCTCCCGCATGGGCTCTTGTCATGGGTCCAAGTGGTGTCGTGGGAGATGTAGGTAGGTCCATGGGGACGGCCTTGGGATGCTCCGCATCATCTCCCCTCCCTTGGGGAAGATCCGTCCTCGGATCAAATTCTTCATCACCATGGAAGGGAGAGAGATCTTTGACATTGAAGATGTCGCTCACGTTGTACTTGTCGTGCGGGAGGTCGATCTTGTTAGCGTTGTCGTTGTAGCGTGCAAGCACCTTGAAGGGTCCATCCGCTCGTGGTCGAAGCTTGGACTTGTGTTCTTGTGGAAAGCGGTCCTTGCGAAGGTGTAGCCACACGAGATCACCAATGTTGAAGACCATAGGTTGCTTGTTGAAGTTGAGCTTGGTCGCAAGGCATTGAACTTGGCGCTCGATGGTGTTTCTTGCATCTTCATGCACCTTCTTGAGATGTGTCGCACGCGCACTTGCGTCCAAATTGATGTGCTCTTGGAGTGGTAGAGGAAGAATGTCCAATGGTGACAATGGGTTGAATCCGTAAACGACCTCGAAAGGAGACTTGCCGGTTGTTGAGTGTCTTTCTTGGTTGTAGGCGAACTCGGCGATAGGTAGGCACTCCTCCCACTCCTTGATGTTCTTCTTGATGAGTACTCGAAGTAGAGCGGAGAGTGTGCGGTTTGTCACCTCCGTTTGGCCATCGGTTTGTGGATGATAGGCCGTGGAGAATATAAGCTTGATTCCGAGCTTGGCGCGTAAGGTCTTCCAAAAGTAACTCAAGAACTTGATGTCGCGGTCCGAGACGATAGTCTTTGGCACACCATGTAGACGCAATATTTCCGTACAAAAGAGATTAGCAACATGTGAAGCATCGTCTATCTTGTTACAAGGAATAAAATGTGCCATTTTCGAGAAACGGTCCACAACGACAAATATAGAATCTTTCCCATTGCGAGTCCTAGGCAAACCAAGTATGAAGTCCATGCTAATGTCTTCCCATGGTTGGTATGGAATCGGTAGAGGCATATAGAGGCCATGAGATTGAGCTTTGGACTTAGCTTTGCGGCATGTCAAACATCGGTTGGTGAAGCGATTGACGTCCCGAAACATCTTTGGCCAAAAGTAGCTCTTTGAGAGCGTGGCGAACGTCTTGTCGCGTCCGAAATGTCCCATTAAGCCCCCTCCATGCGGTTCCTGCAAAAGCAACAAACGTAGGGACGACTTGGGGATGCAAAGTTTGTTAGCTCTCATAAGATAGCCGTCTTTGATGTAATAGCATTCCCATGATGTATTCGACAAACACTTGGTATATGGAGTGGCAAAAGTTTCATCATGCTCATACAATTCTTTGATATGCTTGAAGCCAATGACATCTAACTCAAGTTGTGTGACTAGCATGCATATGCGGGAAAGAGCATCTGCTACGATGTTTTCTTTACCCTTGGTGTACTTGATGACATAGGGAAAAGACTCAATGAATTCACTCCATTTAGCATGACGCTTGTTCAACTTAGTTTGACCCTTAGGATACTTGAGTGTCTCATGATCGGTATGAATGATAAACTCATGGGGACGAAGGTAGTGTTCCCATTCATGCAAAACGTGGACTAAAGCATATAGCTCTTTGTCATACATGGGATAATTGAGTTGCGCTCCGGAAAGTTTCTCACTAAATTAAGCTATGGGGCGCTTCTCTTGCGTTAACACACCTTCTATGCCAGTACCACTAGCATCGCAATGAATTTCAAAAGGCTTGTCGAAGTTTGGTAAAGCAAGCACAGGAGCATGAGTAAGCAAATTCTTAAGCTCATTGAATGCGGTATCTTGGGATGGTCCCCAAACAAAAGGCGCATTCTTCTTGCTCAAAGCATGCAAAGGCGAAGCAATGGTGCTAAAATCCTTCACAAAGCGACGTTAGAAACCCGCAAGGCCAAGGAAACTACGCACTTTAAGCAAGTTGGTTGGTTGCGGCCAAGTCTTAATAGCATTGATCTTGGACTCATCTACATGAACACCCATAGAAGAGACAACAAAACCCAAGAAAACGAGCCTATCAACACCAAAAAGGCATTTCTCCGTATTAGCATAGAGACGCTCTTTCCTAAGAGTTTGCAAAACGGTGCGGACATGGGTGACATGCTCTTTGATAGATTTGCTAAACACAAGAATGTCATCGAAGTAAACCACAACAAATATACCAATGTAAGGGCGAAAGACATGATTCATAAGGCGCATAAAAGTGCCCTATGCTTCCGAGAGACCCATAGGCATGACTAACCACTCATACAAACCAAACTTGGTTTTGAAGGCGGTTTTCCATTCATCGCCCTCTTGTATGCGGATTTGATAGTAACCACTATTAAGATCAATTTTGGAAAATATAGTGGCACCACTAAGCTCATCTAGCATATCATCTAGGCGTGGAATCGGATATCTATAATGAACGGTGATAGCATTGATAGGTCTACAATCAGAGCACATGCGAAAACTACCGTCATGTTTTGGCACATGAATGACCGGTACGGCACAAGGACTTAAACTTTCACGCACATGACCATGGTCTATGAGATGCTTTACTTGCCTTTGAATTTCTTTGGTTTCTTCGGGGTTGATGCGGTAGGGAGCTTTGTTCGGAAGCGGTTCTCCGGGGATGAGGTCGATGCGGTGCTCAATGCCTCGTAGTGGAGGTAGTCCCGGAGGTAGCTCATCGGGGAAAACATCTTGAAATTCCTTTAAAAGAGAAGACAACACTAGAGGAAGAGTGTGAGAAGTGTTAGTTTGTGGTGCATTGTCCTTGCACACGAGGACGTAGTGTAGGACACTAGATGGGTTCTCACACACTTCTCTCATCTCATGTTTGGTGGCAAAGAGAACTAGGTTCTTGTTTTCGCTCATCGTGGAGGCACTCAATTTGGGCTTGTGGCGCTCACTCTCTTTTTGTTGGCTCACTCTCTCACCATTCTCTCCACGATGGGTGGCTTGCTTATCGGCGATCACTTGGCTTGGAGACATAGGGCGTAACACAAACTCCTTTCCTTGCATCTTGAAGCTATAGTGGTTTGCACGCCCATTGTGGACGAATCCTCTATGAAATTGCCATGGTCGTCCAAGGAGAAGATGACAAACGGTCATTGGGATGACATCGCACTCCAAGGTGTCTTCGTAGGCGCCGATTTTGAAGGATACTTGCACTCGGTGCTTGACTTGGATAGTGCCGGAGTCGCTAAGCCATTGCACTTTGTCTGGATGTGGATGCTTTGTCTTGGGCAATTGGAGCTTGGAGCAAAGTTCTTCACTTGTGAGATTGTGACAACTCCCTCCATCGATGCTGACCTTGACGGATCGTCCATTGATGCCGGCCTTGGTGTGGAATATGTGGCATCGTTGGTCTTCTTTTTGTTGATGTTGGAGAGTCAAGACTTTGGAGACAACAAGTGCGGGACTTGAATCTTCATCGCAAAAGACTTGTTCTTCTTCATTGTTCACTTGGCGGTGCATGGCGACTTGCTCAAGGGATTCCATTTCTCCTTCACTCATGGAATCATAAGTGCCATCATCATTGAAGATCATGGTGCGCTTGTTGGTGCACTCATAGGACTTGTGGCCTCGGCCACCGCAAGTGAAACTTGAGGGAACTCGTCTTGATAGTCTCATCGGTAGGGGTTGATGATGATGAAGCTCTCGGCTTGAAGTTGCTCGTATTAGGATTGCTTGTAATTGGCGAAGCTTTCTTGGAAGTCGACTTGTCAATGTTGGAAGTAGAGGGTCTTGTAGTCGGTGTTGGAGTCGTTGAAGCTTGGTTATTGGAGAAACGGTAGGACTTGGATAAGAACTTGGCATACTTGAAATCATCTTGCACTTGGCGTTCTGCGTCGGTAGCTTGGTGCACGAGCTCGATTAGATTTGAGTATGGTTGGAAGTCGGCGATCTTCTTGATAGGATGATTGAGGCCATTCAAGAAACGTGCCATTGTTTGCTCATCATCTTCCGTCACATTGGTTCTTATCATTACAATCTCCATCTCCTTGTAGTATTCTTCAACGCTCTTTGTTCCTTGCTCGAGTTGTTGGAGTTTCTTGAAGAGGTCACGGTTGTAGTAGGTAGGCACGAAGCATGCTCTCATGACATCCTTCATTTGTGCCCAAGTAGTGATGGGTGGTTCACCTCTTGCCTCGCGGCACTCTATGATTTGTTCCCACCAAATGATGACATAGTCTTGGAACTCAAGGGATGCCATCGCGATCTTCTTCTCTTCTTCATAATTGTGCAAGCGGAAGATCTTGTCAACTTTCAATGCCCATGAAAGGTATTCTTTGGGATCGTTGCTTCCGTTGAACTTGGGCATGGTGAACTTGAGCTTGCCGTAGCGTTGCTCTTCATTGTGTTGGGGTCGGGGATGATGACGCCCATGTTGTAGATGATTGTTCAACTCGTGATGCTCTTGACGCGGAGGGTTGTCAACCTCATGTTGCTCTTGTCGTGGAGGATTCCCATTGTCGTCATGCTCTTGATGAACTTGATGGTCTTGGCGAGCTTGTGGAGGAGCGCCGAGCTCGAGGAGGAGCTAGACGATGCACGCGAGCGTGAAATCGTCGTACGTGAATTTCTTCGCGAAGTGCTTCCTCTTGTTCACGGGCTTGTCGGCCTCGGTCGGCAACGGCTCGACTCGCATCGTGTAGAGCTTGTTGCGCCTCAAGTGCTTGAGCGTCACAGAGTTGTTGTTCTTGACGTTGAGCCTCGGCATCTTGTGCATTTTGGTGTAGAAGCGCGCGTTCTTCCTCTTCATGTTGGCGTTGTTGTTGCCGTTCTCGAGCTAGCGCAAAGGCTTCTTCGGCTTGACGTCGTCGATGTTCTTGCGAGTCGGTGTCTCGAAGTGGATTGAGTTTTTCTTGACGCTCATTGCACGCGGCTCGACGAAGAGTGTTCGATGTCGGTGTACTGGAGCCGGAGAGGGTGAAGTCGGAATGGTGACTTGAACGGCTCCTTCTTGAAGTGGAAGAAGAGCGATTGAGCAACAAAGCGCAAATCTCGTCCATCCTTGCGTCATTCTCTTGCTTGTGATCGTCGAGCTTGTGGTTGAAGTAGTACCTTGTACGTTGCTCAAAAAGTCACAAGTCGGCGGTAAGGTTGTCGATGCGTTCACTCATAGCTTGTTGCTCTTGATGCAAAGCACGTTGTGCACCAAAGAGGTGACTCTTGGTGATGAAGGAGTTCATGTTGTCGTCTTGCTCCATGAAGAGCGGGTTGGTAGAAGTACTTGGCCTATCCATCATTCCAAGACAAGTGTGAGTGGAAGAACGAGAAAACGAATACCAAATGTACCTTGACCGAAGTTGAAAGTGAATTGATGATCACTCCAATGTAGGACAAGGAAATAGCCCAATTGGTATGAATTCTCGTCGGTTTCTCACACCTACACAAGTAAAAGCTTATGGTGGAGCTTGGTTAGGATGGTGGCACAAAAATTTGATGCAATTTGTAAGTGAGCTTCAATAATGTTGGAAAAGATTCGCAAGATGCAATGTAACAAGTAGACCAAGCATATAAGGTACACGGAAACACACGCGCAAAAAGATAAGTGGGGTTGTGCAACCAAGGGTGAGCCAAAGTGTGGAATCCACAAAAATGCTCTTGTTGCACAACACTAGAGAGACGCTAGCATGATTGCACGATAGGCGGATAATGGAACTTGTGCACAACCTACTTAGCAAAAATGCAACGACTTCTATCCCAAATATTTTCTATGCAAGGTGTTTCTATGATACGATCCAAGATGATCGAGTATGACAATCTTATGTTGTATGATTCTATGGTTCTTGCTTAAAAGCTCTTTGCTTATCTTTCCTCTTTGCTTAAAAGCTTGTTTGGCTCTTTGATGTTTGAGCTCTTTTCTCATGCAATGCTTGACAAACCAAGATAGCAAGTGAGTATGCGATGACAACTTTGTGACACGAGAGATGATACCAATATAGGCAACAATGATGTATGTAAGCTATGGGAAGTATGATCACTAATGTGCACAGGTCTCGTTGCCGGCAATACTCAATGGCTAGTCTCGATGGGTAAGCGACGCAAAGGAGTAAGGCTATGATGGCTATCAATGTAATGGCAAGAGTGATATGTCCAATAACAAGATGAGGTTACCGGTCTTGCTTCCGGTATGGTGTCAAATGGTGGCACGAATACCATGATGTAGTCGAGATGGTCTTTGTTGATGACGCGTCCGTGGCGAAGATGAGCGGCGGTGTTGTCGATGCCGAACCGTACCTAAATAGCCGAAACACAAAAGGATACGGTACCACCACTCAAATTCTCAAACCTCGAAGAGGCAACACGTGTCGAGTGCGAAATAGGCACAATGGGGGTAGTATGCGGAAGTGGTGATGGTGTATAAGTGGTGGGCAAAGATGCCAGTCGGTATCAATTGAAACTGGGTTGGGCCATAGTACCTCTTCTGGAGGCGGTAGTACCGGTTGGTGCTTTAGCGGTAGTTCCGCTCGTGGGGGCGGTAGTACCGCTGGGGTCAGGAAGATCGCAAGATCTGGATCGGGGATGGGTTTTTGGGATGGATCCACTTGAAACCAAGCAAATCTACGGATCAAATCCAACAAAACTTTGTCAAACCAACAGATCACAAAAAAATTGGGGCTATTTTTGGTGGGGATTTTCGAATTTAGGATGAAAAACAAAAAAATAAGGCTAGCAACACAACAGGGAGGCTCCGAAATCATGATCAACGTGGCTCTGATACCAAGATGATGTAGGGTAGAGACCCTAATCGCCCGATCTTTCACGAAAGGAGCGGATCCTGGGGAAATCAAGAAGAACGCGAGGAAGAACGAAAGGAAAACACAAGAGGAAATCACTAAACCGACACGAATAAGGCACACATGGGCTAGATCCTCGAGTACATAGGGCGATACACGAATCCACGGACAACTAGGGACGATACACGGTAACCGGTTCTTCTCAATGAGGAGGTCTTGAATCCACAAGGGGATCTTCCCGTAAAGGGAGCTTGAATCCGCTTGGGGGATCTTCTTCGGTGGAGGCTCGAATCTCCGAGGAGAAGGTAACCAAGTGGATGAGCAAAGCTCTCTCACAAATCTGAGCTAAACATTTGCTAACCCTAGTACGGAGCTAAGGGACAGGTAGATATAGTCCAAGGGGGGTAAGTTGGGGGATACATGGGGTGAAGCCCTTGTTGCTGCGCGTAGGCAGGGCGGTTGTACCGGTCATGGGGCGGTTGTACCGCTGGGAGTTCAGGTACTGTTTCCTGGAGGCGTTCCCGGATGCGCTCAGTCGTTGTACCGGTACGCGGGGCGGTTGTACCGGTCTGGTGGCTGTTGCAAGGATAAACCGGTGGTGTACCGGCCTTGCACCGCTTGATGTCAGGAGCTTGACCGGTAGTTGACCGGTGGCCGACTGGTTGTACCGCCCAGGCGGAAGTTGGGCGGTGCATGGGCGGTTGTTCCTGGACTTCTCAGCTAGGATGATGTTCTTCATGCTCTTGATGTCCTTCTTGCATCATGACTTCTCCTTGGTCGCTTACATGGTACCTAAGCACACAAAGCATCTCTATTGGAGGTAGTAGCCATGTCTCCAGTGGGTAGAAGGGAAGTTCAACAAGGAGAGAGTTAACCTCATTCTCAATGGCTCTCGCACGGGCTCTTGTCATGGCCCAAGTGGTGTCGTGGGAGATGTAGGTAGGTCCATGGGGATGGCCTTGGGATGCTCCGCATCAGTTTGTATGCATTATCATTTATTTTCTCTAACACCTTAAAAGGACCATCAGCACGTGGCTTTAGCTTTGATTTGCGCAAATTAGGAAATCTATCCTTACGCAAATGTAACCAAACAGGATCTCCAGGTGGAAACACAACATGTTTTCTACCCTTATCTCCAGCAAGTTTATATTTAGCATTCATACGGTCAATGTTTTCCTTAGTTAACTCATGCATTTTTAAAATCAATTCAACACGTTCTTTAGCATCAAAATTAACCTTCTCCGAAGATGGAAGAGGCAACAAATCAATAGGTGCACGAGGTAGGAAACCATACACAATTTCAAAAGGGCACATCTCAGTAGTAGAATGCAAAGAACGATTATAAGCAAATTCAATATGAGGCAAGCATTCTTCCCACGTTTTCTTGTTATTCTTCAAAACAGCCCTAAGCATAGTAGACAATGTTCTATTGACTACTTCAATTTGTCCATCAGTTTGGGGGTGGCAAGTAGTACTAAAAAGCAGTTTAGTCCCCAACTTAGCCCATAAACATCTCCAAAAGTGGCTAAGAAATTTAGTATCACGATCTGAAACAATAGTATTTGGCACACCATGCAAGTGAATAATTTCATGAAAGAACAAATCAGCAACATTAACAGCATCATCCCTTTTATGACATGGTATAAAGGGTGCCATTTTCGAGAACCTATCCACGACAACAAATATGCTATCCCTCCCCTTGTTTGTTCGAGGTAAACCTAAAACAAAGTCCATAGATATATCCTCCCAAGGAACACTAGTTACAGGCAAAGGCATATGTAAACCATGAGGATTGAGTCATGACTTAGCTTTTTGACATGTAGTTCAGCGAGCAACAGAACGCTCAACATCCCATCTCTTCTTTGGCCAAAAGAAATGTGTAGCAAGTACGGCCTCCGTCTTCTTCAGGCCAAAGTGTCCCATTAATCCTCCTCCATGCGCCTCCTGCAACAACAAAAGACGAACAGAGCTAGCTGGAATGCATAGCTTGTTAGCACGAAATACAAATCCATCGTTAAGAACGAACTTGTTCCCAGTTCCCCCTTCCTTACAATTCTGCAATACATCTTTAAATTCAGCATCATGCACATATTGATCTTTGATGGTCTCCAAACTAAATATTTTAAAGTCAAGTTGTGAAAGCATAGTATAACGACGAGACAATGCATCAGCAATAACATTTTCTTTACCCTTCTTATGTTTAATGACATAAGGGAAAGTTTCAATGAATTCAACCCATTTAGCATGTCTACGGTTCAGTTTTGCCTGACTTTTAATGTGTTTGAAAGATTCATGATCAGAATGTATAACAAATTCCTTTGGCCAAAAATAATGTTGCCATGTTTCTAAGGTCCGAACAAGAGCATATAATTCTTTATCATAAGTAGAATAGTTCAGACTAGGCCCACTCAATTTTTCAGAAAAGTATGCAATAGGTTTGCCATCTTGTAATAACACACCTCCTAATCCAATTCCACTAGCAACACATTCAAGCTCAAAAGTCTTATTGAAATCAGGAAGTTAGAGTAAAGGAGCATGTGTCAACTTGTCTTTCAATACCGTGAAGGCTTCTTTCTGTGCGGTACCCCAAACAAAAGGCACATCCTTCTTTGTAAGCTCGTTGAGAGGTACAGCAATGGTGCTGAAATCTCTCACAAAACGCCTATAGAAACCAGCGAGGCCAAGGAAACTCCTCACTTGTGTGACCATTTTGGGCTGCGCCCAACTCTCAATAGCTTCAATATTGGCTTTATCAACTTCAATTCCCTGTGGACTAACAACATAGCCAAGAAAAGATACTCGGTTGGTGAAAAGGTGCACTTTCCAAGGTTACCAAACAAACGTGCATCACGTAGAGCAATAAAAACAGCACGTAAATGTTCCAAATGTTCCTCCAAAGATTTGCTATAAATCAGTATATCATCAAAATAGACTACCACAAATCGTCCAATGAAAGCACGTAAAACTTCGTTCATTAGTCTCATGAAAGTACTAGGTGCATTACTTAACCCAAAAGGCATGACTAACCACTCATATAAACCAAACTTAGTTTTAAATGCCGTTTTCCATTCATCTCCCAATTTCATACGAATTTGATGGTATCCACTACGCAAATCATCTTTGGAGAATATTGTAGAGCCACTCAATTCATCAAGCATGCCGTCTAGCCTAGGAATAGGATGACGATAACGCATAGTAATATTATTAATGCCACTACAATGAACACACATACGCGACGTACCATCCTTTTTCGGCACTAAAATGATAGGAACAGCACAAGGACTAAAGGATTCACGTATATAACCTTTGTCAAGCAGTTCTTGTACTTGACGCATAATCTCCTTCGTCTCCTCTGGATTGGTACGGTATGGTGCACGGTTGGGTAATGATGCACCGGGAATTAAGTCAATTTGATGCTCAATCCCTCGAATAGGTGGTAATCCCGGTGGCACGTCTTGTGGAAAGACGTCAGCGAACTCCTGCAAAATGTTAGTGACAACAGGAGGCAAAGAGGAAGGCACGTCCTCGAATGAAAACAATGCCTCTTTGCACACAAAAGCATAGCAAACAGATTTGCTAAAATCTAAATCATCAATATCAGATTTGGTGGCAAGTAAACATGCACTTTTCAATTTAATTTCAGAAGCAACACTAGATTGTTTATTATTAGGCTGCATTTGTTGCTCAAATTCTTTTGCCACAATCTGGTTTTCACTTTTATTTTTCTCCTGTTTTGCTTTATTAGCTCTATTAATATCATCTTTCAAAATGGAATCAGGAGTCATAGGAAGCAAAGTAATATTTGTATCCTTATGAACAAGAGTATACTGATTGTTTCTACCATGGTGTACAGAATTTTTATCAAATTGCCATGGTCTACCAAGTAATAAGGAAGATGCTTGCATAGGTACCACATCACAATCAACATAATCAGCATATGTAGAGATACTAAAATGCACACGAACAATATGTGTTACCTTAACCTTGTCGTTGTTGTTGAACCATTGGATGTAGTAAGGATGTGGATGTGGTATTGTGGTGAGAGGTAGCTTCTCCACCATCTCCATGCTAGCCAAGTTGTTGCAGCTCCCTCCATCTATGATGACACGAACAGAACGTTCCTTCACAACTCCCTTTGTATGGAACAAATTATGCCTCTGATTTTGCTCAGCTTGTCAAAACACGCTGGGCAACTAAACATTCATACCTGTCACCATCTTCAGGAGCCATGTATTGCGTCTCATGATCAGAATCATCTCCACCGTGTTCTTCACGTGTAATAAGAGCTAATGTCTCCTCATCATAGTCACTAGCGAACTCATACCCACCATCCTCAGTAGCAATCATCACACGCTGAGATTGGCATTCTCTCGCAAAATGTCCTGTTCCCTTACAACAACGAGAAATAATATCACTTGTGTGCCCTGTTGATGCCATGGAAGAAGAAGAGCTCTGCGCAGGCCCGGCAGGTGTGCTCCTAGTAGATAGTGGTGGTTGTGCCTGCTTTCTTGAATCATGGCTGGAGGTGGCACCTGATGGAGGTGCCGGTGCAGTGAAAATAGAGGATGCACATGGTGTCCATGATGAAGATCGATCTGCAGAAAAGATAGTTCGTGCCAATGCCTGTCGATCCTGCACTTCACGTTCATCTTTACAAGCACGATGGAATAAACGAGTGATATTAGTATACTCCTTATACTATAGAATGGTCTGAATCTCTTTATTTAATCCACCCATAAAACATGCAAGCATAGCTTCATTCTCCTCAATAATACCACATCTAATAAGTCCAGTTTGTAATTCCTGATAATATTCTTCTATAGAATTTTTTCCTCGTCTTAAGCGGTGCAATTTTTGAAGTAATTCACGTTGATAATATGGTGTAACCCAACGAGTACGCATAGCAGTTTTCAATGCAGCCCAAGTAGCTGGAATAGGATATAATCTACAATGTTCAGACCACCAAACACATGCAAAGCTAGTGAAAGCACAAACAGCAGCAGGAACACGTCTATCCTCGGGATGTTGTAAACATGTAAATCATTGTTCAGTTTCTAACTCCCAAGTAAGATATATATCAGGAACATATCTACCCTCAAATGGTGGAATATTCAATTTTAGTTTAGGAAGATGGTCATGTACCTCAGGTGGTGGTGCAGCCCTACCGTTGCGATGATATGCATGAGGACGACCTAGTGGTGGTGGTCCTGGTGGTTGTACGTAGTTCCGATTTTGATCAACCTCATCCTTGTAATGGTCCTCCACCTCTGCAGTAGCAGCAGGAGCGACAGAAGCACCAACAGTAGGTATAGCAGCACCAGAAGTTTGACCAGGCTCAATGGGAACGCGTTGTGCTCGTCCCACTTGATTTGGAAGACGATGTTGTTGTTGTAGAGGTGCGACAGGCGCAGCGGGTGGTGGAAGACGCGCGAGCAATTCATTAAACTTGTTATCGAGCTTTGTTTCGAACGCCTTCTCAATGCCATCTATCTTCTCCATGGCCTCTTCAAATCTGTTTAGCAAATCTTCCACCTGTCCACTCATCATTTGCTGAAACTTATCATGTAACTCTTTGTTCGTCATGGTCTCCCAGTCAGTCTCGTCGGCTTATGATCCTGCCATGGTTAGCAGCAATAGAAACACACAAGAATATGATCCTATAGAATGCTAACAAGAGGTGGTGGTGGATGTCACAAATCCGTTAAGCAAATCTCAAATTCTTACTAGTTCTTACCCAGCAGTAGGCGGTGATCGGCAACGGTCATAGTCAAAACTCTCAAAGCTTGGATAGAGCGATTACCAGGGAGAGTCAAATGCATGAGTAGATGTATGTGGAGCTAGGAAGGCTTATAATATGGTAGCAAAAAGGGTCAGCAATAATCAATTCAGAGATGCAAAGTTGAATAAATGCTCAACAACAGTACTGTGCTGGTCCTAGGCTAGACCGTGCTAGAGACGTGAGCCTAGAACACTAACAAAATCACGGCGCTGCACGTAAACAAGGGAGGATGATGCGGAGCATCCTATGGACATCACCATGTCAAGAGTCCGTTTGGCAAGTGACACGTGCGACATCTACTTCACATACATAAAGGTGAATCATCTCCTTTACACGTGCTCACTTGACCCCTTCGAGGATGGAATACTACTTGACATTTCTCCCGTGTGCATGCATAGGTATTGTCGGAGCTTCACGGATGTTGAGGAGGAGTGCAAGCGCCAAGGATCAACTACACCATCCGCGAGGAAAGCATGGAAGCGACGACCGAAGAATATGGAGAAAAGCTCCCAGGCCCCGGACATCCGGCCTTGCCAGCCCAGACATCCGGCCGTTCCCGAGCCCCCGGACATCCGGCCTCCTGCCCAGAAATCCGGACCCCGCCATTCCAGAGAACAACAAGGTTGGACCCTGCCAGCCCGGACATCCGGCCCCAGTGCCCGGACATCCGGCGTCTCCGGAAGGCACGGACATCCGGCCCCCCCTGCCTGCGTGCAGTGCAGCTGGGCCGTGGCCCGTGTACCCCTTCGCCCCTTAGACTATATATACTCCCCCTCCACCTACGTTTTAGGGTTAGCAAAGGATTAGCTCATATGTGAGATAGAGCTTTGCTCATCCATTATGGATCTACTCCACGAGAGAGACCGTAGCCCCTCTACGGAGAAGATCACCTTGGATTTCAAGACCTCTTTACGGGAAGATCCCCTTGTGGATTCAAGACCTCCTTCTAGGAGAAGAACCGGTTACCCTATGTATCGTCCTTTGTTGGATTTGGATCGTGTATCTCTTTGTGTTTCGAGGATCTAGCGCATGTGTGATCTATTCTTGTTGGTTGAGTGATTTCTCTCGTGTTTCCCTTCGTGTTCATCGCGGGATTCGCTCCTTTCGTGAAAGATCGGGCCACTAGGGTTCTATCCTACATCATCTTGGTATCATGAGCCATGTTGATCACGATTTCGGAGCCTCCCTGTTGTGTTTTCTAGCCTAATTTTGTTGTGTTCTTCCCCAAATTCGAAAATCCCCACCAAAAATAGCCCCAAATTTTTTTGTGATTTGTCGGTGTGA
Organism: Triticum urartu; assembly: GCF_056163025.1. Taxonomy (NCBI): domain Eukaryota; kingdom Viridiplantae; phylum Streptophyta; class Magnoliopsida; order Poales; family Poaceae; genus Triticum; species Triticum urartu. The sequence goes on from NC_141873.1 coordinate 202,880,129, forward strand.
TGATGTTTTGTTGATTTTGATCCATGGATTTGCTTGGTTTCGAGTGGATCTAGCATTTCCCCAAGTTTCCCCACTTTCCATCCACGAAATCTCTCCAATTTTGACCTTGAAATCATCAATTTCCGCCCCCAAATCGAGTTCCTCGAGTTCATCCTCGGATTTGGAGCCCGGACATCTGGCCCGAGCCCCGGACATCCGGCCGCCCCGGAAATTCGGCCATTAGCCCGGACATCGGGCTCCTGGAGCGCATTTCGCGCGCGGTTCTGGACATCAGGTCCCGGATATCCGGCCCGAGCCCCGGATGTCCGACCCCTGGGATTTCAGCTTTTCCCGTTTCACCGTTTTGTGCATAACTAATTCATACGGATTCCGTTTTTGATGTTCTTTAGCTCGTTTTGAAGCTATTGACATCCCCCATCCCATAAAAATACTACCACCACCACTTGACTCCATGAAATTTTTGGAACTTTGGCATCTTCGCCTAGGGCTTCCACCACAACCTCCGCATAACCACCACCGACTTCCGCAACCTAACCAATTTTGTTCCCCATCGCATTAGTAGTTTCTTGAGGAGTGATTTGAGTCTCCTAAGGTGTCTAGGCTACATAGGGACGGTTGCTTCTTCATTAACCACCACCATAACTCCCACATAGGCTTAACCACCATACACTTCCACCAACCCATATAACCCAATTTTGTTTGTGTTGTGAGTTGTGTCTCCTAAGGTGTTTCGGCTACTTAGGGACCGTGCTTCCAACTCCGACACCGTGTATAGTCCACCACCTGACTCTCGAATTCCGCATTGCGTACTCCAGAACCCATCATTGCCATTTCCGCAATCCCATTGAGCTTCCGCAACCACCACCGCATTCCCGCTACCACCATTTGACATTTGAGATTTTGAGTTCGCGGTTTTTCCGTTTCCTAAGGTGTTTCAGCTACTTAGGGACGAGTCTCCATCATCTTGGTATCTCCATCAAGATCACCGCCACTCATCGTCACCAAGGATGGTAACCTGCATATCATCTCGATATCATGGTATCCCTCCATTGTATATTCCCTTGCCATTGCATTGTTAACCCCTAGCCCATTTTGCGTTACTTGCCTATCGAGACTAGCCATTTGAGTATCGCCGGCAATGTTACTTGTGCACATTAGTGATCTACACCATACATTGCATACATACCATATCATATCGGTATCATATCATCCCTTGTGCCTCAAGTTTGTTCCCGCATATACACAATAGCTATCTTGGTTTGTGCATTTCACAAAGTGGCCATACAAAAAAAGATAATAAAGCTTTTAAGCAAAAGAGAAAAAGAAAAGAAGCTTGTAAGCAAGTGCCATAGCATCATACCACATTGCCTATAAGATCATCTTGGATCATACCACCGGAACATCATACACATAGCATACTTGGGATAGAAAGTTATCCATTTTGCATCTTATAGGTTGTGCACAAGTGTCGTATCCGCCTATAGAGAAATCGTGCTAGCGTCTCTCTTGATTTGTGCAACATGAGCGTTTTCCGTGGATTCCACATTTTGTGCTCATCCTTGGTTGCACGACCCCATTTATCTATCCGTGCGTGTGTTTCCGTGTGCCACATATTGCTATTGCTGTACTAGTTTCACTTGCGAATTTGTGAATCTCTTTCAACATTATTGACTCTTGCTAACATTTTGCATTAAATTTTTGTGCCACTATCCTCACCGAGCTCCACCATAAGCCTTATTTGTGTAGGTGTGAGAAATCGACAAGAATTGGTACCAATTGTGCTATTTCCTTGTCCACATTGGAGTGATCATTGATCCACTTTCAACTTCGGTCAAGGTACATTTGGTATTCGTTCTTCTCTTTCTACCACTCACATTTTTCTCTTGGAGTGATGGATAGGCAAGGCATTTCATCTTCGGTCTACAACAACAACGATGAGGTCGATTGCGCGAACAACTCCACCGACGCCAAGATGCAAGCTCAAATGGAGGAGATCAAAGCCCTCATCAAGTCCTACAAGCGGTCTTCCTCATCTTCGAGAAGACGCTCAAGAGAACATGCCTCCGAGTTACCATCTCCGGCAAGGTCACATCGGCATCGACACCATCACCACCACGAACGTGAAGGTCAAGAGCTCAACACCAACAACCGCTCAACGACTTCACCATCTCCCTTGGCATCTTCGCCAAGCGACTTCAAGGCATCTTCGCCTTAGGATATACGGCATCTTCGCCAACAAGCACCCCAAAACTACGCTCAAGAGAAGCTCCCCAAGCTGAAGTCCGCGACCTCCACGAGCTACTACAACCTCGACATCGACCATGAGATTCCTTTCTATGGGACTCGAGAACCCGAGGAGTATCTCGAGTGGGAGCGTTTGATGGACGACTACCTCAAGCTACATCAAGTTCCTCCCGAAGATCAAGTGAAGTGCGCCACAAGAAACCTCCACGACTACGCGTCCACATGTTGGCTTCACGCACCTTCGGAGACCTACAACATGAGTTGGCCCAAGACGAAGAGAGCTTTGCGGTGAGAGTTTGTGCCTCCAACCTACACGGAACAAGTTCAACGCCAATTGGAGAACACCATCCAAGGATCCAAGTCCATCAACGAGTACTTCAAGGAGATGAAGAATGCCTTGCGACGAGCCGGCGTGGACGACCCCATTTCGATGAAGTTCCACTTCATGATGGGATTACACAATGACATCTCCAAGACGATCTTCCTCGAGAACTACAAGTCCCTCGACGACAACTACATTGGTGCTCTCAAGGCGGAACAAGAACTCATGAAGGCCAAGGCTTCTCGACCCCAAGCACACTTCTCGAAGAAGCTCCAAGAAGATGAGCATGAGGCTAGTACCACCAAGATGTCCACGCCCTACGAGCTCCAAGACGATGCTCCCAAGTTCGACTTCACCGCTATCCCTCTTTATGGCATTGATGATGCCGAGTCCTCCATGACTCTTTTTCAAGACGGTGCGGCGACGACTACGACTATGGAGCCAATCAAGGAACATGCTTGGGAGGCATGCGACATGGTGACGAGCAGGGAGGATGCTTCCATCTTAGGAGGCGAGAGTGATGATGTGCCATCTTCGGCCTTCATCCACGGCAACGACAACGAGATGGTTGAGCATGGGATTTTCCCTTCGACCACGGCGACGTATGATGACCTGAGTGACTTGTGCCACCATATTGAGAGTGAGAGTGACTTCACCACTAGCCACATATATGTGTTGCCACAATTCCCATGTGAGGAGAGCCACAACCCCCACCACTTGAGTGAGATGAGTGACTCCATCATATGTGAGTTTGAGTGCACCTATTTTGAGGGAGTGAGTGAACCGCCACATAGAGAGAGTGAGATAGTTGATAGGTCATGTGAGGCCACTTTCAACACTAACGACTTGACCTCTACCTCTATTGTGTCTTCTCATTTGGTGCTAGGTCCCTTACATGATGACGCGCCGATTCTCGACGACTTCGTCCTACCTTTGGACAAGACGATGGCCATGGTGGAATATGATGCACCCCCACATGGTCCCATCACAATGATGATCTTGAACACCATTCGGTCTTACCCACCTCACCTACACCACATGAGTGGAATGACAAAGGTAACATAGGTGAAGGTGATGCTCTAGTCCCACTAGTGGACATTCTTGACATTGATTGCTCGCATGATGTTGATCAGCCTATTTCCATGCTTCATGCTAGTGTGACTTCCCCATGCGATGATTTACCCATTTATGATGAGTATGATGATTGCCATGTGAAGTCTATTAGTTGTGATGCCATGTTACATAGGATTTCTTGTGCTAATTCTCTTGGTCACATCATGTTTGCCAATCCGCTTGACTTGTCATATGCTATGCACGAGATCGACCACATGTCATATTTGCAATCTCTTCATAGTGACTACGCATATGCCATTAAGATTAACCCAATTTGCACTTATGGCATAGATGGCAAGCCCATGGTTATCGGCATTTGTTTTTCTTGTGATGATATTGATATGCTCCCTTTGCATCATTTATCTCATATGCCATGCCATGAACACCTAGCTTCGGATATGCATTGTTTTGGATGTTGTCCATTTTCTCCCTGTGATGTTAACAATATTGCTCATGAGGAGACCCCCATAGTTTCCTCATACATTCTAGGAGACTTTGATTCATCCCATCCATTGCATGATCCTCATACTTGTATGCTCAATTTGCACCCCCATCGTGTCATACACAATAACTATTCTTTCATGATGGATGACATGTTCTTATACCATGCTTCAAATTTCTTTGAGCGACGCTTATCTTGTGCTAACTCTCACGTGCACAAACACATCATGATGGATGATGTGTACATTTACCACACACACAATCTCTTTCGTTTGTGTCTCTTTTGTGTAGGTACCCACGAATTCTTGTCAACCTCGCAATCCCACGAGTTGACAAAACGAGCTCTAGGGAGCAATGATGACTTGGAATCCCATGAATTTCCTTTCCCACCGCTCTTTTCGCGCAAATACTTCGCGCATTTCTTCTACTTGGCCCTCACTTGGCTATGGGTTATTGTCCACTAGATATTATATGCCCATTTTGCCATGTTCACTTTGCATGATATGCTCATTACTATGCCTTCGCTATGCATTTGTGACCCATGCTTTGCATTACACATGATAATTGATTCTCATACTTGTATGTGTATTTGCAAGCGTGGTGGAGATATTGTTTGTTATTGCCATGATTGCTTTGTGCCCCATTCCTATGATGATACTATGATCTTGCTTTGTGTTCGTGCTTACGATATGTCATGTGCATTGTCTATGCCTATTATTCGCTCACATGACATGCTTGCCATGATTTACTATAGTGTGTTGCATCTTCGCTCCACTATCTTGCACGACTTGATTACTATGCTTGCTTGCCTTGTTGCATCACCAATGATTCATACTTGCTCCTTTCATGCGGTTGATGACAACCACCTACATGTTTTGCACATGATTGTTATTGCTTCTTGTCATATATCTCCATGTGTTGCCTCTATCATGCTAGATGATTTCCCATGTATTGAGTGCACCAATGATTTTAGTTTTGCTAATGAGATTGCCCCCATAGCATTCTCGCATATATTTGGAGATTTTGACATATTTTTTGTGAAGCATGCTTGTCTTCCTTCTTTGCACCATATACATCGTGCCATGAATATTGCCATTGTTGCATCATATTGTTCATGCACTTGTGCTTCTAATGGTTATGTGCAAGAGAAGAGAACCATCATGATGGATGATGTGTTAATCTACCATGCGCATACATTCTTTGTTTTGTTGTGTGCATGTGTAGGATACTTGGACTTCGTGTCAACTTCCACGTCACGTGAGTTGACAATCCGAGCTCTTGAGAGCGAACCACTTTCCACCACGACGATTCTACATCGCACTTGCTTGTACTTCGGCATTGTGATGGACGCACAAGAACATGCTTTCAAGGAATCCCAAGATGGTGCGGCATTGGAGAGTGCCCATTTTGAGCTTCAAGATGACGAGAACTTGGTGATCGACCACTCCTACACGGCGACGCCATCTCTTTCCCATGGTGATTTGGATTTCGATCTGAGGTCGGATCTTTCCCAAGGGAGGGCAGATGATGCTGAGCATCCTATGGACATCACCATGTCAAGAGTCCGTTTGGCAAGTGACACGTGTGACATCTACTTCAGATACATAAAGGTGAATCATCTCCTTTACACGTGCTCACTTGACCCCTTCGAGGATGGAATACTACTTGACACTTCTCCCGTGTGCATGCATAGGTATTTTCGGAGCTTCACGGATGTTGAGGAGGAGTGCAAGCGCCAAGGAACAACTACACCATCCGCGAGGGAAGCATGGAAGCGACGACCGAAGAAGATGGAGAAAAGCTCCCAGGCGCCGGACATCAGGCCTCGCCAGCCCGGACATCCGGCCGTTCCTGAGCCCCCGGACATCCGGCAACCAGCCCGGACATCGGGCGCGTCCCGAGCCCTCGGACATCCGGCCTCCTGCCCAGAAATCCGGACCCCGCCATTCCAGAGAGCAACAAGGTTGGACCCTGCCAGCCCGGACATCCGGCCCCAGCGCCCGGACATCCGGCGTCTCCGGAATGCCCGGACATCCGGCACGACGTCCGGACATCCGCCCCCCCTGCCTGCGTGCAGCGCAGTTTGGCCGTGGCCCATGTACCCCTTCGCCCCTTAGACTATATATACTCCCCCTCCACCTACGTTTTAGGGTTAGCAAAGGATTAGCTCATATGTGAGATAGAGCTTTGCTCATCCATTATGGATCTACTCCACGAGAGAGACCGCGGCCCCTCTACGGAGAAGATCACCTTGGATTTCAAGACCCCTTTACGGGAACATCCCCTTGTGGATTCAAGACATCCTTCTAGGAGAAGAACCGGTTACCCTATGTATCGTCCTTTGTTGGATTTGGATCGTGTATCTCTTTGTGTTTCGAGGATCTAGCGCATGTGTGATCTATTCTTGTTGGTTGAGTGATTTCTCTCGTGTTTCCCTCGTGTTTCCCTTCGTGTTCATCGCGGGATTCGCTCCTTTCGTGAAACATCTGGCCACTAGGGTTCTACCCTACATCAGAGGAGCACACTCTGAATTTTTTTGAGTTTGGAACTATTTTTCTTCTGCGGGTAGCACGGAATCTCAGGAGTCCTATTCTGTCACGCCTCGGAGTATCGCGTGAGCTGGAACTCGAAAACAAAGCAACAAATACTGGACTTGGACTAGGACTGGTGGTGGAGATGAATCTGGTGGAAACTCAGACTGGTGGGGGATATATGTAGGACGGTGGAACTCGGACTGGTGGCGAATCGGTGATGGAGGTGGACTCGGATTATCGTGATGGCGATGGATAAGTGGTATATGGCAGCGGTGATGACAATGGTGGTATATGGCAGCGGTGATGACGATGGTGGTATATGGCAGCGGTGATGACGATGGTGGTATATGGCAGCGGTGATGATGATGATGCGGCAACGGCGTGACTACTTGTGAACAGAACTCGAAACTCTAAAGGACTAGACACTAAGATCAGCAACCAGACACGACGATGCAACCGCAAATTCAACACAACAAATACAGAAAAGATTATGCAAAGGCTCAGATTGGTTTGGATAGGATGAACTAACCCTAATTTTCTTTGGCTTTTTAGTGGATTATAGGTATGAAGAACAGACTCGATCTAAACTACGAAAAACTAGAAAATCTCACCGAGCAACCTGGAAATCTGATACCACTTGATAGAGGCAAAGGTTTCCCAATGTTTCGATGAGATAGATATCGTTTTCTGTGGGAGGCGACTTTGACAATCCGACTACGAACGTGCGAAGACATCGCGCCTTAGCAATCGCTAAACCAACTTCCGAGGGTTATTGACCACGCCGGAGCACGATCAACCTGACCACGAGGGTCTATTTCCTGCGAGCAAACGAAGAAGAAGAACAAGCAAGAAACTAAGATTGCAATCTGGATATTGCGAATAAAAGAGGAAAGCTTTATTAATGAAGGTGGGGTTCTGTGACGTCTTGGTCTGGTCGTTGGACACAAACGAAGGACGCGAAGTTGCAGCTATGGTGAACTTTTAGTCTAAACAAAACCCAAAGTTTAACGATGCCCTAAGGGTTGTATATATGGAGGAGAGAGGGGGAATTTCGTGGCCCTTGGTGGAGGGGTCCGAAACCAACCCTAACTCTTGTTTCCCCACACATACGGACTCTAAAAACAGCGTATACTTAAGTACTTCGAAAATACATGGGCCTGGCCCAATAATAAGGTGACGCAACACCTAGAATAGCCTCTAGGCGAAATTTATGAAGTGGCATCTTGTATATTTCGTCCCATGCTTCATGCACTCATTATGGTGGCTTCAGAGTCCTGGAATCATCAGTTGTAACTCCGTTCTTGTTCCCCTTGCGCATGCCATCATCTCCATGCTTGAACTTGCTCCAAGGTTCATCTTTTTTGTCCAAGCTAGGCGCTTCATTTGTAAGAAAAACGAATGTATCCAATTTAGGCAGCATCATATTCTCATGAACATTAGAATCGTTACCAAGAAACGAAAGTACCTGATAATTCAATTGGCGTGCGCGAGCTCTAGTAATTGGCCCAGTATGTATAGCAGCAGGGGTTGTGGGTGTAACAATGGTATTGATGTCCTTATCATCCTCCCCTTCTTGAAATGAAGTCGTCCTCGATGAAAGTTCATCGTCCTCACCCAAATAAGGCGAACTCACGGGAAGTAGGCGAAGATGTCGTACGTCCAAAGGTGAAGATGCCTTGATAGCACTTGGCGAAGATGCCGAAGTGGTTGGTGTGGCCATAGCTCCGTCTTGGTGGTTCTCTGATAGAGGCAAAGGTGTCCCGCCTTTCGATGAGATAGTGGCTATTGTTTTAGAGGAAGTCGACTTTGACGATCCGACTACGAACGTGCGAGGAAGTCGCGCCTTAGTAATCGCTAAACCAACTCCGAGGGGGTATTGACCACGCCGGAGCACGATCAACCTGACCACGAGGGCCTGTTTCCTGTGAGCAAACAAAGAACAAGCAAGAAACTGAGATTGCAATCTGGATATTGCGAATATAAGATGAAAGCTTTATTGATCAAGGTGGGGTTCTGTGACGTCTTGGTCTGGTCGTTGGACACAAACGAAGTACGCGAATTTGCAGCTATGGAGAACTTTTAATCTAAACAAAACTCAAAGTCTAAACGACGCCCTAAGGGCTGTATATATGGAGGAAGAGGGGGGAATTTCGTGGCCCTTGGAGGAGGGGTCTGAAACCAACCCTAACTCTTGTTTCCCCACACATACGGACTCTAAAATTAGCCTATACTTAATATTTGGAAAATAGATAGGCCTGGCCCAATAATAAGGTGACGCAGCACCTAAAATAGCCTCTCGACGACGAACATGCGAGACGTCGTGCCTTAGCAATCGCTAAACCAACTTCCGAGGGGTTATTGAGCACGCCGGAGCACGATCAACCTGACCACGAGGGTCTGTTTCCTGCAAGCAAACGAATAACATGCAAGAAACTAAGATTGCAATCTGGATATTGTGAATATAGGATGAAAGCTTTATTGATCAAGGTAGGGTTCTGTGACGTTTTGGTCTGGTCGTTGGACACAAATGAAGTATGAGAAGTTGCAGCTATGGCAAACTTTTATTCTAAACAAAACCCAAAGTCTAAACGACGCCCTAAGGGCTATATATATGGAGGAAGAGGGGAGGGAATTTCGTGGCCCTTGAGGGTGGGGTCCGAAACCAACCCTAACTCTTGTTTCACCACACATACGTACTCTAAAAATAGCCTATACTTAAGTACTTCGAAATTACATGGGCCTGGCCCAATAATAAGGTGACGCAGCACCTAGAATAGCCTATGGACGAATATTATGAAGAGGCATCTTGTATATTTCGTCCAAGGCTTCATGCACTCCTTATGGTGGCTTCAAGGTCCTGAAATCATCACTTGTAACTCCGTTCTTGATCCCCTTGCGCATGCCATCAACTCCATGCGTGTTCTTGCTCCAATGTCCATCCTTCTCCAAACTAGGCCCTTCATTTGTAAGCAAAACAAATGTATCCAATTTAGGCAGCATCATATTCTCATGAACATAAGAATCATTACCAAGAAACAAAAGTACCTAGTAATTTAATTGGCGTGCGCGAGCTCTAGTAATTGGTCCAGTATATGTAAGAGTAGGGGATGTGGATGTAACAATGGTATTGATGTCCTTCTTGAAATGAAGTCGTCCTCAATGGAAGCTCATCTTCCTCACCCAAATAAGGCTTCAAATCTGCAATGTTAAAAGTGGGACTAACCCCAAAATCTGCAGGTAGCTCAAGTTTATATGCATTATCATTTATTTTCTCTAACACCTTAAAAGGACCATCAGCACGTGGCATTAGCTTTGATTTGCGCAAATTAGGAAATCTATCTTTACGCAAATGTAACCAAACAAGATCTCCAGGTGCAAACACAACATGTTTTCTACCCTTATCTCCAGCAAGTTTATATTTAGCATTCATACGCTCAATGTTTTCCTTAGTTAACTCATGCATTTTTAAAATAAATTCAGAGCATTCTCTAGCATAAAAATTAACCTTCTCCGAAGATGGAAGAGGCAACAAATCAATAGGTGCACGAGGTAGGAAACCATACACAATTTCAAAAGGGCACATCTTAGTAGTAGAATGCAATGAACGATTATAAGCAAATTCAATATGAGGCAAGCATTCTTCCCACATTTTCTTATTATTCTTCAAAACAGCCCTAAGTAGAGTAGACAATGTTCTATTGACTACTTCTGTATGTCCATCAGTTTGGGGGTGACAAGTAGTACTAAAAAGCAGTTTAGTCCCCAACTTAGCCCATAAACATCTCCAAAAGTGGCTAAGAAATTTAGTATCACGATCTGAAACAATAGTATTTGGCACACCATGCAAGCGAATAATTTCACGAAAGAACAAATCAGCAACATTAACAGCATCATCGCTTTTATGACATGGTATAAAGTGTGCCATTTTAGAGAATCTATCCACGACAACAAATATGCTATCCCTCCCCTTCTTTGTTCGAGGTAAACCTAAAACAATGTCCATAGAAATATCCTTCCAAGGAACATTAGGTACAGGCAAAGGCATATATAAACCATGAGGATCGAGTCGTGACTTAGCTTTTTGACATGTAGTGCAGCGAGCAACAAAACGCTCAACATCCCATCTCATCTTTGGCCAAAAGAAATGTGTAGCAAGTATGTCCTCCGTCTTCTTCACGCCAAAGTGTCCCATTAGTCCTCCATGCACCTCTTGCAACAACAAAAGACGAACGGAGCTAGCTGGAATGCATAGCTAGTTAGAACGAAACACAAATCCATTATTAACAACGAACTTGTTCCATGTTCTACCTTCTTTACAATTCTGCAATACATCTTGAAATTCAGCATCATGCACATATTGATCTTTGATGTTCTCCAAACCAAATATTTTAAAGTCAAGTTGTGAAAGCATAGTATAACGACGAGACAATGCATCAGCAATAACATTTTCTTTACCCTTCTTGTGTTTAATGACATAAGGGAAAGTCTCAATGAATTCAACCCATTTAGCATGTCTACGGTTCAGTTTTGCTTGACTTTTAATGTGTTTCAAAGATTCATGATCAGAATGTATAACAAATTCTTTGGGCCATAAATAATGTTGCCATGTTTCTAAAGTCCGAACAAGAGCATATAATTCTTTATCATAAGTAGAATAGTTCAGACTAGGCCCACTCAATTTTTCAGAAAAGTATGCAACAGGTTTGCCATCTTGTAATAACACACCTCCTAATCCAATTCCACTAGCATCACATTCAAGCTGAAAAGTCTTATTAAAATCAGGAAGTTGGAGTAAAGGAGCATGTGTCAACTTATCTTTCAATACTGTGAAGGCTTCTTCCTGTGTGGTACCCCAAACAAAAGGCACATCCTTCTTTGTAAGCTCGTTGAGAGGTGCAGCAATGGTGCTGAAATCTCTCAAAAAACGCCTACAGAAACCAGCAAGGATAAGGAAACTCCTCACTTGTGTGACCGTTTTGGGCTTCGGCCAACTCTCAATAGCTTCAATCTTGGCTTTATCAACTTCAATTCCCTGTGGAGTAACAACATAGCCAAGAAAAGATACTCGGTCGGTGCAAAAGGTGCACTTCCCAAAGTTACCAAACAAACGTGCATCACGTAGAGCGATAAAAACAGCACGTAAATGTTCCAAATGTTCTTCCAAAGATTTGCTATAAATCAGTATATCATCAAAATAGACTACCACAAATCGTCCAATGAAAGCACGTAAAACTTCGTTCATTAGTCTCATAAAAGTACTAGGCGCATTAGTTAGCCCAAAAGGCATGACTAACCACTCATATAAACCAAACTTAGTTTTAAATGCTGTTTTCCATTCATCTCCCAATTTCATACGAATTTGATGGTATCCACTACGCAAATCAACTTTGGAGAATATTGTAGAGCCACTCAATTCATCAAGCATATCATCAAGCCTAGGAATAGGATGGCGATAACAAATAGTAATATTATTAAGGCCTCTACAATCAACACACATACGCGACGTACCATCCTTTTTAGGCACTAGTATAATAGGAACAACACAAGGACTAAGAGATTCGCGTATATAACCTTTGTCGAGCAGCTCCTGTACTTGACGCATAATCTTCTTCGTCTCCTCTGGATTGGTACGGTATGGTGCACGGTTGGGTAGCGAAGCACCGGGAATTAAGTCAATTTGATGCTCAATCCCTCGAATAGGTGGTAATCCCGGTGGCACGTCTTGTGGAAAGATGTCAGCGAACTCCTGCAAAATGTTAGTGACAACAGGGGGCAAAGAGGAAGGCACGTCCTTGAATGAAAATAATGCCTCATTGCATACAAAAGCATAGCAAACAGATTTGCTAAAATCTAGCTCATCAATATCAGATTTGGTGGCAAGTAAACATGTACTTTTCAATTTAATTTCAGAAAAAACAGTAGATGGTTTATTATTAGGCTTCATTTCGTGCTCAAATTCTTTTGCCACAATCTGATTTTCACTCTTATTTGTCTCCTGTTTTGCTTTATTAGCTCTATTAATATCATCTTTCAAAATGGAATCAGGAGTCATAGGAAGCAAAATAATATTTTTATCGTTATGAACAAGAGTATACTGATTGTTTCTACCATGGTTTACAGAATTTTTATCAAATTGCCATGGTCTACCAAGTAATAAGGAACATGCTTGCATAGGTACCACATCACAATCAACATAATCAGCATATGTAGAGATACTAAAATGCACACGAATAGTACGTGTTACCTTAACCTTGCCGCTGTTGTTGAACCATTGGATGTAGTAAGGATGTGGATGTGGTCTTTTGGTGAGAGATAGCTTCTCCACCATCTCCATGCTAGCAAAGTTGTTGCAACTCCCTCCATCTATGATCACGCCAACAGAACATTCCTTCACAACTCCCTTGGTATGGAACAAATTATGCCTCTGATTTTGCTTAGCTTGTGTAACCTGCACACTCAAAACACGTTGAGCAACTAAACATTCATACCTGTCAGCATCTTCAGGAGCCATGTATTGCGTCTCATGATCAGAATCGTCTCCACCGTGTTCGTCACGTGTAATAAGAGCCAAAGTCTCCTCAACATAGTCACTAGCGGACTCATACCCACCATCCTCAGTAACAATCATCACACGCTTAGATGGGCATTCTCTCGCATAATGACCTCCACCCTTGCAACGTCGACAAATAATATCATGTGATTGACCTGTTGATGCCATGGATGAAGAAGAGCTCTTTGCAGGCCCAGAAGCTATGCTCTTGGCAGATAGTGGTGATTGTGCCTGCTTTATTGTATCACGGTTGGAGGTGGCAGCCGACGGAGGTGCCGGTGTAGCAGAACATGTGGAAGTAGATGATGCACGTGGTGTCCAGGATGAAGGTCGACCTGTAGAAAAGTTAGTACGCGCCAATGCCTGTCAATCCTGCACTTCACATTCAGCTTTACAAGCAAGATGGAATAAACGAGTGATATTAGTATACTCCTTATACTCTAGAATGGTCTGAATCTCTCTATTTAATCCTCCCATAAATCGTGCAAGCATAGCTTCATTCTCCTCAACAATACCACATCTAATCATGCCAGTTTGCAATTCCTGATAATATTCTTCTACAGAATTTTTTCCTTGTCTTAATCGCTGCAATTTTTGAAGTAATTCACGTTGATAATATGGTGGAACCCAACGAGTACGCATAGCAGTTTCCAAAGCAGCCCAAGTAGCTGGAATAGGATACAATCTACAATGCTCAGACCACCAAACACATGCAAAACTAGTGAATGCACAAACAGCGGCAGGAACACGTCTCTCCTTGGCATATTGTAAACATGTAAATCATTGTTCAGTTTCTAACTCCCAAGTAAGATATATATCAGGAACATATCTACCCTCAAATGGTGGAATATTCATTTTTAGTTTAGGGAGATGGTCATGCTCTCGTACCTGAGGGTGAGCCCTACCATTGCCATTATTTGCATGTGGACGACCTGGTGATTGCTGTGCTGGTGGTGGCACGTAGTTCCGATTTTGATCAACCTCATCCTCGTAATCTCCCACATAATCATCCTCCTCCACATCAGCAGTAGGAGCCACAGAAGTATCAATAGCAGCACCAGCAGTTTGGCCCGGCTGAAGAGGGACACGGCTCGCTCGGCGGAGGGCTGTTTCCCGACGTGGAGGTAGTCGGTGTTGTTGCTGTTGTTGCAGAGGTGCGGCTAGAGCAGCCGGTGGTGGTGGTGGAAAACGCGAAAGCAATTCAGCAAACTTGTTATCGAGCTTTGTTTCAAACGTCTTCTGCATGCCATCTATCTTCTCCATGGCCTCTTCAAATCTGTTTAGCACATCTTGCACCTGTCCACTCATCATTTGCTAAAACTTATCATGAAGCTCCTTGTTCAGCAAGTTCTCCCAGTCAGTCTCATCGGCTTGTGATCCTGGCATTGTTAGGAGCAATAGAAACACACAAGAATATGATCCTACAGACTACTAACAAGTAGTGGTGGTGGCGGGTGTCACAAATCCGTAAAGCAAATCTCAAATTCTTACCAGTTCTTACCCAGCAGCAGGCGGTGATCAGCAACCGTTGTAGTCAAAACTCTCAAAAGCTTGGATAGAGCGATTGCCAGGGAGAGTCAAACGCACGACGTAGATGTATGTGGAGCTGGGAAGGCTTATAGTATGGTAGCAAAAAAGGTCAGGAATAATCAATTCAGAGATGCAAAGTTGAATAAACGCTCAACGACGGTACTGTGCTGGTCCTAGGCTAGACCGTGCTAGAGACGCGAGCCTAGGACACTAACAAAATCACGGCGCTGCACGTAAACAAGGGAAAAGCACACTCTGGAAATTTTTTTCGCTCTTTTTTTTGCGCTCCTTTTTTTTGCGCTCCTCTTTTTTTTGCGAAAAATCACTATAATGGAGAGTGTCTCAAAACTCTTCCCTCGTCAAACTGATAGGATGGGCACGAAAAAAAAATTTGACATTTTTTTCCGGAAATCAGGGCAGCGTCAACGAAAAAGTGCGACAAAAAATCACTATGATGGCACGTGGCTCAAAAGACTCAGAAAAGCCTAAAAATAGAATAGGGAAAAATATTTTTGGTTGCCGAAATTTTGGCGTAAAAACTGCCCGGGGGTCTCCAGACACTTTTTTTTTCTCCGAGACCTACGCAGGCAAGGAAACACGAATCGGAATTTAGATTGATCTAAAAAACAAACATAATATGAGAAGAACTCGGATTGGTGGTGGATATATGGTTGTGGTATATGGCAGCGGTGGTGGTATATGGTAGCAATGGTGGTATATGGATACAGATTGGTGGTGGTATATGGATACAGATTGGTGGTGGTATATGGATACGGATTCAGAGCGGTGGCGGATAAGCAATGGTGGTAGATGGGAAGGCGATGATGATGGTGCTACGGCGGCGTGACAACTTATGACCAGAACTCGAAACTCTAAAATACTAGACTCTAAGACCAGCAACTTGACACGAGATGCAACCGCAAATTCAACAAAGCAAAAACCCTAAAAAGATTATGCAAAGGCTCAGATTGGTTCGGATATGATGAACTAACCCTAATATTTTTGTGGCTTTTTCGTGGACTGTAGGTATGGAGAACAGACTCGATCTAATCTACGAAAAACTATAAAATCTCACCGAGCAACCTGGAAATCTGATACCACTTGATAGAGGCAAAGGTGTCCCGATGTTTCGATGAGATGGTGGCTATCGTTTCTGTGGGAGTCGACCTTGACGAACCGACTACGAACGTGCAAGACGTCGCGCCTTAGCAATCGCTAAACCAACTTCCAAGGGGTTATTGACCACGCCGGAGCACGATCAACCTGACCACGAGGGTCTGTTTCCTGCAAGCAAATGAGGAACAAGCAAGAAATTGAGATTGCAATCTGGATATTGCGAATATAGGATGAAAGCTTTATTGATCAAGGTGGGGTTCTGTGACGTCTTGGTCTGGTCATTGGACACAAACGAAGTACGAGAAGTTGCAGCTATGGCGAACTTTTAATCTAAGCAAAACCCAAAGTCTAAACGACGCCCTAAGGGCTGTATATATGGAGGAAGAGAGGGGGGAATTTCGTGGCCCTTGAGGGTGGGGTCCGAAATCAACCCTAACTCTTGTTTCCCCACACATACGGACTCTAAAAATAGCCTATACTTAAGTATTTCAAAATTACATGGGCCTGGCCCAATAATAAGGTGACGCAGCACCTAGAATAGCCTATGGACGAATATTATGAAGTGGAATCTTGTATATTTCGTCCAAGGCTTCATGCACTCCTTATGGTGGCTTCAAAGTCCTGAAATCATCACTTGTAACTCCGTTCTTGATCCCCTTGCGCATGCCATCAACTCCATGCGTGTTCTGGCTCCTATGTTCATCCTTCTCCAAGCTAGGCCCTTCATTTGTAAGCAAAACAAATGTATCCAATTTAGGCAGCATCATATTCTCATGAACATTAGAATCATTACCAAGAAACAAAAGTACCTGGTAATTTAATTGGCGTGCGCGAGCTCTAGTAATTGGTCCAGTATATGTAACAGTAGGGGATGTGGATGTAACAATGGTATTGATGTCCTCATCATAAGTCTTTCTAGAGATTGCACTATAGGCTACATACAGAGCAAAATGAGTGAATCTACACTCAAAAATGCATCTATATACATCTGTATGTGGTCCATACTAGAATATCTACAAAGACATATATTTAGGAACAGAGGTAGTACATTACACAAAATTGTAGGTGGTATGTAGGAATTCCAGTGCGCTACATTAGGCTCCCTTAGAGTGCCTGCTAGTCCAGCACACAGAGTCATGGCTAGTTTATGCTACGCACACAATCATTAATTGGTGGTTTAAATATGCGCAAGGGATATGCAATGTATTATCATGTAGAGGTGTCTAAGAGTAGCCGTGTCCACTTGCAGATAGGGTTACACAATGAAAAAGTACAAGATGTATGTCGCAATTTCATGGAACATCACAAAAAAAGGAGAGGCAGCGGTGAGCCTATACGGTGTGCTATGGTAGGTCACTCCTCCATTGCAATCATCATGACATGTTATTTGTATGTTAGTTATATTGGCCAAGTTTCTTAGGGGCAGTTATTACGAGTTATCCTGAGAAAATAAGCACCTGTGAATATAAGCTCCTGGTAATAAGCCAACTAGTTCTTTTCATTGCCTTCCTTTTCAGCTTATCTTTCGTATGATCGGTGAAAAGTCTAGATTGCATTATATTTTTTTCATTTTGCTACCCATATGAAAATTAATTTGACTTGCAAACATCACAAACTGAGCCCAGTGCAGTAATTAATATGATAGGAAAACATACCATCACTATTTGTTCAAAATGCAAATACAAAGATACCATCTACTTGGCACAATCTACTTTGCTCAGTGTCTTCCATAGAGATCCCATTGCCTAATTTAAACGAAGAATGCATGACCCACATTTAAATGAAGAACAATTATTTATTGAAATTCATTGGTCCAAGTGGCTGGTTATTATCATATAGCAGCACCACCTGAAAGCATCATATAGCAGCAGCAACTCATAGCAACTCATCATACAGCAGCAGTGTGCAATTCATCATATACCAGCAGCAGCTCATAGCAGTTCATCATATACCAGCAACAGCTCATAGCAATTCATCTTATAGCAGCAGCAGGAGCAGCTCATAGCAATTCATCTTATAGCAGCAGTAGGAGCAGCTCATAGCAATTCATCATATAGTAGCAGCAGGAACAACTTATAGCAACTCATCATATAGCAGCAGGAACAGCTTATAGCAACTCATCATATAGCAGCAGCAGCTCATAGAAATTCATCATATAGCAGCAGCTCATAGCAATTCATCATATAGCAGCAGGAGGAGCAGCTCATAGCAATGCTTCATATAGCAGCAGCGGAAGCAGCTCATAGCAATTCATCGTATAGTGGATCAGAATGAAAATTTGGCAAAAAATCAAAGGAGATCCTCACCTTGTTGGACGAGCTCATTCTTCAACAGCACCTCAAGGCCATGGCCTGGGAGGAGGGGAGGGGGAATAAGGTGCCTTCTACCGCAATGTGGCATCAGCCGTAGTTGTGCGGCGCCCGCCGTAGTAGTGCGTTGGATGGACCATAGTGGAGCAGCTGCTAGAGACCATGAGAATGAGGGGCGGCGCTAGAGGGAGGAGCAGCCGGGGATATTTGGCCCTACCTGCCGGCCATGTAGCCTAGCTAGACAGAGCATCGTCGAGGACAAGGCCAGATAGGGACCGGAGGCGATGGCTCGCTGGAGCAACCCTAGCGCCGCAGACAGGGAATCGAGGTAGAGGGAAAGGGGAGAGGAGGTGCATGCGGGCAGGGTAATGAAAGCTTGCGTGTTTGTTTTTACTTGAGGGTCAGGTGTGACGCGGGCGTGAGCAGTTGCATTTTGAGTGTAATATAGGCAGACAACAGAGTCATTTCACTATTCCCCTTCCCTTCAGTTTTTAGTGAGCTTCTACCCGAAACACCCCCCTCCAAAGTGAAATAAGTTAAGCCCAAGCCCATAACTCAAAAATGACTTCTTTACATCTTTTATGGCTTATTTTGACAATAAGCTCTGAAAAGGCGGAATAGAACTGGCCCTTAACCTGCAATTCAATTGTGCATGCAATGATTTATCACTCCTACCTGCTATAGCGTACATTTAGGCATCATCTTACATGGCATAACCTAATACATGTGCATACCTGATGTTTAAATGCCCCTTAAATCTTGTCAGTCAAGTGATGGTCTTTAAGCCTCCTTCTTTTCTTCTTTTCTTGATATGTAAGATTTGCTCACACATTTGTTCAACTGCTTGTTTGCATCAGCCGGCCATACTAGGACGGTTTTGATGTAGGGTAGAACCCTAGTGGCCCGATCTTTCACGAAAGGAGCGGATCCCGCGACGAACACGAAGAACACGAGGAGGGAAATGAGGGAAAACACAAGGGAAACACAAGAGGAACACTCAAACTAACAAGAACAAGTTACACATGTGCTAGATCCATGAACACAAAGGAAGATACAAGATCCAAAGTCAACAACGGACAATACAAGAGGTAACGGTCTTCTCCGTGAGGAGGTCTTGATGGGGCCGCCCAAGAGGGGGTCTTGATGATCTTCTCCGCAGGGAGGTCTTGAATCCAAAGGGATCTTCTCCGTAGAGGCCGCGGTCTCTCTTGTGGACTAGATCCGGTGTGGATGAGCAATGCTCTATCTCTAAAATGAGCTAAACCAATGCTAACCCTTGAAAGGAGGAGGTGGAGGAGTATATATAGTGTAGGTCCACGAAGGGGAAAGTGAGGGGCGAAAGGGTACATGGGCTTCCGCCCGAGTGTCTGTGCGTAGGCAGGAGGGCCGGATGTCCGGGCATCGGGCCGGATGTCCGAGGCTTCACGGTGAGCCGGATGTCCGGGCTGGCAGGCCTGATGATGACATTAATACCATTGTTACACCCACAGCCCCTACTACTACCTATACTTGACCAATTACTAGAGCTCGCGCATGCCAATTAAATTATTAGGTACTTTCGTTTCTTGGAATGATTCTAATGTTCATGAGAATATGATGCTGCCTAAATTGGATACATTTGTTTTGCTTACAAATGAAGGGCCTAGCTTGGACAAGAAAGATGAACCTTGGAGCAAGAACAAGCATGGAGTTCATGGCATGCGCAAGGGGAACAAGAACGGAGTTACAAGTGATGATTTCAGGACATTGAAGCCACCATAATGAGTGCATGAAGCCTTGGACGAAACATACAAGATGCCACTTCATAAACTTCGTCCAGAGGCTATTCTAGGTGCCGCGTCACCTTATTATTGGGCCAGGCCCATGTAACTTCGAAATACATAAGTATAGGCTGTTTTTAGAGTCTGTATGTGCGGGGAAACAAGAGATAGGGTTGGTTTCGGACCCCTTCCCCAAGGGCCACGAAATTCCCCGCTCTTCCTCCATATATACAACCCTTAGGGCACCGTTTAGACTTTGGGTTTTGTTTAGATCAAAAGTTCTCCATAGTTGCAACTTCGCGTACTTCGTTTGTGTTCAACGACCAGACCAAGGCGTCATAGAACCCCACCTTGATCAATAAAGCTTTCCTCTTATATTCGCAATATCCAGATTGCAATCTTAGTTTCTTGCTTGTTCTTCCTTTGCCTGCAGGAAACAGACCTTCGTGGTCAGGTTGATCGTGCTCCGGCATGGTCAATAACCTCTCGGAGTTGGTTTAGCGATTGCTAAGGCGCGAAATCCTCGCACGTTCGTAGTCGGATCGTCAAAGTCGATTTCCTCCAAAACAATAGCCACCATCTCATCAAAAGATGGGACACCTTTGCCTCTATCAAATGGTATCAGATTTCCAGGTTGCTCGGTGAGATTTTACAGTTTTTCGTAGTTTAGATCGAGTCTGTTCTTCATACCTATAGTCCATGAAAAAGCCAAAAAAATTTAGGGTTAGTTCATCCCATCCGAACCAATCTGAGACTTTGCATAATCTTTTCTGTATTTGCTTTGTTGAATTTGCGGTTGCATCGTCGTGTCAAGTTGCTGGTTTTAGCATCTAGTCCTTTAGAGTTTCGAGTTCTGTTCACAGGTTGTCACGTCGCCGCGGCCATATATCACCACCGCATCATCATCATCGCTACTGCCATATACCACATATTCACCGCCAATCCGAGTCCATATACGCCACCACATATCCGTCGCCATTACACCAATCCGAGTCCACCTGCAACATATATCCGCCACCAGTCCGAGTTCCACCAGATTCATCTCCGCCACCAGTCCGAGTTCCACCAGATTCATCTCCGCCACTAGTCCTATTCTGAGTCCAGTATTTTGTTACTCTGTTTTGGATTTCGAGATCACGCCATACTCCGAGTCGTGACAGAAAAGGACTCCCCAACTTCCGAGCCAT
The DNA here is from genome assembly GCF_056163025.1 of Triticum urartu. NCBI lineage: Eukaryota > Viridiplantae > Streptophyta > Magnoliopsida > Poales > Poaceae > Triticum > Triticum urartu. The sequence goes on from NC_141873.1 coordinate 202,901,235, forward strand.
CCGCAGAAGAAAAATAGTTCCAGTTTCAAAAAAAAATTAGACATTTGTAGACTTTTTCGAAAAAAAATTGTTGCGGAGGAAAAAAAGAGGAAAAAAATTCAGAGTGTGCTCCTCCCTTGTTTACGTGCAGCACCGTGATTTTGTTAGTGTTCTAGGCTCGCGTCTCTAGTACGGTCTAGCCTAGGACCAGCACAATACCGTTGTTGAGCGTTTATTCAACTTTGCATCTCTGAATTGATTATTGCTGACCCTTTTTGCTACCATATTATAAGCCTTCCCAGCTCCACATACATCTACATCGTATGTTTGACTCTCCTTGGTAATCACTCTATCCAAGGTTTGAGAGTTTTTACTACATCGGTTGCCGATCACCGCCTGTTGCTGGGTAAGAACTGGTAAGAATTTGAGATTTGCTTGACGGATTTGTGACACCCGCCACCACCACCACTTGTTAGTAGTCTGTAGGATCATATTCTTATGTGTTTCTATTGCTGCTAACCATGCCAGGATCACAAGCCGAAGACTGACTGGCAGAACTTGACGAACAAGGAGCTTCATGATAAGTTTCAGCAAATGATGAGTGGACAGGTGCAAGATGTGCTAAACAGATTTGAAGAGGCCATGGAGAAGATAGATGGCATGGAGAAGACGTTTGAAACAAAGCTCGATAACGAGTTTGCTGAATTGCTTTCACGTTTCCCACCACCACCACCGGCTGCACCTGCCGCACCTCTGCAACAACAACAACAGCGACTACCTCCACATCGGGAAACATCCCTCCCTCGAGCGAGCCGTGTCCCTCTTCAGCCTGGCCAAACTGCTGGTGCTGCTGTTGATACTTCTGTGGCTCCTGCTGCTGATGTGGAGGAGGATGATTATGTGGGAGATTACGAGGATGAGGTTGATCAAAATCATAACTACGTGCAACCACCAGCACCACAACCACCAGGTCGTCCACATGCAAATAATGGCAAAGTTAGGGCTCCCCCTCAGGTACGAGATCATGACCATCTCCCTAAACTGAAATTGAATATTCCACCATTTGAGGGTAGATATGTTCCTGATATATATCTTACTTGGGAGTTAGAAACTGAACAACGATTTACATGTTTACAATATCCTGAGGAGAGACGTGTTCCTGCTACTGTTTGTGCTTTCACTAGCTTTGCATGCGTTTGGTGGTCTGAGCATTGTCGATTATATCCTGTTCCAGCTACTTGGGCTGCTTTGAAAACTGTTATGCCTACTCATTGGGTTCCACCATATTATCAACGTGAATTACTTCAAAAATTGCAGCGCTTAAGACAAGGAAAAAATTCGGTAGAAGAATATTATCAGGAATTACAAACTGGCTTGATTAGATGTGGTATTGTTGAGGAGAATGAAGCTATGCTTGCACGTTTTCTGGGTGGATTAAATAGAGAGATTCAGACCATTATAGACTATAAGGATTATAATAATATCACTCGTTTATTCCATCTTGCTTGTAAAGCTGAACGTGAAGTGCATGATCGACAGGCATTGGCGCGGACTAACTTTTCTACAGGTCGACCTTCATCATGGACACCACGTGCATCATCTACTTCCACATGTTCTGCCACACCGGCACCTCCGTCGGCTGCCACCTCCAACCATCATACAATAAAGCAGGCACAATCACAACTATTTGCCAAGAGCACACCTTCTGGGCCTGCAAAGAGTTCTTGTTCATCCATGGCATCAACAGGGCAAACACATTATATTATTTGTCGATGTTGCAAGGGTGGAGGTCATTATGCGAGAGAATGCCCATCTAAGCGTGTGATGATTATTACTGAGGATGGTGGGTATGAGTCCGATAGTGACTATGATGAGGAGACTTTCGCTCTTATTACACATGCAGAACACGGTGGAGATGATTCTGATCATGAGACGCAATACATGGCTGCTGAAGATGCTAACAGGTATGAATGTTTAGTTGGTCAACGTGTTTTGAGTGTGCAGGTTACACAAGATGAGCAAAATCAGAGGCATAATTTGTTCGATACAAAGGGAGTTGTGAGGAAACGTTCTATTCGCGTCATCATAGATGGAGGGAGCTGCAACAACTTCGCTAGCATGGAGATGGTGGAGAAGCTATCTCTCACCACAAGACCACATCCACATCCTTACTACATCCAATGGTTCAATAACGGCGGCAAGGTTAAGGTAACACGTACTGTTCGTGTGCAATTTAGTATCTCTACATATGCTGATTATGTTGATAGTGATGTGGTACCTATGCAAGCATGTTCCTTATTACTTGGTAGACCATGGCAATATGATAAAAATTTTGTGCACCATGGTAGAAACAATCAGTATACTCTTGTTCATAAGGATAAAAATATTACTTTGCTTCCTATGACTCCTGATTCCATTTTGAAAGATGATATTAATAGAGATAATAAAGCAAAGCAGGAGAAAAATAAGAGTGAAAATCAGATTGTGGCAAAAGAATTTGAGCAACAAATGAAGCCTAATAATAAACCATAACTGTTGCTTCAGAAATTAAATTGATGCCACCAAATGTGATATTGATGAGCTAGATTCTAGCAAATCTGTTTGCTATGCTTTTGTGTGCTAAGAGGCATTATTTTCATTCGAGGAGGTGCCTTCCTCTTTGCCCCCTGCTGTCACTAACATTTTGCAGGAGTTCGCTAACGTCTTTCCACAAGACGTGCCACCAGGATTACCACCTATTCGAGGGATTGAGCATGAAATTGCCTCTACAATCAACACACATACGCGACGTACCATCCTTTTTAGGCACTAGTATAATAGGAACAGCACAAGGACTAAGAGATTCGCGTATATAACCTTTGTCGAGCAGCTCCTGTACTTGACGCATAATCTCCTTCGTCTCCTCTGGGAATTAAGTCAATTTGATGCTCAATCCCTCGAATAGGTGGTAATCCCGGTGGCACATCTTGTGGAAAGACGTTAGCGAACTCCTGCAAAATGTTAGTGACAGTAGGAGGTAAAGAGGAAGGCACGTCCTCGAATGAAAACAATGCCTCTTTGCACACAAAAGAATAGCAAACAGATTTGCTAAAATCTAAATCATCAATTTCAGATTTGGTGGCAAGTAAACATGCACTTTTCAATTTAATTTCAGAAGCAACACTAGATGGTTTATTATTAGGCTGCATTTGTTGCTCAAATTCTTTTGCCACAATCTGGTTTTCACCTTTATTTTTCTCCTGTTTTGCTTTATTAGCTCTATTAATATCATCTTTCAAAATGGAATCAGGAGTCATAGGAAGCAAAGTAATATTTGTATCCTTATGAACAAGAGTATACTGATTGTTTCTACCATGGTGTACAGAATTTTTATCAAATTGCCATGGTCTACCAAGTAATAAGGAAGATGCTTGCATAGGTACCACATCACAATCAACATAATCAGCATATGGAGAGATACTAAAATGCACAAGAATAGTACGTGTTACCTTAACCTTGCCGTTGTTGTTGAACTGATGTAGGGTAGAACCCTAGTGGCCCGATCTTTCACGATAGGAGCGGAATCCCGCGAAGAACACGAAGAAAACGAGGTGGAAAGAGAGGGAAAACACAAGGGGAACACAAGAGAAACACTAGACCAACAAGAATAAGTCACACATGTGCTAGATCCTCGAATACATAAGAGAAGATACACGATCCACGGACAACTAAGGACGATACAAGGGTACCCGGTCTTCTCCGGGAGGAGGTCTTGAATCCACGGGGGGATCTTCCCTTAGAAAGGGGCTTGAATCCAAAGGGATCTTCTCCGAAGAGGCTGCGGTCTCTTGCACGGAGGAGATCCGATATGGATGAGCGTAGCTCTATCTATCAAATGAGCTAAACCAACGCTAACCCTAGTATGGAGCTAAGGGACAAGTATATATAGTCCAAGGGGTAAGTTGGGGGATACATGGGGTGAAACCCCTTTCACTGCGCACAGGCAGGGCGGTAGTACCGGTCATGGGGGCAGTTGTACCGCTGGATGCTCAGGTACAGGTTCTTGGAGGTGCTTCCGGATGTGCTCAGCGGTTGTACCGGTTAGGTGGCTATTACGGGGCGGTGCTGCACCGGCCTTGCACCGCTCGATCACAGATGCTTGGCCGGTTGTTGGGCGGTGGTCGAGCAGTTGCACTGCTTGTGGGCCTTCAGCGGTAGTACCGCTTGGTGTGGGTGGTAGTACTGCTCGGGCTGTAGCAGCTGGCTCTCCTTCCCTTGCTCCTGTGCACACTTGGCCTTGGTCCTTGGGCTCTCCTTGGTCTCCTTGGATGGACCTGAGTATGCATAAGGTCCGCCCTTGAGGTAGCATCCATGTCTTACATGCGGAAAGGGAAGATTCGGAAAGGAGCGAGTTCACCTTGTGTCCAATGGCGTATGCTTGAGGTCTCAACATGTGGGCACTAGGGGCTTGGGGAGAAGTCGTAGTGTACATGGGGATAATCATAGGATGCTCCGCATCATCCCCTCCCCCTTGGGAAAGATCCAAAATCGGATCAAAAACCAAATGATAGAGGCGAGGGTCCCGATCTTTCGATGAGATGATAACTATCGATTTGGTGGAGACGACTTTGATCATCCGACTACAAACGTGCACGACGTTGCGCCTTAGCAATCGCTAAACCAACTCCGGGAGGTTATTGACCACGTTGGAGCACGATCAACCTGACCACGAAGGTCTATTCCTGCAAGCAATCGAAGAACAAGCAAGAATATGATTAAGCAATCTGAATATTGCGAGTATGGATGAAGTATTGATAAAAGTGGGGTTTCATAAGCGGTCTTGGTCTGGTCGTTGGACACAAACGAAGTACACGAAGTTGCAGTGATGGCTAACTTTTAACTAAATAAAACCCAAGTCTAAACGATGCCTTAAGGGCTATATTTATAGGGAAAAGAGAGGGGATTTTGTCCACCCTTGGCAAGGTGGGACTATAACACCTCCTAAGTCATTTTCCCTACAATATGGACTCTAAAAATAGATTACATGGGCCTGGCCCAAAATAAGGTGGCGCAACACCAGTAATAAGCTATGGACGAAATTTATGAAAGGCCATCTTGTATATTTCGTCCATCATCTTGTATGTCATCATGGTGGCTTCAAAGTCTGGAAATCTCCACTTGAACCTCCGTTCTTGTTCTCTTCGCACGCACCATCATCTCCGTGCTTGACCATGCTCCAATGTTCAACCTTCTTGTCCATGCTAGGCCCTTCAATTGCAAGCAACACAAATGTATCTAAGTTAGGCAGCATCATATTCTCATGAACACTAGAAACATTAACAATAAACGAAAGTACCTGATAATTTAATTGGCGTATCTGAGCTCTAGCAACTCTTCCAAGAGGTAAAACAACAGGGGATATGGGTGTAACTGTGGTAGCCATGTGATCATCACCAAATCACCATGGGAAAAAGATGGCTTCGCCGTGTAGAAGCAGATGTTCACCAAGTAGTCATCATCGTCAAGCTTGGAGTGGGCACTCTCCAATGTCGCACCGTCTAGTGATTCCTTCAAAATGAGCAAGGACAACAAACACTTGGAAAAATAAATGTGGTTAGCGTTAGTGCAAAACCAAGCATTCAAGAGGTGATTCACCAGACAAGTGTAGTCATCATGCAAAGCATATGGTGTGACAAAGGATTGTGACGTGGTATGTAAGCATATCAATCTAGAACAAGCAAAGAAATCATGGGGACAAGCATGTGAATGTGAGGTAGTGATGCTGTAACATCCCAAATTTTCAATTTGAAATGTTATACATTAGGACATCATGAATATCATATTTTATTTTGCTTTTGGTTTTGATCCTAGAAAATCCTAAGCAACTCAAGGACCCACGGAGAGAGTTGGGGATTTCGTGATTTACATATTTGAGTTTTCTCAAATTATGTAAATAGGATCATTTGATTTTATTTATTTTATCATCAATTATTTCTATTACCAAAAATATGAGATAGGGAATAAAAAGACTTCCCCAAAATATAGAAATATTGAGGATTTAATAAAAAAATCAAATAAGTTTTATTTCGGAGTTTTTCGGTATTTTTATTTGAATTTAGGAAAAATGCGTGTTTTTCAAAGTTGTAGTTTGGGCCCAGATAAATGTTCACTTTATCGGGCTTGATTTTAGGAACCCGGCAAAATTTATTTCATGATTTTTGGAGTCCGTTTAGTATTTCTTTTTATTTTTCTTCCGAGCGGAATTATAAAAAAAAAACGGAACGGACTTCGGGCCGTATTCGGCCTGGACTCCGCCGGCCTAGGCTATATAAGCCGCCGCCCCGGCCCGAGGAGAGCCCAGCCGCCAGCCCGCCCGCCACCTAACCCTAGCAGCCGCCGCCGCCGCCGCTGGAGCAGCGCGCCTTTCGAGGTTCGCCGCCGCCTCGTTTTCCGTGCTGTTTAAATTTTTTTTCTGTTCGTCATTTTTCTTTTTCGTCGGATTTTCCGCGGTTATTTTCTGATCGCGATTTCTGATCCGATTTTCGTTTTAGTATAACTTTTCGCTCGTTTATCGGAATCAGGTGATTCAAGCGCCTGGAGTTTCGTCTCAAAACCCTCTTTCCGAATAATCAACTTAAACAGGTTTTTGCTACTGTAAAATTTTCCCTAGATCCAGATTACTAGAACGAAGTTGTTTTCTTTCGCCGTTTGTTTTCTTTTGCTTCGTTCGATTTGATTCTTTTGCCAACCAGGGTTCTTAAGTTGAACTTTCTGGTTAGATCTTCTGTTTGAGTTTTACCTGTGCATTAGATGAGTACTTATTGTATGCTTGTTGTTTGTCTGCGATAGAATACCCGGAGTGCGCCGCTTGTTACTTCGAATCTCTAGGTTACGCGGATCATCAGCAAGGCAAGTAACACTTTGATCATACCTTTTCTACAACCCAGTTTTATTGCATTAGATCAATCCTCACACATTGCATGATTAGGATCTAATTAAATTGTGGGATGGGAAGTAGATGAGGTAGTACCTATTACCTGTTTATTATCAAACCTTTGGGAGTTACTTCTACGTTTGCTTATTATGCCATGCTATGCTAGTAGACGTGGATTGGGTGAGTGAAATCCATGACAGATGTGAGATTGATAATTAAGGGTTTATCTAAGGTGGGAACCTAACACACATCTGGGTGGATTGAGGCACCTGGGGTTACCAGGACTTGCCTGTTTTCTTGGACCGCCACCCAGGCTCAAAGGGATCATGAGATTATTCATACTAGAAACTTCCGTGTGCAGCCACATGCCATTATGGGCTCTGGCATAGTTGACTAAGTTGTGCGAACTCTTACAGTGGTAGACTAGCAGATGTAGGGGAAAGTAGGTGTACCGGTCTACCTGTCGTAAGGTGCTAGCGCTTCTGAAAGACTGTGTCTCGGTCATCCCTCTTCTCAAACACCCTGCAGTGCGAGAAACCAAACGGAGGCGATCGAGTCTTGTGGGGAAAAATGCGCAACCCTCTGCAGATTGTAACAAACTAATCATGGTTAGCCGTGTCCCAAGTTATGGACAATCCTGAGTATCTAGTACCTGGATTTTCATGTGAATCTCAACATGTTACTCTAAAATTAATACTGTTGGGTTTTAATGATGTTACTTAATTGGGATTGAGAATGCTGTCAACCATTCTCAATGTTTCACAACCACCATGATAGTAATTAATTTTATTCCTTTGAAGTAGTGAAAAATTGGCTTTACGCAAAAACATTAACCATAGAGCTTTCCACCAGCCAAATATGCATATAGTATAGTTGTTGCATTCCATTACTCTCTATGTGTTACCATGCCAGCATATTCCATGTGCTGACCTGTTTTCGGGCTGCACGTTAATGTTGCAGACTTTTCAGACGACGATTAAGGAGTTTTTAGGTCGTGGTTCTATACTCAGTGATGTCGTTGGAGTTGATGGACTCACTTATCTTCCAAGCCTTCCGCTGTTATCGTCACTAGATGGCCTTAAGCCATATTTATTGTAATAAGTTCTCTTTTGAGACTCTCAATGTAATAAGTGTGTGATTGCTACTCTGCTATAAATCCTCCGAGTACTGTGTGGTGTCAGCATTACTGATCCAGGGATGACACCGGAGCACAGAGATCAGACTGTTTGAGGTCTGGTCGCTACAGATGCAAATATGTGTGACAAGAGAAGAAGCATCTACCTCAAATTCATAGTAAGCATTCACAAAGTGCTCAATGAAAGGTCTATGGTAGGCATAGGAATCATTCACAAAACCAAATAAAATGAAGTGTCTAAACACATGGGTCAAGTGCAAGACAATCCAAGCATAATGTGCATGGGGTGTAGTGAATATAGTGTGGCACTCAACACAATAGAAAGAGCAATTGTTCATCATGTGTGAGGCAATCAAGTCAAGCATAGTAATTAAGTCGTGCAAGCTAGTAGTGCGAAGATGCAACATACTAGAGTAAATCATGGCAATCATGTCATGAGAGCAAATAATAGGCATAGGCAATGCACATGACATATCGCAAGCACGAACACAAAGCAAGATGAAATTATCATCATAGGCATGGGGTACAAAGCAAACATAGCAATAGAAAGCAATATCTCCACCAAGCTTGCAAATACACATACAAGTATGAGAATCAATCATCATGTGTAATGCAAAGCATGGGTCACGAATGTATGGCAAAAGCATAGTAATGAGCATATCATGCAAAGTGAACATGGCAAGATGGGCATAGAGTATGTAGTGGACAATAACCCATAGCCAAGTGAGGGTCATGTAAAAGAATTGCGCGAAGTCTTTGCGCGAAGAGAGCGATGGGAAAGACAATCCATGGGATCCCAAGTCATCGTTTCTCTCTAGAGCTCGTTTTGTCAACTCGTGGGATTGCGAGGTTGACAAGTATTCATGGGTACCTACACAAAAGAAACACAAACCAAAGAAATTGTGTGTGTGGTAAATGTACACATCATCCATCATGATGTGTATGTGCACGTGAGAGTTAGCACAAGATAAGCATCGCTCAAAGAAATTTGATGCATGGTATAAGAACATGTCATCCATCATGAAAGAATAGTTATTGTGTATAACACGATGGGGATGCAAATTGAGCATACAAGTATAAGGATCATGCAATGGATGGGAGTTATCAAAATCTCCTTAAATGTATGAGGAAACTATGGGGGTCTCCTCATGAGCAATATCGGAAACATCATATGGAGAAAATGGACAACATCCAAAACAATGCATATCCAAAGCTAGGTGATCATGGCATGGCATATGAGATAAAGGATGCAAAGGGAGCATATCAATATCATCACAAGAAAAACAAATGCCAATAACCATGGGCTTGTCATCTATGCCATATGTGCAAATTGGGTTTATGTTAATGGCATATGCATAGTCACTATGAAGAGATTGCAAATATGACATGTGATTGATCTCATGCATAGCATATGTCAAATCAAGTGGATTGGCAAACATGATGTGACCGAGAGAATTAGCACAAGAAATCCTATGTAACATGGCATCACAACTAAGAGACTCCACATGGCAATCATCATACTCATCATAAATGGGTAAATCATCACATGGGGAAATCATACTAGCATGAAGCATGTCAATAGGGGGATCAACATCATGAAAGCAATCAATGTCAAGAATGTCCACTAGTGGGACTAGAGCATCACCGTCACCTATGTTACCATATTCATTCCACTCAAGTGGTGTAGGTGAGGTGGGAAAGACCAAATGGTGGTCATCTTCATCTTGATGGAACCATGTGGGGGTGCATCATATTCCACCATGGACGTAGTCATCGTGAATCGGCGCGTCATCATAGATGGGACCTAGCACCAAATGAGAAGACACAATAGAGGTAGAGGTTAAGTCGTTAGTGTTGAAAGTGGCCTCGCATGACCTATCAACTAACTCACTCTCTCTATGTGGTGGTTCACTCACTCCCTCTGAATAGGTGCACTCAAACTCACATATGGTGGAGTCACTCATCTCACTCAAGTGGTGGGGATTGTGGCTCTCCTCACATGGGAATTGTGGCAACACATATATGGGGCTAGTGGTGAAGTCACTCTCACTCTCAATATGGTGGCACAAGTCACTCAAGTCATCATACGTCGC